>NW_020664586.1:1227622-1251457 GCF_002925995.2 Terrapene triunguis | reverse complement strand
TTTTTTTTTTTTTTTTTTTTTTGGCGCCCTCCTCCCCTGCCTACAGCCTAGCGGGGAGGAGTGGTCGACCTGCTTCCCTCTTCCCTAACCCCCTCTGGTGTTTGTTCTCCCCCCGTCCTCATTATGGCAGGGGACAAGGCGAGTGGGACACCTCGGGCAGACCCTGCTGCCCCTCCTCCACCCGCCCCACCATCGTCCCCCCTAGCCTCTACCTCGACCGCCGCTGCCGAGCCGCCTGCTACCACCCCTGCTGGAGCGCCGGCAGCGGCGGGTAACGAGGTGACCTCCGCTGCTGCCACGTCCCTTGCCCCCTCTGACCCTGGGGGAGTCCCCCCAGCTGGCAGGAAGGGCCAGGGCACAAAGAAGGGTAAAGGCCCCTCTAAAAAAGCCAGACCCTCCATGGCAGGGGGTGCCCCCACTGCTGCGGCCCCGCAACCGGCCGCGGCGTCCCTCCCTGCTGTTCCCTCCACCAGCTCTGTGGGAGTCCCTCCCCCAGCCCCCAAGGCATACGCCCAGGTGGCGGCTGCCCCCCTGCCTGCCGCTACGTCATCTCCCCCATCCACCACCTCCGCTACCATCTATAGCGGCCGGGGCCCCTTCCCCACCTTGACCAGGAAGCACGGCGTCCGTTGCCTCCTGGTACCCGCTTCGCCCCACGTGGAGACCTACGTGCGGGCGTTGGCGAGGGTGGTGGGGCCCACGGCCATTGTGGCGGCCTCCAAGATGTACGGAAAGGTCGTCTTCTTCCTAGCATCGGAGGCCGCCGCCCAGGAGGCAGTGGAGAAGGGCCTGGCGGTGGGGGGCGTGTACGTCCCCCTGGAGCCGCTAGAAGACCTGGGCGCCCGACTGGTCCTGACTTCTGTCCCTCCCTTCCTTCCAAATGCCGCCCTGTTACCCGCCCTCTCTACCCTGGGGAGGCCGATCTCTGTGGTCAGCCCTCTCCCATTGGGCTGCAAAGACCCCGCCCTCCGTCATGTCCTCTCATTCCGCCGGCAGGTACAGTTACAACTGTCGCCGGCGGCACGTGACGGTGAGGCACTCGAGGGGTCCTTCTTGGTCCCCTACCAGGGGGCCCACTACCGGGTGCATTATTCAACGGGGAGGCCCGGTGCTACCTCTGCCGGGCGATGGGACACGTCCGAAGGGACTGCCCCTTGGCCTGGCACGGAGGGACATCCGGGACCCCCGAGGCCCAGCAGGGCGCCGGCCCCGTCATCGCCGGCGCCCCTAGCTGCCCGGCGCCCGAAGCCGCCCCTCCTCCTTTCCGGCCCACCAACGCTCCCGCTTGGGCCCAAGGGGTATCTCCCCCAGTGCGCCTAGACGAGCGGGAAGGCCCCGCCTCTGCCGCCTGCGATGTGGCGGGGCCTGTGGAGGAGGGTGAGGTAGGGATATCGCCGGGCATAGAAGAGGGCATGCCCCAGGGAGAATCCTCCCTCCTACATGCTACCCCACCATTGCCTCCCCGAGTCCCTAAGCCTTTGCCCTTGCTCCCTGACCCGACTCCTGTTAGCCAGCCCCCAGATGATGCCATGGAGGGCTGGTCCTTAGTACAGGGGAAGCGGAGCAAGCGGAAGGCTCGAGCTCCGCTCCTTCCATCTGATGCGGTAGCCCCCCGGAAGACTAGGAAGGGGGGCACCGATGCTGAGCCTTCCGCTTTGCCCCCGGGTGGGTTTTGTCCACCGTTGCCGGCTGGGGAAGACATGGCAGCATCGGAGGATAGCACTGCCCCTCCTCCGGCGTCCCTTCCTATGGAAGCCCCTGATGGAGCCCCTCTCGCCCCCTTACAATCTAAAGCCCCTGCAAGCACCAAGGCTTCAGGTGCAGGCGGGGAGAGCCCTGGGGTGGTGGAAGGTGATCTCCCTTCCATTTATGAGAAGATCGAGGCCCTGGGTCTGACCCCGGTTACCCAGGGGGAGGACGACCCTCTGCCAGCGGGCCTCGATCTGAGCGACCTCCCCTCGGCCCCCCTTTTCTCATGTTCCGTCCCCTTACCCACTGCTTCCGCTCCCGCCTCCAAGGAGCCCCTGGACTCTTCCACCAACCCGGCCGCAGATGGCACCCCGCTAGCTGTCGCCGAGCCTCTTGAGGCGACGGCCAGTGCCATGCAACCGGGACCCGAGTCACCAGGGGACTCCCTCATGGCTGAGGGGCAGCCGACCTCCTTCCCGGGTGGGGGCCCCATCGTTGCTTCTCCACCTACGGATGCCGTGGCCTTACCATCTGCCTTGGAGCACGAGCCTGGCATCGTGGAGGGCCCACCTCCCTCCCCGCAAATCCCTGAGCCCATTTGCGGGGTGTTACCCCCCCCACCCAGTGGCCTGGCTGCTGGGACCCCCGATCCCAATATCACCCCTTCCCCTGTCCCTATTCCTGATTCCAGCCCTCCCCTTGACACTGACCCTGTCCCTATCCCCTCCACTTCCCGTGATGCTTTTGCCGCCCCTGGGGCTGTCTCTTTCCTTATCCCAGAGGACGACCCCCAAGGAGCGGCCTTTGTTTTTCCCTGTCCTGACCCACCAGGGGCTGCTAGTTTCCCTCCGCCGCCCCCCAGTGAGCCAGGATCTGAGGCAGGCCACGTGGCGTCGGCCCATCGGACGCCACGTCGAGGGTCTGCCCCCTGCTTGCCCGTCTCGGTGGGCCACGGGGCTGTGACGGGGCCCCGCTAGGGGATAGCCATAGATCGGTAACCCCACCCCCCCCATACGCTGAGAGAGGAGCTACGGGAGTTCCTTGAGGACGTCCGTGGCTCCCGCAACAAGGTACAGCTTGCACTCCAGCGATGGGGGGATTTTCATCAGATCCTCCGGGCCGCGAGGGCCCTCATGGGGGAGGGTAAGAGGACCGGGAGGCAGGCCGCCGCAGCCTACCAACGGGTCCGCCTCTTCCGTGACTCCTTAATCGCCCACGGGGTAGGTCACGGATTGTTGCGCGGCCCGACGGAGGCTGTGAGCGTCTCTGCCGGCAAGGATCCCCCCCAGCCCTCCTCATGGCACTGATCATCTTTGCAACATTAAACACCCGGGGCTGTAGGATGGGTCTCCGCAGGAGCCAGGTGCTCTCCTTCCTTCGGGAGGGGGGGGTACTCTGTGATTTTCCTGCAGGAGACCCATACGGATCCGGCTGCTGAAGCTAGCTGGCGGCTGGAGTGGGGGGACAGGGTCTATTTTAGCCACCTCACAGTTCGTACAGCTGGAGTGGCGACCCTGTTCTCCCCCGACCTACGCCCCGAGGTGCTGGGGGTCGCCGAGGCTGTGTCTGGCCGCCTGCTGCACCTCCGGGTCCGCATGGAGGGGCTTGTGGTTAATCTAGTCAACGTTTACGCCCCGACATTGGGCCCGGAGAGGTTGTGTTTTTATCAGCAGGCGTCCGCCTTCCTTGGCACCTTGGATCCTCGCGAGTGCCTGGTCCTGGGCGGGGACTTTAACGCCACCCTTGAGGAACGGGACCGCTCGGGGACCGAGCAGCACCAGGCCGCCGCGGATGTCCTCCGGGAGATCGTCTAACATCACTCCCTGGTGGACGTCTGGCGCGACCACCACCCGGATGACGTTTCTACATTCACTTTTGTCCGGGTGGAGGTCCATCGGTCGTACCACTCCTGGTTGGACCGCATCTATATATCACGCTTCCATCTTTCCCGGGCCCACTCCTCCAGCGTCCGGCCGGCCCCTTTTTCAGATCACCATCTAGCCACCGTGACAGCCTCTCTCTGCGCAGAGAGGCCGGGGCCGGCCTATTGGCACTTTAATAATAGCTTGTTGGAGGATGTGGGCTTCGTGGCGTCCTTCCGGGAGTTCTGGCTGGCCTGGCGAGGGCAGCGGCGTGCCTTTCCCTCGGCGCGGCAGTGGTGGGACCTGGGGAAGGTGCGCGCCCGGCTCTTCTGCCGTGACTACACCCGGGGCGCCAGCCGACGGAGGGATGCGACGATAGGGCAGTTGGAACGGGAGGTCTTAGAGCTGGAGAGGCGTCTGGCCGCCAGCCCTGGTGATCCATCCCTCTGCGGAGCGTGCCGGGAGAAGCGGGAAGAGCTCCGGACCCTCGAGGACCATTGGGCCCGAGGTGCCTTTGTTCGATCCCGCATCCGCCTCCTTCGGGAGATGGATCGCGGCTCCCGCTTCTTCTACGCCCTGGAGAAAAAGAGGGGGGCCAAGAAGCACGTCACCTGCCTTCTAGCAGAGAACGGCACCCCCCTCACGGATCCGGCGGAAATGTGCGGGAGGGCCAGGGCCTTCTACGCAGGCCTTTTCTCCCCGGATCCGACCGATCCTAACGCTTGCAGAATGCTCTGGGATGAACTCCCGACGGTCAGTGCGGGCGACCGAGACCGGCTGGAGCTACCTCTCACTCTGGCCGAGTTCTCGGAAGCCCTCCGTCGCATGCCCACCAATAAATCTCCGGGCATGGACGGGCTGACCGTGGAGTTCTACCGCGTGTTTTGGGATGTCCTCGGCCCAGACCTTGTCACCGTCTGGGCCGAGTCCTTGCAGGGTGGGGTCCTCCCTCTTTCGTGCAGGCGAGCCGTGCTCACCTTATTGCCGAAGAAGGGGGACCTCCACGATTTACGGAATTGGCGTCCCATCTCGCTCCTCAGCACGGACTATAAAATCGTAGCGAAGGCCATCTCGCTGCGGCTAGGGTCCATGCTGGCGGACGTGATCCACCCAGACCAGACCTACACCGTCCTGGGCCGCACCATCTTCGACAACTTGTATCTGGTCCGGGACCTCTTGGAACTCGGGTGTAGGGATGGTCTGTCGTTCGCCCTTCTGTCCCTGGATCAGGAGAAGGCGTTCGACAGGGTGGACCACGGGTATCTCCTGGGCACTCTGTGAGCGTTTGGCTTCGGGCCCCAGTTTGTGGGTTTTCTCCAGGTGCTGTACGCCTCCGCAGAGTGTTTGGTCAGGCTTAACTGGACCCTGACCGAACCGGTCAGCTTCGGGCGAGGAGTACGTCAAGGGTGCCCCCTCTCGGGCCAGCTGTATGCTCTGGCGATCGAGCCCTTCCTCTGTCTCCTCCGTAGGAGGTTGGCAGGGTTGGTGCTGCGGGAGCCGGAGCTGCGGCTGGTCCTGTCGGCGTACACCGACGACGTGCTCCTTGTGGTCCAGGACCTGGGCGCCTTGGTGCGGGTGGAGGCTTGCCAGACCATCTATTCGGCGGCCTCCTCCGCCCGGGTCAACTGGGTCAAGAGCTCTGGCCTGGTGGTAGGGGACGGGTGGCAGGCGAGCTCCCTCCCACCCGCGCTTCAGGCCATCCGGTGGAGCGCGGGTCCGCTGCTCTATCTCGGCGTTTACCTTTCTGCCACGCATCCGTCTCCGCCGGAGAACTGGCTAGGTTTAGAGGGCAGGGTGTCGGAGCGGCTCCGGAAATGGACAGGACTGCTCCGGTGTCTCTCCCTTCGAGGGAGAGCACTGGTGCTCAATCAACTAGTCCTGTCCATGCTCTGGTACCGGCTCAACACCCTGGTCCCGGCCCCGGGCTTCCTGACCACCCTCCGGATGTTGATTCTGGAGTTCTTTTGGTCAGGACTGCACTGGGTCTCTGCGGGGGTTCTCCATCTACCCCTGGAGGAGGGAGGGCAGGGCCTGAAGTGTCTGCATGCTCAGGTCCACGTCTTCCGCCTCCAGGCCCTTCAGAGGCTCCTTTATGGTGCAGGTAGTCCGGCATGGAGCGTATTGGCGCACGCCTTCCTGCGCCGCTTCCGCGGGCTCCGATATGACCGACAGCTCCTTTGTCTCCATCCGAGAGGTCTTCCGCGAGGCCTCTCCGAGCTGCCGGTCTTCTACCAGGACCTCCTCCGGACCTGGAAACTGTTTTCAGTGACCAGGTCCGTGGCGGCCACCGTGGGGGCAGATCTCCTCGCGGAGCCCCTGCTACACAACCCCCAGCTTCGTGTGCAGGTCGCGGAGTCCCCCATGGTGCGCCAGAGGTTGGTCCTAGCAGAAGTCACCAAAGTCGGAGACCTCCTGGACTACGACCGAGGAGACTGGCTGGATCCCCTGACGCTCGCTCAGCGCATGGGGCTCTCCAGACCCTGTACTCCCCGGCGCGTACTTCAGGAGGTGAGGGCCGCTTTGCTGCTCGCTGCTCGGGACTATCTCGACCGGGTCCTGCGAGAGGGCATGCCCCGCCCACCCTCCACTCCGAGCCCTCCAGACTTTTTCATCGGGCCCCTGCCCCGTGGACCCAACCAGCCCCCTCCCCGTCCATTCGCCATGAGCCGGCTGCACCATTTGCAGCTGGTTCTGTTCCGGACCGCGCCAAGGAAACATCTATACACGCTCGTGCTACATGTTCTTCATGTCCTCACCCTCGCGTCCCGCCCCGATACAAAGTGGCGGGACCTTCTGCCACCTCTGGAGGGTGAGGAGCCCCGGTGGGCCAGCCTTTATTCTGCTCTGATCCCGAAGCCCACCGGGGACATCAGTTGGCGGCTCCTTCACGGAGCCGTGAGCACGGGCGTGTACTTGGCGCGGTTTACCCCTATCCCAGACACCTGCCCCTTTTGCGGCGTGAGGGAGACCCTGGCGCATGTTTACCTAGAGTGCGCCAGGCTGCAGCCCCTATTCCGGCTCCTCACAGATATTTTATTAAGATTTTGGTTGCACTTTTCTCCACACCTTTTTATTTATGCACTCCCTATCCGTTGCCCCACAAAGTCGCGGGACCTCCTGGTCAACCTCCTTCTGGCCTTAGCGAAACTGGCCATCTATAAAACCAGAGTGAGGAGGTTGGCCGGTGGAGTTTCCTGTGACTGTGGGGCGTATTTCAGGTCCTCCGTTCTTTCACGTATCCGGGCAGAGTTCCTCTGGGCGACGTCCACTGGCTCCCTTGACGCCTTCGAGGAGCAGTGGGCACTGTTCAGGGTTCTCTGCTCGGTGTCCCTGTCTGGTTCGCTTCGTTTGACCCTTTGACCTCACTCCTGTCCCTGTTCTTTTATTAGTTGTCCCCCGTAATTTTTTGGTCTCCAGGTCCTGTGGACCCCCCCTTAGGCTGGGGGGGATCCTTTAGCAGTGGGCGGGCTTTGCCCGCCCACTTCCTGGATCCCAATAGGTCTGGTCACTGAGGGAACAGAAAACTACTCATCCAGTGACCAGTATATTTGCCCTCTACCAGACTCCTGTACCCCACTGGTCTGGGTCTGTCACAAATCTGAATTCCCCATTGCAAAATACTGTGTTGGTTCAACTGTCTGGCCCAAGATTTGCTTCTGTTCTTAGCCCTAATGTGACTTCTTGTCTCACTGTTAAATAATCAGTGAAATTCCAGTATTTATTTAAAAGCTGTCATGAGATTATCCCAGCTAAGCTGGGCAGCTTGTTTACAATGGGCACTGAGAGTGTGTGTGTGTGTGTGTGTGTATTAGACAATCTGTAATGTTGTCTTATGTAGCAAATTACTGTCTTTATGGTGCAAAATCATTGGGCTTAATACTTTGTTGAAAGGTCACTAGTAGTGCAGTTGATGTATACAGACTTCAGGAAGACAGTTATACAGGACTGCATCTACATGTATTAGGAAAGCATTTTTGGGGACCATATTAACTTTAGGAACTGTAGCTTATCATTGTCCTTGCTAGAAAAATGAGCCCATCCCATCTATCTAAATGTCTACTCCTGTGCACGCTATATTATAAGGCCACCACTGAGCTTCCATTATAAGTCCTCATTTAATTAAAAAATAAGTCTCATTTAAGGATGAAAACTTTCAGACACTGTGTCACACTAAAGGGTGATTTTTTTTTTTTTTAAGTTTGAGGAAAATCCATTCAGTTTTTGAGTTATTAATGATGGAAATACATTTATTCTGTTAAAACATAAAAGGCTTATCCATAAGGATGTTGGAGGGCCAACCTACCCTGGAAAAAATGTCTGTTAATGCCTGGCACACACTTTTTAGCCCTGGTGTTGCTTAAAGCTACTGCTTCCGGCCATCGGGTGGCAAAATCCATGAAAGTCAGTATGTACTGCTTTCCTCTGGGTGTCTTTTTTTGGAAAAGGACCCAGAACATCCACAGCTGCTCGCTGAAATGGAACCTCAATTATGGGGAGTGGCTGGAGGGGGGCTTTGACCTGGACTTGGGGTTTCCCCACTCTTTGGCACACCTCACAAGACCGGACTTAGGTAGAAACGTTCGTGCCCATTCCTTTCCAGTGGAATGACCTCCCCAAATGGTCTTTGGTCCTGTTCACCCCAGCATGGCCACTAGGATGATTGTGGGCTAAGCTCAAGAGCTTTACCCGGTACTTAGTTGGAACTACCGACTGTCTTTCAGGATGCCAGTCTTCCTGGTGCCCACCAGAAAGAGTTTCCTTGTATAAAAGTCCTCTTTCTACAATAAACCGGGATCGATTAGAAGAGCTGAGAGGCGGTGGGTTGCTCTGTGCCGCCATCCAAGCTCCCTGGAGGCTGTCATCTGCTTCCTGCTTGGCCTGGAATTGTTCCCTTAATGCTGGAGACATCAGTTCCTCATTGGATTGTGGACTTGGGCTTGGTCCCTCTGGAAGCAATGTAGGTGATGGGGCTGTTTCCGTTGACTGTGAACCGCTCTCCGCTGGTGCACTATGTTGTATTTCAGGCTCTGGCTGAGCCTCTTGCGATGGTTTATTTGCTGCTGCCAGTGCAGGCTCAGTAGTGGCCTCTGGCGTTGGAGTTGTAGACAGGGTTGCAAGTGCTGGATTCAGTGCTGGCAATGGTTCTGGTGCTGGTTGCTCCCCCCATTCCGGTTCTGGGACTGGTTCTGTTTGGGTCTCTGGGACTGGATCCACTACTGCTATTGCAGTCATTGGCAGGGGTTCTGGTTCCAGCACCTCTGTCTGGGTCTCTGGTAACACAGACGGGGCTCTGGTAGAAGGCTTAGGAACAGGGATAGGTGTGAAGGCTTGCTTAGCCTGGCTGCGGGTGGCCATTCCCACCCTCTTGGCTAGCTTCACATCATTGGCCAACTCTTCCCCCAGCAGCATGGGAATGGGATAATCATCATAGACTGCAAAAGTCCACATTCCTGACCAGCCCTTGTACTGGACAGGCAACTTGGCTGCAGGCAAGTTTAAAGAGTTTGACATGAAGAGTTGAATCGTCACTTGGGTCTCTGGGTTGATGAATTTGGGGTCCACTAAGGATTGGTGGATAGCTGACACCTGTGCTCCAGTGTCCCTCCATGCAGTAACCTTCCCACCCACACTCACAGTTTCCCTTCGCTCTGAGGGTATCTGGGAGGCATCTGGGCCTGGGGACCTTTGGTGTGACTCTGGTGTAATGAACTGCAATCTGTTGGGGTTCTTGGGGCAGTTGGCCTTCACATGCCCCAGTTCATTACATTTAAAACATCGTCCAGCTGACTGATCATTGGGGCGAGGTGGGTTGCCGGAGACTGGTGTGGTGGATGATAAGGGGATTGCGGTTTTCCTTGAGATGTAGGTGGGGCCTTGGGCTGCCCCCGGTGGTAGGATGTTGTTTCGGGTTGCCCCTTCTGATATCCGCTCCAACTGCTACTAGCTTTTTTCTGCCACCTGCACCCATTTGGTGCCGATCTCCCCCGCCTCAATTACAGTTTTGGGCTTCCCATCTAGGATGTACCTTTCTATTTCCTCAGGAACACCCTCTAAGAACTGCTCCATTTGCATTAGGAAAGACATCTTCCAGAGATTGAACACTTGCTCCTGATATCCAAGCATCCCAACTTTTTACAGTGTGGTAGGCGTGTCGGGAAAATGCCACATCTGTTTTCCACCTTAGGGCTCTGAACCGCCGAAAGGCATGCTCGGGCATTAGCCCCATTCTAATTCGAACTTTTTTTAAAAAAAGGCCAGTAGCTGTTCATGCGTTCTTTAGGCATATCAGCTGCCACCTCTGCTAAGGGTCCACTGAGTTGCGGCTTCAGCTCCGCCATATACTGGTCTGTAGAGATGCTGTACCCAAGGCAGGCCCTTTTGAAATTTTCTAAGAAGGCCTCTGTATCCATTGCCTACCTTGTATGTGGGGAACTTTTTAGAATGGGGAGCGGTACCTGGAGAAGGATTGTTAGGGTTATCTGGTAGACCCAGCTTTTCCCTTTCCAGATCTAAGCGCTTCAGCTCTAACTACGTATCCAAGCATTTTGCCTCCTTCCTTTCCTCCGCTTCCAACTCCAAGCACTTTAAGGCCATTTGCCTTTCATGTTTTTTCTGTCTCGCTTCAGCTTCCAATCTGGCTAATTCTAGTTTCTTTTGGACCTCACTTTCCGTCATCCTAGCCTTCCTGCGCTTAGCCTAGTCTAACCCGAGAACTAGATAGAAAAAAAAAAAAACCCCAGCTTGTGAATTCCCTTGCAGGAACTTAGCTACTCTGCCGTCAGGCAAAGAAAAAAAATGTCAGCTGCTCTCAGCTAAAAAAAAACAAAAAAAAAAAGGGTCCTTTAAAAAAAAAAATCCCTGGTTTTCAAGCAGCCAAAAGAAAAAATGTGTCCTTTTAAAATCCTGAGGTCTGTGCTTCTGGTTCAAAATGATCCCATCGCACTGCCACCATGTCAGTGTTCCCTCCCCACTCTGAACTCTGGGGTACAGATGTGGGGACCTGTATGAAAGACCCCCTAAACTTATTTCTACCAGCTTAGGTTAAAACTTCCCCAAGGCACAAATCCTTTCCTTGGACGGTATTACTGCCACCACCAAGTGATTTCAACAAAAATCCAGGAAAAAGGGCCACTCGGAGTCCCTGTTTCCCCCAAATATTCCCCCAATCCCCTTCACCCCCTTTCCTGGGGAGGCTTGAGAATAATATACTAACCAGTTGGTTACAAAGTGAGCACAGACCAAACCTCTGGGTTTTTAGGACACTGAAAATCAATCAGATTCTTAAAAGAAGAATTTTATTTAAACAAACAAAAAAAAAAGTAAAAGAATCACACCTGTAAAATCAGGATGGAAGGTAACTTTACAGGGTAAATAAAAAGATTTAAAACACAGAGGATTCCTCTCTGACTTTGCTTTCCAGTTACAAAAGAGGAATGAAATTACCTCTTAGCATAGGGAAAATTCACAAGCTAAAACAAAAGATAATCTAACGCATTTCCTTGCATTTACTTACAATTTTTGTAATTTTAGATGGATCATTTCAGGTATCTTTTTTCAGAAGATGGTTTACCTGCTTGGTCTCTCTTCCTTTCTAGAGAAGGAACAACAAAGAGAGCCCAAACAAAACCTCTTCCCCCCCCGGGTTTGAAAGTATCTTCTTTCCTTATTGGTCCTTTTGGTTAGGTGCTAACCAGGTTATTTGAGCTTCTTAACCCCTTACAGGTAAAGTGATTTTGTACCTTTGGCCAGGAGGGATTTTATATTACTGCATACATAAAGGTTGTTACCCTTCCCTATATATTTATGACACATGCTGAGAAGAGGTTTAATTAGGTTGTCAACAATGACACGCAAGTATTTTTCCAAACAGATTATCGTTCATTTAGAACCCAGCAGTGTGGCTGAATAATTCAAATTGTTCCTTCCAGTGAACATCACCTTTGCTTCTCTACGTTTAGTTTTATTTATAAAGCTGGTCAAACAAATAAAACATTTATTTGAAGAAAAATGTAAAAAATCTGTTGGCTAAATTATTCACAGTGACTAATACAGCAAGTATTACTCATGTTCCTCTTTAGACAAACTCACCAAGATTATTTTTTTATCCACAAATTTTGGTTCTGATGTCGCAAGGAAGCAGGACCAAGGAGAAGTTCTTGAGATATTTTAAAAGTCACAGTAAACAACAAAAAGGTCCAGTTGAAACATTAAACTCTCAGCAAAGGCTGTGGGATTGTGGGTTTGCTTGTAGGAGTGTGACCATGGGGTGGAGAGAGAAGTAATTAAAGCAGCTGGAACCAGAGGCAAACACTTCCGATGGATATAGATCAGTGTGCTTTCTTCCTGGCATTTCCTTTTGCTTGTTAAATTTCACACACAGCAAGATGAGCAGTGAGCCTGGCTAACTCTACTTTTATTTCTCTCCAGTACTTTATAGTCATTTTGTTATAGAGATGGATACATATAGAGAGCCTTATCTAAGGTCACAGCAAGCTACTGCCCTTGAACCTTGGCATCTCTCTAGCTCTCAGCCCATACTAAAAAATGCCATAAAAAATTAAAAATGGGGAAAGAGGTGGCTGGGAAGTGGAATTTTTGAACCATGAAAAATTTCAGGTTTTCAAAAAACAAAAGCAGCATCCTGATTTGGGATAAAAACTCAAACGTTTTGGGACAGCACATGGGACAAACAGGTTCAGGGTGAAGAAAGTAGGAATATTGGGAGTGGGGGGGGGGGTCTGTGGGCATGCCTACACCTCCAGTGAACTCTTCTTAGCTCAGAGCCCTTTGTGTATCAGCTTCTGCTCACTGTCTCCTCCATGGCACTTGTGACATTTGAAAGGAGAGCCTGGTCCTGAAGGGCTGTCAGGAGGGCATCCCCTATTGTGTTACTCTGATGACCGCTCCTGCTGGCAAATCATCTGTGGTTCCCTGGCTAAAAGTCTTTCTGACAAACCATGGATGGTTTGTTGGGACCAGACTTATGGTGGGAGAGAGAGACGATGCGGCTTCTGAGAGGCATTTGTGGATTTTACCACGAGACAATGGAAAGGGGAGTCAGAAGGGGAGGGCATGAATAGTCTCTCCAAAGCTTACAGGAGGAGCAGGGCTGAGGGGAGAGAGAGCAGTGTGAACCAATGGGAATATGGGGAGCCACAGGAATCACCCAGTGAAGTCCCACAACAGTGTCCTCACTGCTTGTTGGGAAATAGGTTCTCTACTCCACAGTAGTTCCCCATTACCGGAGCTTCTGAGCTCTGTTCTGCCCCTGAGCTTGCACCCCTGCTCTGCCTCTATGTTCAATGTGCTCTTTTGACACAGGGGCAGAGCGGTACCTGTAGGCAGCGCCAGACCAGAACTGCAAGCTCAGCTGCTGAGCCTGCTTCTCCCTCTATCAAAAGATTCTGCTCTATGATGTGGGGAAATCATTAGCTATGGGGCTCCCGGAGCTTGGTAATGGAGCATGATTGGAAGATAGACCTGCCCAGCAGCCCCCATGGTCTGTTTTGGCCATTATCTTTCCATTCTTCTGGTCTCGCTTTCTGTCTTTCAGGATCTTGTCTCTTTGAAAGAGCAACAATGCAACTTTACAGCCTTTGGTTCTTCCTTGAAATGTTTTGTCTGTGTGGAACCCACTCAAGGTGTCATGCCCCTTTATGCATTTGAGATCTTGTCCATGAGGCACATGTTCACTGTTTATGGGATCCAGACGGACAAAACATCTCAAAGAGTCACAGTTACTATAAAGTAAATAACCATTCCTTGCCTTTTCTTGTTTGTCACATGTGGTACCATCTTCAACGAAGTGTTAGGCGAAATCTCTAAATTGTTACGCCACAAATCCTGTGTTGTGTTAACACAACTAAATTTTGCACATGGAAGTTAACTCTTATGCTGAAGACAGGGTTGACATCAGTGAATGACTCTAACTCTTTTGTGGTAAAAATTTCTCAAACTCCATGTATTCATTGCCCCAGTCAGTGCTCTAATTTACTAAAATATGTGACCCTCTTGCTACCTGTGAAACTTGAGGCTTCTGTGTCTTGGCTTCTCACTAGTGTAATTCCAAACAAGAGTGAGATTCCCAGTCTACAAATCTTGACAAGGTGATTTTTTAACACTCTAACTTCACAACTACATAATCTTCTTAACAAACTTACTTTAGAAAATTCAGAATTGCTAAGATTTGTAACTGAAAATATTTCTTCTCCCTCCCCCCGCAAAAACAGTTTGAACAGAAATATAATTCAAAGACTGCATTATAAGGAAAGTCCTAGTGCAATCCTAACTATAGCGCCACTAGCCCTTTCACTCAGCACTCAGAGCTAATGTCGAACATGTTCTAGTAAGTATGCACAAGTGGTGATTTCCTGTGACTTGTAACTTGGTCAAATCTGTGGATTTTCATGAGGACAGGTCAAGGCATCTCCAGGATTATCCCCCTGCCAAATATCAAGTTCACACTGCGAATTCCTGAGTAACAAAAGCTGTTTAAAAATATGGCTAGCATTTTTTTTCAACAGTGAAAAACCTAACTTCTGTCTCTGAGAGCTGAACTGATCCATCCTGAGTCTGAGGGTATGTCTACACTACTGCAGTAAGTTGACCTATGCTATGCAACTCCAGCTACGTGAATAAGGTAGCTGGAGTAGACGTACCTTAGGTCGAGTTACCGTGGGGTCTACACCATGGTGGGTCAACGGGAGAAACTCTTCCGTCGATTTACCTTACTTTTCTCGTCCGGGGTAGAGTACAGGGGTCGACTGGAGAGCGATCTGCTGTCGATTTGGCAGGTCTTCACTAGACCTGCTAAATCAGCCGCCGGTGGATCGATCTCAGAGCATCAATCCCGGCTGTAGTGTAGACATAGCCTGAGACTAAACATGGAAAATTTTAGCCCAAACAGTTAATGTGTGTCAAAGTTATAAGCAATTGAAAACAGAGGATTATTATGGGAAACATCAGGCAACCTTAACTCCTAGTAGGTATCGCTGCCAGTTATACCTCTCATACATTGCTGACAACTGCTTCATCAAACGTTATATAAATTCAGTGCATCAGAGATGCCTCTCAGCTAAAGAACTTCTGTCTAATGAATAGCAATTAGTGACTTTTTTTCATCAGTGTTCTGGTTGATGAAGAGGCTTTTAAAAAGATTTGATTTTGTTTTGCAGAAATGGCTGTATCCATATGGTGCTTGGCTTTGACCTAATTTTGAGCTAATCAAAGCTGTTATTTACAAAACTGTGTGAGCTCTTGTCACCAAAAAAATCCATCTTGCTTTTCTAAGCATTGCTTTTTTCCTGTTCCTCTCTTTCATCTTTCGCCTACCACTGGTCACCTTTGGGTGTGTAAAGGCTGCAAGCGGATTTGCTTTGAGTAACAAGTTGAAAAGGGAAAGACGTGTCTGAGAGTGGCAGTATTAGTATTATGGAATATTTTTTGACGTTCACTCATGTGCAGCTTCTCAGGGCCTTACCGCAAACTTATACAACCTTGTTTCTATTATGTGTGTGTGATTGCTCATCAAGAAGACACATGATATGCAAACATGCTGCTGGGCAGCCCTTATTTGAAGGGATGAAGTGCTGATTGAGCTATGAAAACCAAGTTATTTGTAGCTTTGATTTAAATGTCACTGTAAACTTTTTGATCAAAGACAGCCCAAGGGATCGAATTTTTCAATTCCAAATTTGGTGCATACTGTTAATGTGCTGTACTGTTGGATTCAGCTTTGTTCTCTGATTGGAATCTAATGAAAAGCAGGTAAGATCACACTGTAGAGAAATGCAGAAAATGAAATGCAGTCTCCCTTAACAGAACTAAAGCATATGTAACAGAGCTGTTGTACTAAAAGTGTATCATTGGCAGCACAGAAGGAACAGTTGAAACACTGGATTTGCAATATGGGATGAGAACATTGGCCCATGAAGTCTGGTGTGCTGCTTTTGTCTGGGCCAGTACCTGATGCTTCAGATGAAAGCAAAGCATTCATAAAGTACCTGGGCAATGGAGCAGTGATGTCAAAGGATGCTGGAATACTTTCTTTCACTGAGGTGGATACCTGCATAGGATTGTTCAGTATAGGACCTTGTGAATTTTAATATACTGTTGAGCAGAAGGATCTTCCCTGTGTATTACTTTTCCTTGTTTTTCTAGAAATGTGCCCAGAAAGTGTCTTCACAAGCTGGCTTCCTGTCCTCCTTTTTATAGTATAGCTACCAGGAGCCCCAAGAAACACTCTAAATGAATGAAAAGGATTTAAATAGGTTGTAAATGCTGCTGCCCCAGGCTTGTGTCTGGCCAAAAAGTCTGGTCATGCTTTTCATAGTGTATATTTGTTTTTTTTTTTCTTTTAATATCAAGGCTCCGTTACGCCTCTGGTCAGTCTGACTTGGCTTAGTAGGGCCAAGAGGAGATGCAACAGTGTGGGAGGCATTATGCCATTGAAGGGTTGTGGAGGAAAGCCCAGTGCAGAAAGGAGGTGTGATCAACACTCTGCCCGGCATAGCCAGCCTGGAGTCTGGGTGGGTGATGCCCAACCCAGAAATGCTCCCTCTGGGGTCAAGTCAGCACTGCAGATAGTGCTAGTTGTGCCCATCCCCATTTTCATGCCAAGGTGAGGGCAGATTTAGTTGGGGATTGGTCCTGCTTTGAGCAGGGGTTTGGACTAGATGACCTCCTGAGATCCCTTCCAACCCCGATATTCTGTGATTCAGATGGATTATGCTTGTGCCAATGCACTGGAAAGGGAAGCGTTCCACCATCCTTTCCAGCACACCCCATAACTTAGCCACAGATCTCCAGGCTATAACTATTGTTAGATGGATCCCTAAAAAGTGGCCCCCACATCTCCCCAACATATCACTTATTCATTTGTATTATGATAACACCTAGAGACCTGAATAAGGGCCATGGCCCAATTGTGCTAGGTCCTGTATAAAAAACCAGAAGACAGTCCCTGCACCAAGCAGCTTGCTAGCTAAGATTATAATAAGACACAAGGCAGACGAGAGGGTGGGAGGACAAGTTAACAGTAAAAGAAGCGTGTTTGGATCATTAGCAGGAGCCTGAGCTGGTCCCCTGCCTAGCCGTTATCAGACAACAATGTCCTGTTGATCACAGCACAGTTAACTCTTCAGGAGGACAGAGGTAGTGGCTTTACAGTTTTTCCTCTTCTTTCTCTCCTGTGTCTCCTTCTGTGGATAGCTGCCTGTGGCTCTTACCCCTTAATTAGCCCCCTTAGGGTCTCTCCTTACTTCTCTCAAGGTCTTTTCTTGCCCTCCCTCTTTTAAATTCCACACTCTGTCTCTTAGGGTATCTCTTCTTGTCCATTGAGCTTCCCTGTTCTCCTTTCCTCACTGAACTCAGCCTTTTACTTTACTTTTTCCCTCGGCCATTCACTCTCTTTCCAGACTGCCCAAAGACAATCCTCCATTGTAATCATCTCTTACTTCTCCATGAGCTTCCCCATACTCACCCCTTCTTCCCTCTGCACTGCCTTTTGGTTCCATTTCTTAGCTCCTACTGCCTCCTGCCCACAGGCAGCAAGTGGCTAGGGCTAGATGGAGCCACCCACCTCCTGCATGCATATGATTAGAAAAAGGCAAATATAGTGCCCATCTTTTAAAAAGGGAAGAAGGAGAATCCGCCTCACCTCAGTCCCTGGAAAAATCATGGAGCAGGTCCTCAAGGAATCCATTTTGAAGCACTTGGAGGAGAGGAAGGTGATCAGGAACAGTCAGCATGGATTCACCAAGGGAAAGTCGTGCCTGACCAACCTGATTGCCTTCTATGGTGAGATAACTGGCTCTGTGGATATGGGGAAAGCAGTGGAGGTGATATACGTTGACTTGAGCAAAGCTTTTGATACGGTCTCCCGCAGTATTCTTGCCAGAAAATTAAAGAAGTATGGATTGGATGAATGGTCTATAAGGTGGATAGAAAGCTGGCTAGATCATCGGGCTCAATGGGTAGTGATCAACCGCTCGATGTCTAGTTGGTCGTCAGTATCAAGCGGAGTGCCCCAGGGGTCTGTCCTTGGGCTGGTTTTGTTCAACATCTTTATTAATGATCTGAATGATGAGCTGGATTGCACCCTCAACAAGTTTGCGGATGACACTAAGCTGGGGGGAGAGGTAGATACGCTGGAGGGTTGGGATAGAGTCCAGAGTGACCTAGACAAATTGAACAATTGGGCCAAAAGTAATCTGATGAGGTTCAACAAGGACAGAGTTTTGCACTTAGGACGAAAGAATCCTATGCACTGCTACAAGCTGGGGACCGACTGGCTAAGTGGCAGTTCTGCAGAAAAGGACCTGGGGATTACAGTGGATGAGAAGCTGGAAATGAGTCAACAGTGTGCCCTCGTTGCCAAGAAGGCTAATGGCATATTGGGCTGCATTAGTAGGAGCGTTGCCAGCAGATCGAGGGAAGTGATTATTCCCCTCTATTTGGCAGTGGTGAGGCCACATCTGGAGTACTGTGTCCAGTTTTGGGCCCCCAACTACAGAAAGGATGTGGACAAATTGGAGAGAGTCCAGCAGAGGGCAACGAAAATGATTAGGGGACTGGGGCACATGACTTATAAGGAGAGGCTGAGGGAACTGGGCTTGTTTAGTCTGCAGAAGAGAAGAGTGAGGGAGGATTTGATAGCACCCATCAACTACCTGAAAGGGGGTTCCAAAGAGGATGTAGCTAGGCTGTTCTCAGTGGTGGCAGATGACAGAACAAGGAGTAATGGTCTCAAGTTGCAGTTGGGGAGGTCTAGGTTGGATATTAGGAAAAATTATTTCACTAGGAGGGTGGTGAAGCACTGGAATGGGTTACCTAGGGAGGTGGTGGAATCTCCATCCTTAGAGGTTTTTAAGGCCCGTCTTGACAAAGCCCTGGCTGGGATGATTTAGTTGTTGTTGATCCTGCTTTGAGCAGGGGGTTGGACTAGATAACCTCCTGAGGTCTCTTCAAACCCTAATCTTCTATTATATGATAACCCTGCTTGGCAGGCAAAACCCTGCCTCTGGCGGCACCAGGTCCAGCTTCATGCTGAGGTCCTGACTGCCCAGCAGCATGATGTACAGGGAGTTCCTGGAGCCCTGGCATGAGACGAGTCTACAGGGCCCCAGCAGGGTGCAGTGGACAGAGCCAAGCCTGAATGCGGTAGCATCCAAGGAGCTAGCCCCATCCGTGGTGCGGGGGGCAGCAAGTCCGCCCCTCCCTTTTACCTGTGAGTGGAGCTAGAGCTGGTGCCCACAAGGGAGGGAAGGAGCGAGTGAGACAGAGGGAGAAGAGGACGGGGAAGGGACGGTGGAGGAGGGAAATAGAGCTAGTTGTGGCCACATGCACCACCACACACCTCCGTGCACTCCCAGTGCCCTACCAACCCTCCTGCCATAGACCCCTAAATATCCCCCCCATAGCTCCACACCTGGCCCCGAATAACCGCCTGCCATAGTCCCACAATCTGTCCCTTCCCCAACCCCCACTTAAACCCAACCAATCCCCTGCTATCCGATCTCCATATAAACATATCCCAACCCCTGCTATCTCCCCAAATAAACTCAAATCCCACAAAACCTCCTCTTGCCACAGCCCTTGACCCTCTCCCCTCCCCTACATGCCAAACCCCATCTCCCCAAATAAATGCTCCTATAAAACAAGACCCTGCCAAAACCCTGCACCAAGCCGTCCCTCCTGTGACGTTGCGCTCTGTATGATTTTATGAAAATATGCTAATGAGTGTGAATATAATGTAACTGGAATATGCTTAATGTAATGATACCTTACAAGAGACCTTGTAAGGTATCATTACAAAGCTTATAATCTACTGAGTGTGGTCATCATATTTGTATAAATGTATCACTCTTGTAGCTGAAACTAGAAATATGAAATATAACTCTGAGGTCCTATTGTAGTTATGCAAAGTGTGGGCCATTAATGGTGGTTTGGAATCTTGATGGCTCCCATCAACCAGGACAATTGACTGTAGATGGCTCTATTTGCTTGCAGGCCTTTCTGTGAGTCAGGCTGGGAGGAATGAAGGCTTGGAGTCTTACAGTGACATGTGATCATGTCACCTGAACTGGAATCCATCTTTAACCTGATGCTTTTCCATTTAGAAGGAGGGGTGGGAACCCAGAGAGGGACAAAGGATTCCCGCCTTATGCAAAAGTGGGTAGAACAGAACAAAAGGGGCTGCAATCATGAGAAATCCCCTAGCTACCACCTGAGCTGGAACAAGGGCTGTACCAAGGGAAAGGATTGTGCCCAGACTAGGAAGGCATCCAGTCTGTGATAGAAGCATCTGAGGGTGAGATTTTATCTGTATTCAGTTTTCTTACTGTATTAGGTTTAGACTTGCGTGTTTTATTTTATTTTGCTTGGTAATTCACTTTATGTCTGTTATAACTTGGAACCATTTAAATCCTGCTTTTTATATTTAATAAAATCACTTTTTACTTATTCATTAACCCAGAGTATGTATTAATACCTGGGGGGGGGGGAGGGGGCAAACAGCTGTGCATATCTCTCTATCAATGTTATAGAGGGCGAACAATTCATGAGTTTATCCTGTAAAAAGCTTTATACAGGGTAAAATGGATTTATTTGAGGTTTGGACCCCATTGGGAGCTGGGCATCTGAGTGTTGGGGACAGGAACACTTCTTAGGCTGTTTTCAGTTAAGCCTGCAGCGTTTAGGGGACGTGGGTCAGACCTGGACCTGGGTTTGTAGCAGGCTCAAACAGACATGGTTCTGGAGTCCCAAGCTGGCACGGAAAACGGGTTAGAAGTAGTCTCAGCACATCGGTTGGCAGTCCCAAAGGGGGTTTCTGTGATCCAACCTGTCACACCTCCACTCCCCAAAGCCCCTCATCTCCACCCCAAGCCCTCCCCTGCCACTGCTCACCATCCCACCAAGCCCCATTTCCTTTTAAAAGCTCTCCCAGCCCCCCTCTTTCTCTCATCTCCCCAGCCGCTTCACAATGGGATCCCATGGGACCTTCTGTGTGCCCAACACCCAAATCCATCTGCCCTACAGATTCATCCAAATGCCCCCAGGTCCTGGCTGCACCACCCCCTCCTCCCTTCTACAATTGTTCCAATCCCCTGTGGCTCACTCAGGAACCCCCCACAGGGTCTCTCACCCCTTCAGCACTGGCCTGTGCATCCCATTTTCACCTTGGAGTGTTGTGTGGGGCTGGTGACCTTTTCCCCTCTCCTTTGCCCTCTCTCTCCTCATTGTCTTGGGGTGGTCAGATGGATAGCCCCTCCCTCACATTTGGAGGAGCCTGCTACAGCAAATCTGTGAGCAACAAGAGCCAACAGGCCAGAGTGGGACCTGGGCCCAGCCACAGATGATAGGAGCCACTACTGCGGGGTGAGTGCAGGACACGCTCCCTCTCCAGCTCCCTTTTGCCCTGGGTCTCTCTTCTGCCCTGGGCTGGGATAGAGATAGTGACCCTCACATTCTGGACAAGGAACCTTGACAGTTTTACTCAGCCTCTGACCTCCCAAAAATATTTTCACCAGCTGTCTATGCTCCTGCTCCCAGCCCTCTGGGCTCCCATCAGGTGCCATTGCCTTCTCTTCCCACTCCCAGTGTAGTGTTCATAGAATCATAGAAGGTTAGGGTTGGAGGAGACCTCAGGAGGTCATCTAGTCCAACCCCCTGCTCAAAGCAGGACCAACACCAACTAAAGCATCCCAGCCAGGGCTTTGTCAAGCTGGGCCTTAAAAACCTCTAAGGATGGAGATTCCACCACCTCCCTAGGTAACCCATCTAGTCCAACCCCTGCTTTGAGCAGGGGTTGGACTAGATGACCTCCTGAGGTCTCCTCCAACCCTAACCTTCTATGATTCTATGAACACTACACTGGGAGTGGGAAGAGAAGGCAATGGCACCTGATGGGAGCCCAGAGGGCTGGGAGCAGGAGCATAGACAGCTGGTGAAAATATTTTTGGGAGGTCAGAGGCTGAGTAAAACTGTCAAGGTTCCTTGTCCAGAATGTGAGGGTCACTATCTCTATCCCAGCCCAGGGCAGAAGAGAGACCCAGGGCAAAAGGGAGCTGGAGAGGGAGCGTGTCCTGCACTCACCCCGCAGTAGTGAAGCATTGGAATGGGTTACCTAGTGAAATAGTGTTTCCTAATATCCAGCCTAGACCTCCCCCACTGCAACTTGAAACTATTGCTCCTTGTTCTGTCAGTGATTCAGTGTTCAGTGAATTCAGTGCTTAAGGTGCTTGCAAGAGCTCTGCTTTATTCAGTGTCTGGTTCCTTCCAATTGGCTGTGCATAACAAGCGCTTCAGTGCCCCACTTAGACTCTCTATCTGGGAAGCTCTGCCCTTTAAGGCACAGCCTCCAGTACCACATCTTCTTTTCCAAGCCAAAACAGCACCACTTGAAAACCAGTGTTAATATATGACACACAATTAGATAAACCAGACAAGTTTTTTATCATACTGACATACAAAATCTAGCTCTGTACTTTGCTCCATTTCACTTTTGTCAAATGCTCTAGAATGTGAGTTTGCAACCACCAGATCTCTCCCTGGTTTGTATTCTGTTTATAACTTGTACATTTGTAGCTGAAAAAATAATCTCTGTATTCGCAGGAGAGTGCTTGCCAGCCCCCTTTGGCAATAGCAGTGATTTGTGATCTGTTTCAGCTAATACAGACCTCCCATAAATAAAGACATGAAACTGTTTAAAGCCATGGACTAAGGCCAAAACCTTCTTCTCTATTTGAGCATGTTGTTAGCATCTTTGATGCATGAACATTGGTCTACAGTTTTGACCATATGCTGTGAAAGGACTGCACCAATAACTTCCTGTGAACAATTTAGTTTTGGGGCTTAAGTTATAGTACCTCTTAATCCCTCGTAAGGCCTCTTAAATTCCTTTGGTTTCTCAAACTCTGTATAAAGATTTGTATCTCATGTCCATTGGGTGGCTTTGCACACTAGTGCTCTCAGGTTGTTGGTTTTGGCAGCTAGACTAGGCACAAATTTCCTTACGTAGTTCACCATTCCAAGGATCTTTGCACCTTCCCTTTTGTGTTGGGGCAGTCATACCAGTGATGGCCTCAACTTTACTGTGATCTACCTGTATCTCTCGCTGGGTTAACTTCTCCCCTAGATATGTTATTTCTATTTCAAATTTTACATGTTGTTTATACAGCTTTAGCCCAACAGTTCTCATTCTTTCCAAAATTGCTTGGAGGCTCTGGTCCTACTCCTCTACTGTTTTTTCCCCAGATAAAACATCATTTATGTAGACCTTAGTACTTCCATACCGTCAAAAATGTGTTGTATTATTGGGTGAAACACCTCAGATGATGAACATAACTCAAATGTCAGTCTGCCGAAACTGTCTCCCAAAGGATGTGTCAAATGTGCCGAATGTGCACAGATGTGGGCTCTGTTTTTCTAAGGGCACCTGCTTAGAGCCCTGCTGATGCAGAAAAATATTTGGGATAAGCCATCTCTCCAAAAATGTCTCCTGTGTAGGTAGTGAAAAATGTTCCCTTTTTACATATTCAGCTAACTCAAATGAGTTTATACACACGTGAAAGGTTCTGTCTTTACTACAGGGACCAACGAATATATTCACTCTGGTTCTTCTGCTCGCTGTATTTTTCCCAGAGCTATGAGCCTGTCCAGCTCCTCTTTTAGCCTCTGCCTTAGATTCATAGATTCCAAGGCCAGAAGGGACCATTGTGATCATCTAGTCTGACCTTCTGTAGGACACAGTCCAGAGAACTTCCCTACAATAATTCCTAGAGCAGATCTTCTAGAAAAACATCCAATGTTGATTTAAAAACTGCCAGTGATGACGAATCCACTACGACCCTTGGTAAACTGTTCCAATGGTTAATTATTCACTGTTAAAAATTTACACCTTATTTCCAGTAAAATTGAGGCCAAAGGGAATTTACCTATGGGCATAAATTGTGGCATCTTTCAGCTTTGTTCTGTGCTCTGAAACCTTCCCTATCCTTTGCAAGACATCCTCAAACTCTTCCTCAATTGTTTTGGTCTCCTACCCCTCCAGTGAGTACACCCTCTTGATGAAAACGTGCACAAGCCAAGGGCATATCTGGCCCTTGGGAAAAGATGCAAGAAATGCAATAGATTTACATGAGTTTGCAAATGTGAGCAGTGTGTGCACAGCTGTGGACAAACTCATGCAAAGTCATATATAACACTGGTTTACAATTTTTGAGAAGTCGTCTGCTTCCGAGATAAAATGTGCTATTTATTATGTATTTTGATGTGCTGAATTCAA
>NW_020664586.1:1163260-1227222 GCF_002925995.2 Terrapene triunguis | reverse complement strand
AAAGTTTGACTACATTTATTTCAGAAGCATTTTGGCTGTAGAGCAGTATAATCTACTGCATTTCTTGCATCTTTCCCCATGTATCAGTCATACCCTTGTGCTGGTTTTCACAGCATGGGCAGCTCCATGTGCTATTTTTGCTGGACTCTGACTTTGTGCTCTATGTGCATTTCTGCTCCAGGTCACTTTTTCTTTAGTATTTTGGATTCTCTATCATATCTATAGCGTCAAAGTGCTGTCTACCCTCCATAAGGTTCAATCTGAACTGGATGACTTCCTTACCTGGAAAAGTAAAATATCTTTGTTAGGGTTTAACCCCTGGTTTTCCTGTAGCCTCTCTCTGAGTTGTTTGTCCTAGTTTCCAATCATGATCTGGTCTCTTATCCAAGACTCAGTTACCAATTCCCCCCCCCCCCCGGCCCGATAGCAAGATTAACTCTTCAGTCTCTGATTAGTCACATACTGTTCTGTGGTTTTACCTTCTTTCTGTAACCTCTGATTACAAACTTTTCATGTTTCATTTTTATGTGGTTTGCAGTACTCCTCATATTTCTAGGAACATAAGAATGACAATATTGCGTCTAACCCAGTATCCTGTCTTCTGACAGTAGCTGGTGCCAGTTGCATCAGTGGGAATGAACAGAACAGGGTTGTTATCAAGTGATCTATCCCCTGTCGCCCAGTCCCAACTTCTGGCAGTCTGAGGTTTTAGGACACCCAGAGCATGGGGTTGCATCCCTGTCCTAAATTAAACAGAAATAAGTCACCAGGATCAGATGGTATTCACCCAAGAGTTCAAAAGGAACGCAAACATGAAATTGCAAAACTAGTAACTGGTATGTAACTTATTGCTCAAATCAGTCTCTGTAGCAGATGACTAGAGAATAGTTAATGTGACACCAATTTTTTAAAAAGGCCCCAGAGGTGATCCTGGCAAGTTTGGGTCTAGTAATTGAGAGCTTCTGTTGGGGTTTTATCATTTTGTTCTGCCTTTGTGTTAGTTGCTCACAGTGCAAAGGTGCTGCCTGTAATCACTGGAGATGCAGGGTACTGTGCATGCCGCAGACACTGAGTTGCATTGAGGAAGATTGAAAATGGTGGTGCCTTTGCCACTCTGATGCACTTGGTTTCTCCAAGTGAACAAGCTCTGTGCATAGCTTAATGGGCTTTCAGTGGCATCACACATGATCATGAGTGACCAATGAAACTGTAGAACGTGGGGGCAGCAATCCAGATGTCCCTGAGCATCCTGTGAACCCCTCTCTCACTCTTCTTTATGTGCTGAAAGTTGTGAGTGCTGGCAGCTCTCTTCTTGTTCCAGAATGTTCCCAATTCATTGGGCTTCCAAAGTGGGTGTTGTGAGGAGTACTGCTGACAGACTGGAGAAGGCTGAGAGAAAAACAAATGTAGCTCTGTTGTAGGAGCAGCAGTGATCTGTATGCTCTGTATAACCTGTATGCTTAAAAGGTCTGTTACGCTCCCCCCCCCCCCCCCTTGTCTCCTCTCCCTCTTTGAATACCTGTGAAGTGGCTTTCCCCCACCCCTCCCTCCTGGAATGCTTATGGGATGAATGGGCTGCTTAAACAGCTCCTAGATCAGAAGAGCTCCTAGATAGACAAGATGTCTGGGACTCTAATTAGGCAGCACTCACACACCCAATGCATGGACACTGGCTGAGGTGGAGTGTGACCAACCAGACTCAGCCAAGTCATTTCTAGTCGCAGGCCCTGAGGAGCAGGTCGTTAAAAGGGGAAGGGGCCATGTGCTCAGGAGTGCACTCACAAGCTTGTACCTCCCATGAAGGCCCTTTGCCTGGACCGCCTCGCCAGTGGTTCGCTGCATTGCATTCCATCGTGCCTCGGGAAGACTTACCTTCATCGCACCGTCCATCGCTGTGCTGTGGGACACTTACCTTGAAGGATCCTGACATCTCCAGTGCCGTGTCTGTCCTGGGAGCGTGAGTATGCGAGTGTGAATGTGAAACACACACCCCTTTTGAGCTTAGCTATCAATATAATGTGCTGCTTTCTGCCAAACTCTGGTGGGTCATTAGTCCTCCCTAAGCTTACTAGCTGACCCAATTTCAGGTAACAGCTCTTGTGGTGGGGTAGTGGAGCCTGGGCCCTCCAGCTCCCTTTGCCTAGCATGCCAAACGACTTCCTGATCCAAACCAGGCACTGAAACTCTCCAGCCTTTTCCCAGCCATGTCTCCTTCTGGTGAAGGTTAGTAGTCTGCAGTAGGCCAAGTTGTCTTTGCCTTTTACTGTGGCTGCGAGCAGGTTTCAGGGCTGGCATTAGACTTGCTGGGGCCCAGGGCAGAAAGCCGAAGCCCCACCTCATGGGGATGAAGCCTGGGGCCCCAAGCCCTGCCACCTGGGCTGAAGTTGAAGCCTGAGCAACTTAGTTTCATGGGGCCTCCTGTGACGTGGGGCTCCAGGCAGTTGTCCTGTTTGCTACCCCCTAACGCTGTTCCTGGCTTTTATATGCAGAAAAACAGTTGCTGTGGCACAAGTGGGACATGGAGTTTTTATAGCATGGGGGGGCTCAGAAAGAAAAAGGTTGAGAACCCCTGTCCTAGACCACTTAGACCTGTGCAAAAGCCTTCATTGCAACCAGATCTTAGATGAAGTGTCCTGCCTCCATTGTGACAAAACCAATTGTACCAGCTGCAGTAAAGAGGGCAAGAGCCTACTGCTAAGTTTTTCTGTGTCCTGCCAGTTGAGGTCATTAACTATTTCTGCTGAAAACCCAGGTGATAATGTTGCTAATGTTATAGGTCACACCCTTAAGGGCCTTGTCCAGAATCATAGAATCATAGAATATCAGGGTTGGAAGTGACCTCAGGAGGTCATCTAGTCCAACCCCCTGCTTAAAGCAGGACCAATCCCCAACTAAATCATCCCAGTCAGGGATTTGTCAAGCCTGACCTTAAAAACCTCTAAGGAAGGAGATTCCACCATCTCCCTAGGTAACCCATTCCAGTGCTTCACCACCCTCCTAGTGAAAAAGTTTTTCCTAATATCCAACCTAAACCTCCCCCACTGCAACTTGAGACCATTACTCCTTGTTCTGTCATCTGGTACCACTGGGAACAGTCTAGATCCATCCTCTTTGGAACCCCCTTTCAGGTAGTTGAAAGCAGCTGTCAAATCCCCCCTCATTCTTCTCTTCTGCAGACTAAACAATCCCAGTTCCCTCAGCCTCTCCTCATAAGTCATGTGCTCCAGCCCCCTCATCATTTTTGTTGCTCTCCACTGGACTCTTTCCAATTTTTCCACATTCTTCTTGTAGTGTGGGGCCCCAAACTGGACACAGTACTCCAGATGAGGTCTCACCAATGTCGAATAGAGGGGAATGATCACGTCCCTCGATCTGCTGGCAAAGCCCCTACTTATACAGCCCAAAATGCCGTTAGCCTTGGCAACAAGGGCACACTGTTGACTCATATCCAGCTTCTCGTCCACTGTAACCCCTAGGTCCTTTTCTGCAGGACTGCTGCCTAGCCATTCGGTCCCTAGTCTGTAGCAGTGCATGGGATTCTTCCGTCCTAAGTGCAGAACTCTGTCCTTGTTGTCCTTGTTGAGGCTCATCAGATTGGGATACCCTATTGCCTTACCTCATGTTCACCATCCGGGAGGTTCCGCAAGCCTCCACGGGTTTCTCTCCGTTTGAACTACTATATGGGCGCCACCCCTGGGCCGTATTGGATATAGCCAGAGAAGCCTGGGAAGAGGAGCCAAATCCCGGAAGGAACATAATTGAGCATGTACTGCAGATGAGAGATCGGATAGCCCGAGTTACGCCCCTGTTACGGGAACACTTTGAGAGAGCACAGGAGACCCAACGAACCCATTATAACCACCAAGCAAAGCTTCGACGGTTCCAACCAGGGGATCGGGTGATGGTACTGGTGCCCACAGCAGAAAGTAAACTGTTGGCCCAGTGTAATGGAAGTAATCCAAGTAATCGAAGCCGTGGGAGAGGTGAACTATAAGGTGCAGCAGCCAGGCTGCCGGAAACAGGAGCAAATGTACCACATCAATCTTCTAAAACCTTGGCACAATCGAGAGGCATGCTTAGTCACCCAGGAGACCCTTCCCCAGGAGGACAATTTACAGGAGCAAGTGAGGATATCACCCGACTTGACGCCGATCCAAAAGATCGAGGCAGCTGACATGATTAATCGCAACCGAGATGTGTTCTCTACAAAACCGGGGCAGACGACTGAGACCTATCACCATATCCGCACGATCCCCGGAGCCAAGGTAACATTGAGACCCTACCGTATCCCAGCAGTCAAAAGAGAAGAAATCAAGGCCGAAGTAAAGAAAATGTTAGAATTAGGGGTTATTGAAGAATCTTACAGTCAGTGGTCCAGTCCAATCATTCTAGTGCCTAAACCTGATGGTACCACGAGATTCTGTAATGATTTTCGCCGACTGAATGAAGTATCCCAGTTCGATGCATACCCTATACCACGCATCGACGAACTGGTTGACCGACTGGGTAGTGCCCGATTCTTGACTACACTGGATCTGACAAAAGGGTACTGGCAGATTCCCCTGACCAAAGAAGCTAAAGAAAAGGCAGCGTTCTCCACCGCAGATGGACTATTCCAGTACACCGTCCTCCCTTTTGGGCTACATGGGGCCCCGGCCACATTCCAGCGCCTCCTGGATAAGCTGCTGCGCTCCCATACTAGTTATGTAGTTGCATACCTAGGTGATGTCATCATCCATACGCCAGACTGGGGAACCCACTTGGAGAAAGTTGAGGCAGTACTGTGCACCTTAAGGCGGGCTGGCCTCACTGCTAATCCCACTAAATGCGCCATAGGACTAGCAGAGGCTAGGTACCTGGGATATATTGTAGACAGGGGCATAGTGAAGCCCCAAACGAATAAGCTAGAGGCGATTCAAAACTGGCCCCGGCCGACGCGAAAGAAGCAGGTCCGCGCGTTCCTAGGCGTGGTAGGCTACTACCGACGTTTTATTCCCCACTTCGCCACTAGGGCAAGTCCCCTAACAGACCTGGTGAAGTGGACCGACGCAGCAGAGGGGGCGTTCACAGATCTTCGGACAACCCTCTGTAATGACCCCGTACTCATAACCCCGGACTTTAACAAGGAATTTATTTTACAAACAGACGCTTCCGAGGTGGGGTTGGGGGCGGTTCTGTCGCAAATGGTGGGAGAAGAGGAACACCCGATCCTCTACCTAAGCAGAAAGCTTCTCCTCTTAGGCCGGTGATTTACTCTTGTGACGGATCATGCACCCCTCCAGTGGATGCAGCGGAATAAGGAAAAGAACGCAAGGGTCACCAGGTGGGGTTCTTATCCCTCCAACCATTCCAGTTCTGCATACGGCACAGGGCTGGATGCCACCATAGCAACGCTGATGGTCTGTCACGAGCACACTGCCTGGCATCCCAAGTTGCCCAACTATGTGGTGTTGGGGGGGGGGGGAGATATGTGACGGGGCAAGGCCAGATGGCTATAGAAAAATAGTGGGAGATAGATATATTAGCCCCAGGTTAAACAAATCCCTGGTACCAGGATAAGTAAATGGCAGCTGCTCCAGGTCAATTAAGACACCTGGGGCCAATTAAGAGCTTTCCAGAAGGCAGGGAGGATGCTAGGTTGATTGGGACACCTGAAGCCAATCAGGGGCTGGCTGAAACTAGTTAAAAGCCTCCCAGTTAGTCAGGTGGGTGCGCATGTCAGGGGCTGTGAGAAGTTGCGCTGTTGGAGAGACTGAGCTGTACACACCATATTAGGCACAAGGAAAGAGGCCCTGAGGTAAGGGTGAAGTGGAACTTGAGGAAGTGGGGGCTGCTGTGGGGAAGTAGCCCAGGGAATTGTACGTGTCCTGTTCCCAAAAGGTCAGCTACCATAGCTGATACTATTAGGGTCCCTGGGCTGGAGTCCGGAGTAGAGGGTAGGCCCGGGATCCCCCCCTTTGTCCCCCTGATTAATCACTGAGACTGGGAGACAACAGAGACTGTGCAAGGGAGGATAGCTTCTCCTCACCTCCCTCACTGGCTTATGATGAAAATGGCTCAGTAGACTGTGACCCTTGTCTCTAGAGAGAGAAGGGTTAAGTGGAGGGTCACAGTGAGCCTCTGAGGCTAGCAAAATCCATCAGGAAACGCAGGACCCACAGAGACAAGGACAGAGCTTTGTCACACCGGTCTCTACTCGAGAATACCACTTGCGCCTCAAAATCCTTTATCCTTCTTCCCAGAGCCATGTAGTCTGCAGTGATCCACTCAAGGTCATTCTTGGCAGTATTATTGGTGCCCACGTGGAGAAGCAGGAAGGAGTAGCGATCTGAGGGCTTGATGAGTCTCGGCAGTCTCTCCGTCACATCATGAATCCTAGCTCCTGGCAAGCAGCAAACTTCTCGGTTTTCCCGGTCGGGATGGCAGATAGATGACTCAGTCCCCCTGAGAAGGGAGTCCCCGACCACCACCACCTGCCTCCTTCTCTTGGGAGGGTGGTCGTGGAACCCCCATCCCTAGGACAGTGCATCTCATGCCTTCCAATCAATGGAGTCTCCTGCTCCCTTCCCTGATATGTATTATTTAGTCCACTCTCTGCATTAGTACCTGTGGAGAGAACATGAAAACGGTTGCTCACCTGTATCTGCATTGCTGGTACATGGACACTCCTCTTTCTTCATCTGGAGGTCACATGCTGCCAATTTTCTTCACCGTCCTTCTGTCCCCGCTGTGCAGCCTGCTCTGATTCTTCAGAATGTTGTGCCCGTAGAAGCATATCCTGACGTCTGTCCAGGAAATCTTCATTTTCTCTTATGCAATGCAGGGTTGATACTTGTTTCTCCAGACCTTGAACCTTCTCTTCCAATATGGAGACAGCTTGCACTTTATACAGACAAAGTCGCTTCTGTCCTGTGGAAGAAGGACAAACATGGCACATCTTGTGCAGGTCACAGCAGCTGATCGCTCACCATCCATATCACCTTTCTTCTAAGAGCTTCCTCAGCTGTTGCAGCAACTACTCAGAGAAGCCTGCAAGATGAAAACCTAAGTGGGCTCTCCCCGGGCAAACTCCCAGTCATACTCCCTCTGTTAGCCTCTCCGCTGTTCACCGCTCAGCTGGTTCGCAGCTGACTGCCTTTTTATAAGTCACTCCCCTGTGGCTGGAAGCAGCTTGTCCCTTCCTGCCCACATAGTGTCGAAAGGCAGCTAACACCTCCAGGCTGCTACTGGCCTCCAACATAACCCAGCTGCAGCATGGGCAGGAAGGGGTTAAGCCCTAAGGATTTGTTGTGCACCAAGGCCCCAGGAACCTGACTGCAGGGGCTTTAGCGAACTGGCCAGAGAGGTGGCTCAGCAATGGAGGTTACCTAGGGGACGGAGCAGCCCTGTGCTCCCTGGGGGCAGGACCCAGGGTGGGAGGGGTGTGTGTGAAGAAGGTGCTAAGACCCTGCTCGGGGAACTGCTGTGGAGCCTGCAGGGTCGGGGCGTGAACAGGCTGGAAATTGCTTCCCCCCCTCCACTCCAGAGATTAGCTGAGGGGTGGAGAGACTTCCCCATGCCAGAACTGCGTGGGGCTTTGGCACACGCAGGGCTCGGCTCCTCCTGGCCAGCACCCTAGGCCAGAGGGTCTTGAGCTTTCTTGGGGCCTGGCCCAGCCAGAGGCAGTGGGGAAAGGAAGGAGTCTGCCTGCCAGGCTGTTGGTGAGCTGAGCGCTCTGACCAGGCGCTTGTTCTCCGCACAGCACTGGGAGTGGGACGCGCCCTGCTGGGGGGGGATATGGAAGAACAACAGGACTGGGGGCATGAAGGGGCAAAGCAGGGAGAGGGCAGTGAGAGGGGAAGCATGTAAATAGTGGGCAGCAGAGGCAACACGTAACCGGCCGCCGCCTGGTGCCTGCCCGCACTCACCAGCCACTGCACCTTGCAGCGCACAGCCAGCACTGGCCGGAAATGGGACGGGGGCAGGCCCCTGCTGGCCGAGAGTCGGGGACAGTGGCCAGCCCAGCGCGCTGCAGCTTTCCCCCCCCACCAGGCTTGCACACCCACTTCTATCATCAGCCACTGGGCTCCACCCCCAACTCACCCCTGGTGGCAGGCAACTGGCAAGAAGGGATCCGGCCAGCAGTAGGACCCACCAGTACTGATGGGAGGGAGACAGAAACTACAGGACAATTTCCCCGTTTTTAAGAAAAAGTCGGGACACATGCAGGAGGGTTTAAATACAGGACTGTCCCTTTAAAAATGGGACATCTGGTCACCCTATTTATATTTCATTGTAAAGAGGAAATCCATCAGAAGCTATTGTATCTTGAATCTCAAGTGGCTCCTCCTCAGAATCCCACATGACTTGGAGGGGTCTCGGTTACTTAGATAAGTTAGATGTCTTGTCCATCTCCCTGAGTTCTGCAACTTGTTCTATGTGCATGGTGGACATGTTTTTGAGTCAGTGCTCTCCAGCAGTATGACACAGGAGATTTTTCCTGTTTCTTCCCATGAGTATGATAGATTAAAAGATAAGGGCACAAGATCTGCTATATTAGACCAGATCCATGATCCTTCTGGTCCTCTGCTCTCTCAAAGTGGCCAATCCCAGATGCTTCAGAGGAAGGGACAAGAAACTCTGTTGTGGGCAGTTATGAGCAATAGGTCTGTGAACAAGCCTGTAATTAAAGTTTCTTCCTAAGGCCCATTTTTAGAGCCTGGGCATGCAGATTTCTAGCCCTCTTTTATCTATGAAATGATGCATACAATGCACAGTCAACCTGTGGAACTCATTGCCAGGGGATGTTGTGAAGGCCAAAAGTATAACTGGGTTCAAAAAAGAATTAAATAAGTACCTGGAAGATCAGTCCATCAATGGCTATTAGCCAAGATGGTCAAGGATGCAGCCCCATTCTCTGGGTGTCCCTAGCCTTTGACTGCCGGAAGCTGGGAGTGGACAACAAGGGATGGATCACTCAATGACTGCCTGTTCTGTTCATTCCTGCTGAAGCACCTGGCATTGGCCACTGTCGGAAGACAGGATACTGGGCTAGATGGGCCACTGGTCTGACCCAGTATGACCGTTTGTATGAGAGGCATTGTTATCTTCCATTCATGCCCAGTTGGAGCTCTACAGATGAAAGCAAGAAGGCATATATTTGGCATTCCAATCTCACCTCTGCCCCCCTCCCCCAACCTTCCTACTACTGGAAGTTCTGCTCTTTATCGTCTGCATGGCTCAGATGGTGCACACTACATAGCTTTGGAGACAGATGGCACATGCTTTGTGAAAGGCAGTGTATGTAATGGGCTAAGACCCACAAAGGGATCTAGGTGTCTAATTGCCACTTTGGGCTCCAAAGTCCAACACTTAGATCCTCATAACCCGCCTTCAGCTGCTGCCTAACATTGTAGCTGCCTAAATTCCCTAGGTGCCTAACTTTCCATTGGTAAAGTCCTTATGGTGCCTAAAAATCTGCCAGTGAGCATAGGAATGTAGGACTGGAAAAGACCTCAATAGGTCTGTGATGGGTTGGATCACAGAATCCCCCCTGGGAGCTGCCAACTGATGTGCCAAGACTACCTCTGCTCTTGTTTTTCCTGCCAGCTCAGGACTCCAGCACCCTGTCTTGCTGAACCAGACACTCCCGTATGCTCCAACAAAGACCCAGGGTCTGAATTACTTGCCCCAAAACTGCAGGTTTACCTGAAAACAGCTCACAGAAGTGTGCTTGTCTTTAGCACTCATGCCCAACTCCCAATGGGGTCTAAACCCAAATAAATCCGTTTTACCCTTTATAAAGCTTATGCAGGGTAAACTCATAAATTGTTCGCCCTCTATAACACTGATAGAGAGAGATGCACAGTTGTTTCCTCCCCCAGGTATTAATACATACTCTGAGTTAATTAATAAGTAAAAAGTGATTTTATTAAATACAGAAAGTAGGATTTAAGTGGTTCCAAGTAGTAACAGACAGAACAAAGTAAGTCACCAAGCAAAATAAAATAAAATGCGCAAATCTATATCTAATCAAGCTGAATACAGATAAGATCCTCACCAGTTCCAGAATGCTCCCTTTTACAGACTAATTTCCTACAAAAGGTGGGCGGACTCTCTGGCCCCCCTCTAGGTCAGACACTCTTGTGTCCCCCAAAAGGGAAGGTGACCCTGCTCCAGCTGTGGGCTCACAGCTACCAGCTGTGACAGACCTCTCACTGGCCAGCAAACCCCCCCCCCTTTCACTCGGGTTGGGCTGGCACCCAGCTACGGAGTCCTTGGGGTCTGTTCCCACCGCAGTGGTCACCAGTACCCCAACTTCCACCTTCGGGACACATGTCTCTGTGCACCCCAGGGCAGGCCCTGCCCCCTGCTGACCTGCAACTTCCTGGCAGTCAGCAGCTGTGTACCCCCTGTTACAAGGTGGTACATCCCCCTCTCCCGGGGAGATGATCACGGGACAGGAGCTGGCTTCATCCAGCCCCTCCCTCTGGAACTTCCCTTGAGCCCTGGGGCTACAGGAACTGTCTACAACCATCCCTGTCCCCGAAGCTGCATCCTTTACTGCTGCAGAGGAATCTAAGAGACACCCTCCTATTCCCCCAGCAGTCCATATGACTTCATCCTCCCCCCTCCCCCGGGGCTTTTAGCACAAGATTCCTTCTCACTGCTAACTAACCCTGGGACAGATTCTGCCACATTAAAGAAATCATTCCCCAGTAGAAACGGTGCAAAATTGTGTGCCACCGGTGCAACCGTCAGTTCAGCCTGCAAATCCCGAGTTTGCATATGTACTTTAGCTAAAGGTGCAAGGACTTTGTAACCCCCCACCAGCTCTAATTCTGCCATTTTACCTGGCAACAAATCCTTCTCCTGGATCAGGTCCCTCCTGACCACAGAAATCTCAGCACCCGTGTCCCTCAATCCCCGAAGCACTTCACCATTAATTTTAACAGCATGCATATGCTCATTGCTTGGTTGTGTGGAAGCAAGCTTTACAAATCCTGTGTGGAAAGAGGCCACAGCCTGGCTCTGAGAAGCCGCAGCTTCATGTGTTAGTTGTTACCTGTTTCCACTCAGCAAGGGACACTTATTCCTCAGGTGCTCAGTGGACTTACAATGATAGCACCTCTTGGGCTCCTCTGCTTGCACAGGAAATTTGGGACGAGTACCAGGGGAATGGGGAGGTGATCGCCCAACCTCCTTTTTCCCAGGGGTAAAACAGTGATTGATTCTGCTTTCCCCCAACCTTATACCCCTCTGCCAGTGGTTTATGTTTGATTGCAGCTTGTGCTTGCTCATAAGAGTCTGCATACCCAGCTAATTCACCCTCTGCATTTACCTTTTTGTCCCACACATACTGTTTTACATCATCACTGCACATATTGAGGAATTGTTCCTGAGTAACCAGATCACACATCCCTTCAAAGCTTGTAATGCCTTTCCCCCGCACCCACTTATCTACCAAATCTCTCATTTCATTGGCATAAGCCACATTACTCAATCCAGATCCCCTCTTAAGACTCCTGAATTTAACCCTGTAGGTTTCAGGTGTAACCTGAAACTGTTTCAAAACCAGTGCCTTAAATTTACCATAGTTTGAAGCATCATCAATAGGCATCTTATTGAATATGTCCAGAGATCTGCCAGTCAATTTTGCTATCAATGTGGTCATCTTCTGATCTTCAGGGATGGCATGGAGGGTGCACAGGCTCTCAAAGGTGATGAAATATTCGGCAGAATCGCTGGACTTCTCATACTGTGGACGTAGTCTTTCCCATTTGTGGATTTTTGGGGAAGTGGAGCCAGCAGGTGGAGGGTTTTGTCTCTTCAACTCTATAACAGCCAATTCATGCTTCTGGGCCTCCCTCTGGGCCTCCATAGCCCTCTTGTGGGCAGTTTCCTCTGCCTCCATAGCCCTCTTGTAGGCAGCTTCTTCCCTGGCATTTTCTGCCTCCACAGCATTAATTTCTAATTGTCTTAGTTCTAGCCGTCTCTTATGTTCGTTTTCTTTCTCTTTTGCTTCCAGTCTGGCCAGCTCTAGTTTATTAGCGGCGTCACTGGTACTCATTTTCCTGCTTTCTTGTGCTGGCCACAACCCCTCTGCAGTTCACTGAAACTGAGATGCACTCAGCTCAGGGGCTTCTTAGTTAACAGACTTTCCCAGAGCCCAGTGTTTAGCCTTTCTGGGCAATTTGCAACTTGTATAGTTCTAGCTTCTTCTGAACTTTAATCTTATTTATTTTGCTTCCTTTTCTGTCCCTACTTCCCTTACCCGAAATAAGCAAACAGAAAATAACAAACCAGTAACCACTTTGTCTGTTCTCCAGCCACCACACTTAAAACTCACTTAAAATCACTACCACTATCTCAAAGCAATCAGCTGTGCACAGATCCTGCTTGACTACACCACTGTGATGGGTTAGATCACAGAATCCCCCCTGGGAGCTGCCAACTGATGTGCCAAGATTACCTCCGCTCTTGTTTTCCCTGCAAGCTCAGGACTCCAGCACCCTGTCTTGCTGAGCCAGACACTCCCGTCTGCTCCAACAAAGACCCAGGGTCTGAATTACTTGCCCCAAAGCTGCAGGTTTACCTGAAAACAGCTCACAGAAGTGTGCTTGTCTTTAGCACTCATGCCCAACTCCCAGTGGGGTCTAAACACAAATAAATCTGTTTTACCCTGTATAAAGTTTATGCAGGGTAAACTCATAAATTGTTCGCCCTCTATAACGCTGATAGAATATCAGGGTTGGAAGGAACCTCAGGAGGTCATCTAGTCCAACCCCCTGGTCAAAGCAGGACTAATCCCCAGACGGATTTTTGCCCCAGATCCCTAAATGGCCCCCTTAAGGATTGAACTCACAACCCTGGGTTTAGCAGGCCAATGCTCAAACCACTGAGCTATCCCTCCCCCTGATAGAGAGATATGCACACTTGTTTGCTCCCCCAGGTATTAATACATACTCTGAGTTAATTAATAAGTAAAAAGTGATTTTATTAAATACAGAAAGTAGGATTTAAGTGGTTCCAAGTAGTAACAGACAGAACAAAGTAAGTCACCAAGCAAAATAAAATAAAATGCGCAAATCTATGTCTAATCAAACTGAATACAGATAAGATCCTCACCAGTTCCAGAATGCTCCCTTTTACAGACTAATCTCCTTTTAGCCTGGGTCCAGCAATCACTCACACCCCTTTGTTCCAGTTTCTTCCAAGTATCCTGGGGGGTGGAGAGGCTCCCTCTTTAGTCAGCTGAAGACAAAAGGGAGGGGTCTCCCAGGGGCTTAAATAGACTTTCTCTTGTGGGTGGAGACCCCCCTCCTCACTCCTATGCAAAGTCCAGCTCCAAGATGGAGTTCTGGAGTCACCTGGGCAAGTCACATGTCCATGCATGACTCACAGTCTTTACAGGTAGAAGCCATTGTCCACATGGTATCTTGTATGTCTCCAGGAAGACTTCTTATGTGGATTGGAGCATTCCAAGATGCATTGTTCTCCAAGTGCTTCCTGATCGGGTACTTAACCTGGCGAATTCCTTCCTAAAGAAGCTGACCACATGCCTCACAAAGCTTACTTAGAAATCAAGCAAGTATACAGCCAATATTCTTAACTTCAAGTACAAAATGATATATGTGTACAAATAGGATGAATAGATATAGTAGACCATAACCTTTACAGAGATATGTTACATGGCATGGGCAGCACAAAACATATTCCCCGTTATGTCATATTCCCATAAAGCCTTATGGGAGGTACCGTCACAAGGTCTTCCGCATTGAGACAGAACTAAGTATTGTTTAGACCAGCGGTTCTCAAACTATGGAGTGCGGGAATGTGTAAAGGGAGGTGCAATCTGTATGCTTTTTTTAAAATTTTTTTTTTGAGAGACAGCTGTCAGCCCTGGACAGCTGGGACTTGTGCAAACCCGGGAGTGAAGGGGTAAAGGGGACAGCCAGAGCCGCAGCCTGCCCCACTTGGACAGCCAGAGCCCAGGCTGAGGGGGAGCTGCAGCCTGCCCTGCTCTGAGAGTGGGAGCCTGGGCTGACGGGCAGCTGCAGCCTAGCCCACTCTTACAGTGGGAGCCTGGACTGACAGGAGGAGTCACAGCCACAGCCACACAGGGCCCTGCACGGCTTATTTCAAATTGGGCTTTGCATGGAGCGGGTCCAGCGATGCACCGAGGCCTGTGTTGGCAAACAGCTTGCGTTCACCCAAGAGTTCTGAAGGAATTCAGTAGTTCTGCAATTTCACATTTAACTGTGGTATGTAACCTATCATTTAAATCAGCTTCTGTACAAAATGACTGGAGGATAGCTAATGTGACACCAATTTTTAAAAAGAGCTCCAGAGGTGATCCTGACAATTACAGGCTGGGAAGCCTGACTTCAGCACCAGGCAAACTGGCTGAAACTATAGTAAATAACAAAATTGTCAGACATATAGATGAACATAATTTGTTGGAGAAGAGTCAACATGGTTATTGTAAAGGGAAATCATGCCTCACCAATCTACTAAAATTCATTGAGGATGGTCAACAAGCATGTGAACAAGGGGGATCCAATGGATATAGTGTACTTAGATTTTCAGAAAGCCTTTGACAAGATCTCTCACCAAAGGCTCTTAAGCAAAGTAAGCTGTCATGGGATAAGACAGAAGGTGCTCTCATGGATTGGTAACCGGTTAAAAGATAGGAAACAAAGGGTAGGAATAAATAGTCAGTTTTCAGAATGAAGAGAGGTAAATAGTGGTGTCCTCCCAGTGGTCTGTACTGGGACCAGAACTATTCAACATATTCATAAATGATCTGGGAAAAGGGGTAAACAGTGAGGTGACAAAATTTGCAGATGATACAAAACTACTCAAGATAGTTAAGTCCCAGGCAGACTGCAAAGAGCTACAAAAGGATCTCTCAGAACTGGGCGACTGGGCAACAAAATGGCAGATGAAATTCAATGTTGCTAAATGCAAAGTAAAGCACATTGGAAAACATAATTCCAACTATACATATAAAATGATGAGGTCTAAATTAGCTGTTCCCACTCAAGAAAGAGATCTTGGAGTCATTGTGGATAGTTCTCTGAAACCATCCACTCAGTGTGCAGTGGCAGTAAAAAAAGGGAATAGAATGTTGGGAATCATTAAGAAAGGGATAGATAATAAAACAGAAACTATCATTTTGCCTCTATATAAATCCATGGAACGCCCACATCTTGAATACTGCATGCAGATGTGGTCGCCCCATCTCAAAAAAGATATATTGGAATTGGAAAAGGTTCAGTAAAGGGCAACAAACATGATTAGGGGCATGGAATGGCTTCCATATGAGGAGAGATTAATAAGACTGGGACTTTTCAGCTTGGAAAAGAGATGACTAAGGGGGGATATGATTGAGGTCTGTAAACACATGACTGGTGTGGAGAAAGTAAATAAGGAAGTGTTATTTACTCCTCATAACACAAGAACTAGGGATCACCAAATGAAATTAATAGGCAGCAGGTTTAAAACAAACAAAAGGAAGTAATTTCTTCACACAACGCACAGTCAACCTGTGGAACTCTTTGCCAGAGGATGTTGTGAAGGCCAAGATTATAACAGGGTTCAAAAAAGAACTAGATACATTCATGGAGGATAGGTCCATCGATGGCTATTAGCCAGGATGGGCAGGGATGGTGTCCCTACCTTCTGTTTGCCAGAAGCTGGGAATGGGCGACAGGGAATGGATCACTTGATGATTACCTGTTCTGTTCATTCCCTCTGGGGCACCTGGCACTGGCCACTGTCAGAAGATAGGATACTGGGCTAGATGGACCTTTGGTCTGACCCAGTATGGGCATTCTTATGACAGTATGCAGCCCTGTAAGCTACACCGGCATCTTGAAACAAGATACCCTATCTTAGTATCTAAACCGATAGAGTTTTTTCAGAGAAAGCTCAATGAGTTAACAGGACAAAAAAAAATTGTTGACGTGTACAGCACTGTTAATGTGAAGGCTATTGAGACTTCTTTCTGTGAGGCTTTGTGCATTGCCCAAGCTGGTAAGCCGCACAACATAGGTGAGAAACTACTACTTGCAGCTGAAAAGGCTATGTGCGTGGTGATGATAGGAGAGAAGGCAGCATCACAGCTGGATGTGATTCCACTTTCTAATGACAATTACATCCCATATTGCAGAGATGGCCACTCATGTAAAAGAGTAGCTTCTAGAAAATCTTCATCAGAGCCCATATTATTCAAAACCAATAGGTGAGTCTACCGATATATCAAATGCTGCACAGCTACTGGTGTAGATTCATTTTGTTACAGCAACAGAATTAAAAGAGGAATTTCTGTTTTGCCGTCCACTTCCAACATGAGCAACTGATGAAGAGCTTTTTAAACTATTAAATAATTTTGTCCAAGACATAGGCCTTGATTGGGTATGTTGTTTTGGAATTTGCATAGATGGAGCATGGTCGGTGACAGGACAACATAGCGGGCTTGTGACAAGGGTACAAGAAGTGGCTCCTACAGCAGTGGTCTCCAAACTGTGGGGCATTCCCCCCTAGGGAAGAATGGAGGAATGTTTGGGGGGGGTGCACAGTGGGGCGCATGGTGGGGCCCTGGGCAGCCCCCATGGGAGGCAGGAGAGAGTGCCACCCAGCCCCACTCTGCCCCCAGCCCAGCCTCACCCCAGCTGCAGCTCTGCTCTTCCCAGCTCTAGACCCAGCCCCAGCTCCACTCTGCCCCCGCTCTTCCCTGGCCCAGCTCTGCCCTGCATTGTTCCACAGTATGTGTTTTATGTAGATCCTGGCTATGATTTTTCCCGCAGGTCTGCACAAAATAAAATAATTAAGAAGACTTTTTTAAAGGCAAGTTATTTTGAGGGGATTGTATATCTGGAATTCCTGGATCAAATGTCCCCAACTTTGTACCACATACCCTACTCTAAGCCTTCAGGTGGCCCACTGACTTTAAAGCCAACCTGACCCTTTTTGTACATTTTAGAGCAGTTTGAAAAATCAGTTTCACACTGAATTTGTTACTTAACTATGATGGAAGTAGTGTGCTGTCCTCTGATCTAACTCTGTTCTCTCTAACATCTGACACAGTCCTCAGTCTAGACCACATCTCTCTTGTCTCTTTCTCTGCCTGGTTTTCAAGTTATATTTATTTTTCATACAGGCTTTTCTTTGTTGGTCATCACTATAATGTCTGAATGTCTTAAAAAAAAAGTGGATTTAGCTTCACATCACCTTTGTGAATTAGGGAGGTTACACCAAGAGTTTTTAGAAATGGCAACTGATTTTGGATGCCGCAATTTGTATGTCCACTGGTTTTTGAATGTTCTAATTCCTGATGTCAGATTTGTGTCCATTTATTCTTTTGCCTAGAGACTGTCCGGTTTGGCCAATGTATATGGCAGAGGGGCATTGCTGGCACATGATGGCATATATCAAATTGGTAGATGTGCAGGTGAATGAGCCCCTGATGGAGTGGCTGATGTGATTAGGTCCTATGATGGTGTCACTTGAATAGATATGTGGACAGAGTTGGCATCCGGCTTTGTTGCAAGGATAGGTTCCTGGGTTAGTGTTTATGTTGTATGGTGTGCAGTTACTGGTGAGTATTTGCTTCATTACACTAATTGAATCTATTTCCCCATGTTAAGTATCCTCACACCTTCTATGGGTCATCTCAATTATCACTTCAAAGGTTTTTTTTTTTCTCCTGCTGATGATAGCTCATCTCAATTGATTGGCCTCTTACAGTTGGTATGGCTACTTCCACCTTTTCATGTTCTCTGTATGTATAAATATCTTCTTTCTGTGTGTTCCATTCTATGCATCCGATGAAGTGGGCTGTAGCCCACGAAAGCTTATGCTCAAATAAATTTATCAAACCACTGGCTGTTAGGACCAACTGGAATCCTATGCAGCTAATTCTGCTTGCTTTTATTCTCTCCTCTGTTTGATTGTAAGGAATGTAATACAATTTCCAGAGTAATGTAAACAGCTAATAGTGATTATTCACCATTCCAACTCTAGTCAAAATTGTTTATTTGTAATGTTCTAGAGCTCTGAGTCCCAGTCATGAACCAGGACCCCCATTGTGCTAGACCCTGTACAAACACAGAACAAAATAAATGTCTCTGCCCCTATGGAGGTCATATCCTGGGCCCATAACTTCAGTGCAAAGTTTTCATAGAAAAATTGCCTGCTGCTGCTAAGTGTTGAATGTTGTTTTAGCTGCGGTAATGGTGTCCAGGCTGCTAAGCTGTTACAGCTGCTCAGTGCCTCTTTTCTTGGAGCTCCAATGTTATCAGCACTAGCAGATAATGCAGCCTACTGATTTAGCAAACTTCGATGTTATTCACAGAGAAAGACTATAGGCATAGTTTGGTGACAGAGGCACTCGGACAGGTTTATTGCCCTCAAGGCACAGTACTAGCATCCCATAGGAGCTACAGGTACACTAACACATGAGTGCCCAGCGGCAAGGAATGGCTCAACCAGCAGCCGGAATTTCTGCTGTCTCCTCAATTATGCAGAGGGTTAAGACAAGGTGCCCTGACATTTATACACTGAAACAACTGGGATAAACAACTTACATATCACGTTACATGTTTCAGGACATCTGTTTGTTACCTCCCCTTGTACCTTGTTCCTGAGGTCTCGGACAAAACATCCTTACTTATTATTCTGTTAAACCATCTTATCTTTTACTATGTTGGGATGTATCTGTACTAGCCTCCTGGAATGTATTTACATGAATATCTAGGGCCTAGTGCTTCTTGGGAGTGCTTTTGTTTTAGCAATGCTAGCAGCGACTTTGCCAAGTTTATGTACCAGACAGTGAACTTGTAAGCATCTGGTTTAATACATGACCTGACCTTGGTTCACGGCAAGGCCTGACTTTGGTTCACAGCCTCTGATTCAGGCCTCAGGTCTTGCACCAGGCTCTGTGCTCCAGGCTTTTTCTCTACTACACCTCTTCAGAAGTGTACCATAACATTATAAATCAGCTATCCAGAAATAGCAATCTGCCATAGTTGTGGAGTGAGGCTTTCATCTGAGAAATACTATTTACAGTTAAGAAAAATTGTCTATTTTCATTTGACCTGATCCGCCGATTTGAGATTTTTTAAAAAATACTATTTAATCTAAAATCCCCTGGAGTCTACACCCAGCGTTTATATTGGATTATATAAACCAAACAGTTCTCTGTTTGCTTTTTAAAGAAAGTATTGATTCTGAGGAGAGAGAAGAAAATGTTAATTTTTTTCTGCAGGCTTTTTATGCACTCTGTGTTCTGAAACCTAGTCTAACTCATCTTGCCCTCACTGCAAGATGAGTCCATCAGGGTCTTAAGCACACTATAAAATAGGGCCCCCATGGCCTATCCTATACTGTGATCATACCCCTTACTTAGAAGAGCAGTAGCAAAGGGTGCACCTCCTCTTCCAGAGAGGTGGGAAGGGGCATGGTGTCCTCTTCTCCCAATGTCCCCAAAATGGCAGCAGAGCCTCTTCCCCTTGGGAGCAGCAAGGGAGCCCCTTGCCTCAGGCAGGGGTGACAGCAGGGGTCCCTCCAGTACTTACCTTAGGAGGTAGAGTGTATCTCATTGGCTGGATGCATTGGGCCTGTTGCAGTCCTGCAGCATGAGTCCTCTGATGGGTTGATGTGGACAGGGGACCTTGGAGCAGTGGGCCTTAGAGTTAACACCCCATTATGATGTCTAGTGCAGCTAGTCTCTCTCAGTGCTGTTGCTGTCTGCAGACTATAGGTAGACGTTACCACACTGAGTATATTCAGGTCCATTTTCAAGCTTTTCTTCACAGCCATGAAGGCTAGAAACTTACTTTCATTTTACTCCTTCTGAAGTAATCACAGGTGTGGGAATTGGGGCTCTAGGCATTGGCTTTCAGTGCCTGTGCCTTGCTCTGGCCTGCTCACAGTTGGAGGGGTTGTTACCAAGAAATGCTTTTTAGTAAAGTAAGCAAGTATTCAGATAGTTTCCTTCTTTCTGGATTGGGGTTCAGGGTTCAACTCTAATAATATGTAACAGTCTCTGCCTCTGTCCTTTCATTTATTTTAACAAGAGAGACTGCTCCCCAAATGGGATCCTCAATTGCAGACTTCAGGGATAAATGAGAATGCAGTTTTCCTTCGATTGTCAGTCATTTGGTTTGAGAGTACCTTTTTCTTGGCCTCAGGTAGCCCTGGAAGCATCGCTTTCTGGGTCTGGAGGTCCAAGTGGGTGACCTTTCCAGCTCCTGTGGGTCAGATACCTGAAAGAATCCACCTTTTGCTGATAAACTCCAGAGAGCAGATAACAATTCTAACATGAGTCCCTGCCATCTTGACACTAGGATTTGGTCCTGTATGGTAGTGGCCCTAGTCACCAGCTGGGGATAGACAGTTGGGTTAGGTTTCTGTCCCTTTCTTTGGGACTCTGTTTGTCTTCACAAACAAACAAAGAAAAGTGTTCAGAAAGTAACACAACGGTCTGGTTAGGGGTTCAGATTGGGGTCTTCTGGCCTCTTATACATACCAGCCATGTGGACAATATAAAGGAGAACTCAGCACTATGAAGGAAGGGGGAAGCCAGGAGAGAGAATACTCTCTGGTAACCAGAGCAGGAGGCAGCTGGCCTGCCCTGTGTAGCCCCCTGGGTTGGAAAGGGCCCTACCTAGTTGATATTGGAGGCTTGGAGGCTGTCTCCCCAAAAAAGACTGGTCATGCAGGATGGCAAATGCCACGGATGCGTAGGTCACCTCCCTTTGGAGGCGCACCAGCCCGCTGCCTTTGGAGCACCAGAAGAGAAGCTCCCTAGAAGGGGGGGGAGGCACCAGTGCCTGGACCATGGCCCGCCAGCTCCCCACCCCGAGGCCCCCTCTGCTTGCTTCTCTCTGCCTCTTCCCCTTATGCCCCCCTGCCTGCTGCTCGCTCCTCTCTGCTGTGGAGAGGAGTGAGTGAGTGGCCAATGGGCGGGTAGGCCTCGGGGGAAGAGGCAGTGAGGAGCAAGCGGTGGGCGGGGGTTTCTTGGGGGAGGAGTAGGAGAGGAGCGAGCAGGCCTCAGCGGAAGAGGTGGGACGGAGCCGGCAGGGCAGCCTTGGGGGAGGGGATGGAGAGGAGCAAGCTGCCGGGTGTTCTCGGGGGAAGAGGCAGATAGTTGCGAGCAGCAGGTGGGGGACCTCAGGGGAGGAGGAGGAGAGGAGTGAGCTGCGGAAGGGTGGGGGATACTTTGGGGATGGTGTGGAGGGGAGTGAGCAGGCCTCGGGAAGAGGCGAAGAGGAGCGAGCAGCGGCCGGAACTCGGGGGAGGGGGCAGAGCAGGGGCTGGAAGAGATGAAGTAAGGGTGGGACTTCGGGGGATGAGGCAGAGTGTGGGAAAGGCCACAGTCTGGGTGCCAGTGGCCCCCCCACTTTTAGGGAGATTTCGGTGCTCGCATGGACCTCCCCAAATGGAAAACTCTCACATCACCTATGATTGTCCAGCTGAGAATGAGGGCCAGTCATGAAGAGCTGTATCAGCTGATTCCCAGAACATAAGAATGGCTATACTGGGTCAGACCAAAGGTCTATCTAGCCCAGTATCATATATTCCGACAGTGGCCAATGCCAGGTGCCCTAGAGGGAATGAATAGAACAGGTAATCATTAAGTGATCCATCCTGTTGCCCATTCCCAGCTTCTGGCAAACAGAGGCTAAGGACACCATCCCTGCCCATCCTGGCTAATATTGATGGACCTATCCTCCATGAATTTATCTAGTTCTTTTTTGAACCCTGTTTTAGTCCTGGCCTTCACAACACAGCACCTGTCAGGTTACTTTCTGGGGCAGGATCAGCTGCTCCTTGTCTTCTCCTGTCCCAGCTGTTCAAGGGGAAAATCACCCTGTTACAGGTTTGTACTTTAAACTTATACTGGCATAGCTATGTTGGTCATGGGTATGAAAAGACCACACCCCTAATCAATATAGCTGTGCCAGCCCCCAACTCCCCTGCCCCCCACCCCTCATAGATACAACTTTGCAGACCGAACAGTACTTCTGTCAGCATAACTAGTGTAGTTCTGAAGAAAAATGTCTGTTGGTGTCGGCTGCATCTACTCTAGCGGGCTATGCCAAGACCGGTTCCATAGCCTAGCAATATTTGTAGATCAGATCCACTTGTAATTCAGTTGAATTAATACATATTAAGGTCAGAAGGGACCATTACATTCATTTAGTTTGACTTCCAGCACAGCATTGGTCAGAGAATTTTATCCAGGGGTTCCTACCTCAAGCCCATAACTTCGGGTTGAGCTACAGCCAAGGTTTTACAGACATCCAGTTTTAATTTAGAGACTTCAAATGATGGAGAATCCACAATGTCTCTAGATAAGGTGTTCCAATGGTTAATTACTCTCACTGTTGGGCCCAACTTTGTATCTGAGTGTAGAAAAAACCCCAAATGAGTTAAGGCTACCACAAGGTTTTAGGGAAGTAAGAAGAGCTACTGGAAAAATACCTAGGGAAAAGAAGTTGTTACCTCAGTTTCACTAGAGACCAACCCAGGGTTACACCTACATTGGTTTTATTAAATGTCGCTATTGGATCAAACCGAAAAGGGATAGAGCTTATTCACGCACACACACATTCATCGCATTCATACCCTCATGCACCCACACACTCATGCAGGTGGAGAGTTACCAGAGACAGCAGAGGAAGCCGAGAAGCTAAAGCATAGTAGATCTGGTGTGTCCGCCTGTGGTCATGGATCCGGGCCAGCGAGCAGGTCAAGAAGAAGAAGGGCTTATGAGTGTGCTTTCTTCCTTTTATTGGAACTGGGCGGCTCCTGTCACGTACACTGAGTTTTCCTTCTGTGCCTGTCACCGAGAAGCATTCCCAGACCTCGTTCTTTTCATGCATACCAGGTTCTTCTTTTCTTTACGGCACCCTGTGACATCAGACACACCTGTCTCCTGTCTCCGGGCTCTTTTCTCCTTGCACTTTCTCTCCGCCCAGTCCCACACACACTCCCTTGTTCACACTCCCTTATCTCCCCCACACACTCCTTTATCGCATGATGGAATGTTGCAAAGCTCGGAGGTTATACAAGTAGTAACTGAAAAGGTTACAAAGCTTACAAAAGTTACAAAATTTAAAAGGCTATGCTAATAATGTTACAGAGTTTGCAAAAGGTTACAGAACTTAATGATCATACTACCAATGACTGAAAAGTTACAAATCTTACAATCGCATTCTACTGGTGTCATGAATATAGGGGGAAGGGTAGCAACCTTTATGTATGCAGTATCATAAAATCCCTCCTTGGCAGCTGTACTGGATTTCCTTACCTGTAAAGGGTTAAGCAGTTCAAATAACCTAGTTGGCACCTGACCAGAAGGGCTAATGAGGAAAGATACTTTCAAATCTAGGGGGGAAAGGATTTGTTGTTTTTTTTGTTCTGTGTGTTGTTCCCTCTCCGGACGGAGGGAGAAGCCAAGCAGGTACAATATCTTCTGAAAAATATACCTGGAATAATCCATCTAAAACTACAGAAACTGTGAGTAGGTCAAGGAAATGCGTTAGGTTATCTTTTGTTTTGGCTTGTGAATTTTCCTATACTACAGAGGTAGTTTCATTCCTGTTTTTGTAACTGTGAAGCTGAGTCCAGAGGGGAATCCTCTGTGTTTTAAATCTTTTTATTACCCTGTAAAGTTATCTTCCATCCTGATTTTGCAGGTGTGATTCTTTTACTTTTTTCTTTATAAATAAAGTTCTTCTTTTAAGAACCTGATTGATTTCAGTGTCCTGAAGACAAAGGGTCTGGTCTGTGCTCACATTGCTAAGGCAACTGGTTGGTATATTATTCTCAAGCCTCCCCAGGAAAGGGGGTGAAGGATTTTGGGGGGATAGGGATTCCAAGTGACCCTTCCCTGAATTTTTGTGTAAATCACTTGGTGGTGGCAGCAATACCGTCCAAGGACAAGGAGAGGAATTTGTGCCTTGGGAAGTTTTAACCTAAGCTGGTAGAATATAAGCTTAGGGGGGTCTTTCATGCAGGTCCCCACATCTGTACCCCAGAGTTCAGAGTTGGCGGGGGGGAGGAAGGGGGGACTCTGACATGGTGACAGCACGGTGGGATCATTTTGAACCAGAAGCACAAATCTCAGGATTTTAAAAGGACACATTTTTCCTTTTGGCTGCTTGAAAACCAGGGAGGTTTTTTTTTTTGAGGCACCTTTTGTTTTTTTTTTTTTTTTTTTTAAGCTGAGAGCAACTGGGTTTTTTTTTCTTACCCTGAAGGCAAAGTAGTTAAGCAGCAGCAAGGGAATTCACAAGCTGTTCTTTTTTTCCTTCCTAGCTCTCGGGCTAGGCTATAATAGGGACAGAAAAGTAAGCAAAATGAGTGATAGTGAAGTGCAAAAGAAACTTGAACTTCATAGAAGCCAGATGGAAGAAAGGGAAAGTGAACATGAAAGACAAATTGAATTAAAGCGCTTGGAGTTGGAAGTGGAGGAGAGAAGAGAGGCGAAGCGCTTGAAGGCGGAAGAGAGAAGAGAGGCGAAGCGCTTGAAGGCGGAAGAGAGAAGAGAGGCGAAGCGCTTGGAGACGGAAATGCAGGCGAAGCGCTTGGAGACGGAGTTAGAGCTAAAGCACTTAGAGCTGGAAAGGGCTAAGCTGGGTCCAGCAGGTAACCCTAACAGTCCTTCTCCAGGTGCCACTCCCCATTCCAAGAAATTTCCCACATACAAGGTAGGCAATGATACAGAGGCCTTCTTATAAAATTTTGAAAGGGCCTGCCTTGTGTACAGCATCTCTACAGATCAGTATATGGTGGAGCTGAGGCCACAGCTCAGTGGACCCTTAGCAGAGGTGGCCGCTGAAATGCCTAAAGAACACATGAACGAGTACGAACTTTTTTTTAAAAAGGCTAGAATTAGAATGGGGCTAGCACCCGAGCATGCCCGTTGGCAGTTCAGAGCCCTAAGGTGGAAACCAGACGTGGCATTTTCCCGACACACTTACCACATTGTAAAAAATTGGGATGCCTGGATATCAGGAGCAAGTGTTAAATCTCTGGAAGATCGGTCTCTGCTCATGCAAGTGGAGTAGTTCTTAGAGGGTGTTCCTGAGGAAATAGAAAGATACATCCTAGATGGGAAGCCCAAAACTGTAATCAAGGCAGGGGAGATTGGAACCAAATGGATGGAGGTGGTGGAAAAAAAGAAAGCTAGTAGCATTTGGAGCGGATATCAGAAGGGGCAATCCGAGACAACACCCTACCACCGGGGGCAGCCCAAGTCCCCACCTACTACCCCAAGGAAAACCGCAGACACCTTATCGTCCCACCACACCAGTCTCCAGCAACTCACCTCGCCCCAGTGACCAGTCAGCAGGACGATGTTTTAAATGTAATGAACTGGGGCATGTGAAGGCCAACTGCCCCAAGAACCCCAACAGATTGCAGTTCATTGCACCGGGGTCACACCAAAGGTCCCCAGGCCCAGATGCCTTCCAGATACCCTCAGAGTGAAGGGAAACTGTGAGTGTGGGTGGGAAGAAGGTTACTGCATGGAGGGACACTGGAGCATAAGTGTCAGCTATCCACCAATATTTAGTGGACCCCAAATTCATCAACCCAGAGGCCCAAGTGACGATTCAACCCTTCAAGTCAAACTCTTTTAACTTGCCTGCCGCCAAGTTGCTTGTCCAGTACAAGGGCTGGTCAGGGATGTGGACTTTTGCAGTCTATGATGATTATCCCATTCCCATGCTGCTGGGGGAAGACTTGGCCAACCATGTGAAGCTAGCCATGAGAGTGGGAATGGTCACCCGCAGCCAGGCTAAGCAAGCCTTCACACCTATCCCTGTTCCTGAGCCTTCTACAAGGGCCCCATCTGTGTTACCAGAGACCCAGACTAAGGTGGTGGAACCAGATCCCATGCGAACGCCTGCGACAGCAGTAGTGGATCCAGTCCAAGAGAACCAACCGGAACTTGTGGGCCATCCATGCCTGGGTGAAACGCTTCCTCCATTCCTCCTTGCTATCCCCAGTCATTGCCTCCACCCCCAACATACTACGTGTCAGCAATCCAGTATCTCCCTTCCTTACTTCAGGGATCCAGTCTTCCTTTGGGGTCCTCCATAAACCTTTGTTAGCACAATCAACCACTATTCCTCCCTCCCGCAAGCAATCTATGCCCAAAATTGGTTCTGAAGTTCTGGGGCTATAAATGCAGGGCCATCTTCAGGTAAGATTCCCCACCCGGGTGACCAGTCGTCCCAACACTTGCCCCTGCACCGGAGTGCCATCAAATCCCTGAATCTCAATGGTTCTCTGGATTGGCACTCCTGGCATGTGGCAGGGAAGCAGTGAAACAGCCGCGCCGGTGTCCACCAGCTCCACAAAATCTAGTTCAGATGTTTCAGGGCGCTCATGTGCCCTTCATGAAGGCGCACCCGCAACCTTCCTCGTGAATCCCTTTCTGAACAGTGGCATCATGCCCAAAATCAGGAAGGGGGAGCAGGCACACTGGGATTCCTAAGCTACCCATACACGCTCTCTACTCTGTGTCTTCCCTGTCCTCTAGTGTACCTGGAAGGGGGAGCAGGCACCGCCCACGCTCTCTACTCTGTGTCTCCACTTTCCACTAGTGAACCCAATTGGTGGTTGCCCGCATTCTCCACCACTAATGTTACCTCAATTTCACTAGAGACCAACCCAAGGTTACACCTACATTGGTGTTATTAAATGCTGCTACTGGATCAAACAGAAAAGGGATGGAGCTTATTCACACACACACACACACACATACACATTCATCACATTCATACCCTCATGCACCCACACACTCACGCTGGTGGAGAGTTACCGGAGACAGCAGAGGAAGCCGAGAAGCCAAAGCATAGTAGATCTGGTGTGTCCGCCTGTGGTCATGGATCCGGGCCAGCGAGCAGGTCAAGAAGAAGAAGGGCTTATGAGCGTGATTTCTTCCTTTTATTGGAACTGGGTGGCTCCTGTCACATACACTGAGTTTTCCTTCTGTGCCTGTCACCGAGAAGCATTCCCAGACCTCGTTCTTTTCATGCATACCAGGTTCTTCTTTTCTTTACGGCACCCCATGATTGCCTTCTCAGGGCAGATTACATCAGACACACCTGTCTCCTGTCTCCGGGCTCTTTTCTCCTTGCACTTTCTCTCCGCCCAGTCCCACACACACTCCCTTGTTCACACTCCCTTATTTCCCCATAAGAATCTAACAAATTATCTGGTATCCTTGGTCTCGGTTTTGGAGTATGCTGTAAGATTTTGCTCTGTTGTGGTATTTTGGGAGATGCTTTTATTGAAGAGGGGAGTCTTACAGTATGTGATTTCAAGAAGGTGACAGTAGGTTCTTCAAGTTGTCCTTTGGGAGGGCAATGAGAAGGTGCATACTTTGAATCACTTGAGTTTATATCTGGGCTTGGATGATCACAGCTGGAAGAAGAAATGGCCTTTCTAATACGTAAGCCTGCAAAGCTAAAAGTCTCTAGATTCACACCAGAACCTTAAAGTGGACCTAATAATGAATGGGAAGTCAGTGTGTTCCACTATGGCTAAGTATATGTTTGTGAGGAAAGGGCTCAGATATTAGGAAGTAACTCTGTATAGCTTGGCTAAATGGTGACTAAGGGCCTGGTCAAAAACCTATTGAAATTAATGGAAAGAAGGGTTTTGGATTATGTGCCTTAAGGGGTGGGGAAGGGATATTACTGTCCCCTTATTCTAGATATTTGTAATATGCTCATCATGTAATATATAGGTGCCTAATAGAGCAATTGAAATAAATGTCTAGTAGGACTCTGAGGTTGTACATCTAACTTCTGTAATTATACTGTTGTACAGTGCTGTGTTGGGACCCCACTGAGAATACTGTTTTAAGCTCTTATCTCTATGTATAACTTCCAGAGGGTTTCAGTTGTGGTGTCAGCTGAATGGCTTAAGTCTCAGCCTTTGGAGAAAACGAGTATTTGGGGTATGTTCTTGCAGTGATTGCAGTAACTTAAGGGGTATTCCCAAATGCTTCAGTGGGGGACTGTTTGAACAAAGCAGCTGTACAAGAAAAATGCAAACACAGGAAAATATTGGCACACTCCTAGAAATTAAGCAAAAAAAAAAAAAAATAGAGTTGTCCTTTAGGTTGTATATATGGAGGGTCTTTCTGAGCCCCATGGGTTAGTCAGCATTTTGGACTCTTCTGCCTTAGAAGTTGCTCAGAGAATCCATCTTAATAGGATTCAACTTCTAAAACAATAAGAAACCAAAACTATGACTTGCCATCAGTGGTATCTCTGGGTATAAATGAAATCATCCACTGTATCATGGTAATTTTTGCTTCAATCTCGGGGCTGAACAGATCACCATGTTAGGGGATGAGAAGGAAATTCTCACAACACACATTGGCAGTTTTTGATTTTTCCTGTGGAGCACTGGGTGGGGAATCATCTGTTAGGATCAAGTGAGTGTATCGCATTTGATCAGGTTCCTGAGACTGATGGGGAGGGCCTGGGGCCTCTCACCAATATTTCTGTGAAAGTCATGAAATTACATCACTGAAGATTTGTCACTTTTATAATAAGTTGTTTGGATGCTTTTATTTGAAAAGTCTGTCCCATGTTTGGGCTAAAAAACCTATAGCAGTGATTTAGTCCTCTTTTGATACTATAAAATCATAGAGGATTAGGGTTGGAAGAGACCTCAGGAGGTCAAAGCAGGACCAACCCCAACTAATTCATCCCAGCCAGGGCTTTGTCAAGCTGGGCCTTAAAAACCTCTAAGGATGGAGATTCCACCACCTCCCTAGGTAACCCATTCCAATGCTTCACCACCCTCCTAGTGAAAAAGTTTTTCCTAATGTCCAACCTAGACCTCCCCCACTGCAACTTGAGACCATTGCTTCTTGTTCTGTCATCTGCCATCACTGAGAACAGCTTAACTCCATCCTCTTTGGAACCTCCCTTCAGGTAGTTGAAGGCTGCTATCAAATCCCCCCTCACTCTTCTCTTCTGCAAACTAAATAAGTCCAGTTCCCTGAGCCTCTCCTCGTAAGTCATATGCCCCAGCCCCCTAATCATTTTCGTTGCCCTCTGCTGGACTCTCTCCAATTTGTCCACATCCTTTCTGCAGTGGGGGTCCCAAAACTGGACACGTTACTCCAGATGTGGCCTCACCAGTGCCGAATAGAGTGGAATAATCACTTCCCTCGATCTGCTGGCAATGCTCCTACTAATGCAGCCCAATATGCTGTTAGCCTTCTTGGCAACAAGGGCACACTGTTGATTCATATCCAGCTTCTCGTCCACTGTAATCCCCCGGTCCTTTTCTGCAGAACTGCCACTTAGCCAGTCGATCTCCAGCCCCATGGCCAGATTCACTGGTATGCTCTACGGCCCTGATCCAGCAAAACACACAAACACATGCTTAAAAAGCATGTGCTTATATGCTTTGCTGAACTGAGGCCTAGCTGCTTTGCACAGCTCTAATAAGACAAAACAGTCATATACCCTGGCCCGTTACGGTTGCTTTGTGTCTCTGGAGCAGCGCAAAGGTGAGCATGCTGCTGATTGTGGCCCATTGATTGTGTACTAATGGCACAAGACTCTTAGAGTGCTGCTGCCAGGATGATTTAGTTGGGGTTGGTCCTGCTTTGAGCAGGGGGTTTGACTAGATGACCTCCTGAGGTCTCTTGCAACCCTAATCTTCTATGATTATATGTTCAGGAAGATCATTCATTACAGCCTTGTGAGGTGGTAAAAGGCCAACTTGCCTGGAACAGTATCATGTGACCAAAATAATTGACCAAGTGCACCTCCTGACCCCTTACTTGGTTTCTGAGTGCACCCCCTCAAGGTGTTTGGCCTCTTTCACTGTTGCATCAATGAACTCAGCCTGGCTGGGGCCTAGTTGCTGCTCCTGTCGCTACATCAACACCTGTCATCCTCTTCCCTGCTTCCCTCTGGGAACTTGTTCCCAAACTCTCCCAGTCCTGCTAGTCCATTCAGGCCTCTGTCCCCTGGGGCATCTGCCTGGCCTGCCAGAGCACTGGCTTATGGTCTGGGGCTGGTACCCCGTTCTGCTTCTGGTCAGTTTCATGTAGCATCACAAGAGCTGACTTTTTTAAAGCTCTTTGAAATATAGATTTCTTTCTTTACACATCTCTATTAACTAACCTTTCCTAAACTTTTAGTAACATTGTTTTCTGTCTGTTTTTCCAGTTCTATCCCCATAAAGAACACAAGACACATTTCTCTTGCTTTTTCCTTCTACAATATTTGTTTTTACTCCTGTTGTCACTTATTGGAAATTCATCACTAATATGTCATATGTTCAGGACTAGCTGCACCTCTGACCCTTTGTTTGGTCGACCTGAGTACACCCCCGTCTAGGTCTTAAGCCTTGAGAGCCTTTACCTCCTTGAGGAGGAATCCTGCAATTCTCCCACTCTCAGACCAGGCTTTGGGCTACAGCTCCCTATGTACCAATAGTGATTGCTCAGCAAGTTCGATGGGGTTTGGCTCCCTGCGGTTCTTCCCTTCAGGAGTTGTGATCAGTGGTGAATACGTTAACCAAAGCCAGCCTTCTTAAAACAAAGTATCATTTAATCTTAACAGTAGAAACAGCATAACAAAAGAAAAAAGATTTTTGAACCAGTGAAACAAGCTATACGCACATCTTCTTACTTAAAGACTTAAGTAGGCCTGTTTTACTCCAGACACAAGGAGCCTAGAGGAGCTCAGAGAACATGCACAATCAGATTTTAAATAGCTGCACAATCTGCATGTGGCATCTCATTCTGGTGACTCACAAGGATGGACCTTGTTTCGGGGACGGAGCTTGGAAGAATACTCCCCCACCCCTACCCGCACCGCTCCCTGACCCCTGGAAAGGGGCTTGGCTTCTGACCCCTGCACAGAGCAGGGATTCCACCTTGAATCCACCCTCACCCCTACCCTCACTCTCAACCTCACTCTCACCCCTACCCTCACTGCTAACCACACCCTCACCCTCACCCCACTTTCACCCCTGCCCTCTGTGATGGGTTGGGTCACAGAAACCCCCGTGGGACTGCCACCTGATGTGCTGAGACTACCTCTGAGCCTGTTTTCCCTGGCAGCTTGGGACTTCAGTACCCTGTCTTGTTGAGCCAGACACGCTAGCCTGCTGCAAACACAGACCCAGGTCTGAACCACATCCCCCAAAGTTGCAGGCTTAACTGAAAACAGCTTAAGAAGTGCTTCTGTCTCCAGCAGCCAGATACCCAGTTCCCAATGGGGTTCAAACTCCAAATAAATCCGTTTTACTCTGTGTAAAGTTTATACAGGGTAAACTCGTAAATTGTTCGCCCTGTATAACACTGATAGAGAGATATGCACAGCTGTTTGCTCCTCCAGGTATTAATACTTACTCTGGGTTAATTAATAAGTAAAATGTGATTTTATTAAATATAAAAAGTAGGATTTAAGTAGTTCCAAGTAATAAAAACAGAACAAAGTGAATTACCAAGCAAATTAAAACAAAAACACGCAAGTCTAAGCCTAATACAGTAGGAAACTAAATGCAGGTAAATCTCATCCTCAGAGATGTTCCAATAAGCTTCTTTCACAGACTAGACTCCTTCCTCGTCTGGGTTCATCAATCACTCACACACCCATAGTTACTGTCCTTTGTTCCAGTTTCTTTCAGGCATCTCTTTGGGGTGGAGAGGCTATCTTTTGAGCCAGCTGAAGACAAAATGGAGGGGCTTCCAGGACCTTATATAGTCTTTCTCTTGTGGGTGGAAACCCCTTTGTTCTCCTGTGTAAAATCCCCTCAACAAGATGGAATTCGCAGTCACCTGGGCAAGTCTCATGTCTATGAATGATTCAGCTTTTTGCAGGCCGATGCCATTGTTTACATGTTAGTTTGAACGTTCCCAGGAAAGCTCACATGTGGATTGGCATCTCCCAAAGTCCATTGTCAGTTAAGTGTTTCTTGATTGGGCACTTACTGAGAATAGTCCTTTCTCAAGAAGCTGACCAAATGCTTCACTGAGGCTACTTAGAATCAAACAATATTCATAACTTCGAATACAAAAATGATACACACATACAGACAGCATAATCATAACCAACAAACTACAACCTTCCCATAGACACCCCACTTGGTCTCCTCTGTACAAGACCTGGTGCAACTATAGGACTCTGGTTGCAACAGTGATCTATACGGTCACAGTTTATGTCAATAACATCACACCCTCACCCCTCCCCTCACCCTAACTCAATATATGCATAAAGTATACAACACCATAATCTAGTCTAGATACAATCTTCATCAATTATTACAGGCAGCTCCAAATCCATCACAATGTTTCACCATTGCTCCCTCAGTTGGTCAGTATTCTGAATCAACATTGACTTTCTAGCCATTGGATAGGATGCGATCTAAACCCAAGGAAGCTCAGTTCAGCACGATGCTTAGGGCAGTTACTTATGGCGACATTTAGCTGTATTCTATGCTTAATTCTCATTCTCTCTCCTACATCCCCTCACTCCCTCTTTGCACCACCTCCACAGCTCCTTCTTCTCTCTCTTGCTCTTCCCCCCCCCCCCATACGTGGCAACAAATGACTCAAAGCCCCATCTGTGCCACCTCTGTGGCCTTATATGACAGCTGAAGGGAGACCAGGCAAGGAGCAGCAGTCTGGCAATGTCATAGTTTCTCTTGCTCTCTCATTTCTCATTAGCTGATCAGCTTGTTCTGTGGACTGGGTGAGAACAGATGTCACTTCCACGCTTTTGTTGGTAAACTGACTGTTGATAGTGGTGGCAGGGGAGGTGCAGGTGCTTCTGCTTAGATCCAGAACAGTTACTAGTACCCCAGCTTGTAGTGCTGATGGAGAATCAAGTCCTCCATCAGCCTTGCTACCCTTTCTTTAGCTACAGATGAGACCAGATGCATGCAATCCCCTCTGCCAGTGGCTCTGAGTTGGAGAAGATGGTGCTGTGAGAGAAGGAGGCCTTATTAAAATCAGAACATACCTTGCCAAAATCAAGCATGGTAAGAAGAATTATGAAACCATGTGTCAAGTGAATGCATTTATATTTAAACATCCTTATGTTTAAAACAATTTCTGGTTGCTGCTGGCAGTTGCGCAGCAACTGAACATGGTGGAGTGCCATTTCTGGGCCTGAGAAACAAGCATTGACTGGTGGGATCACATCATTATGCAGTTATGGGATGATGATCACTGATTGCAGAACTTTCGTATGTGCAAGGCCACTTTCCAGGAGCTGTGTGTAGAGCTCTCCCCAGCCCTGCAGCGTAGTGATGCTAAAATGAGACCTGCTCTGACAGTGGAGAAGCGAGTGGTGATTGCTATGTGGAAGCTTGCAATGCCAGACTGTTACCAGTCAGTGAGGAATCAATTTGGGGTTGGTAAATCCACCATGTGGGCTGTTGTGATCCAAGTATGCAGGGCCATTACTTGCCTTTTGCTAAGAAGTGTTGTGACTCTGGCCAATGTGCAGGAGATACTGGATGGTTTTGCTGCAGTGGGGTTCCCTAACTGCAGTAGGGCGATAGATGGCACACATATCCCTATCTTGGCGCCACACCACCTTGCCAATGAGTACATAAACAAGAAAGGGATACTTTTCAATGGTGGTGCAAGTGCTGGTAGATCACTGGGGCCATTTTACTGACATCAGTGTGGGATGGTCAGGGAATGTGCATGACATGAGCATCTTTAGGAACACAGGTCTATTCAGAAAGCTGCAAGCAGGGACTTTCTTTCCAGAATCCAAAATAACCATTGTTGATGTTGAAATGCCAGTAGTGATCCTGAGAGACCCAGTCTGTCCCTTACTCCAGTGGTTCATGAAGCTGTACACCTGACACCTGGACAGCCTCAAGGATCAGTTCAACAATAGTCTCAGCAAGTGCAGAATGGTGGTTGAATGTGGCTGTTTAAAGGGTTGCTGGAGCAGTTTGCTTACTAGGTTAGACCTCAGTGAAAGTAATATCCCCATGGTTATAGCTGCCTGCTGTGTGCTTCATAATATCTGTAAGACAAAGGGAGAGAAGTTTCCGTAGGGGTGGAGGTGGAGAGGCTGTCTGCTAATTTTGAGCAGCCAGATACCAGGGCTATAAGAATTGCTTAGTGTGGAGCACTGTGTCTCTGGGAGGCTTTGAAAACTCATTTCAGTAATGAGCCAAGTAATGTGTGCTGCTTCTCTGTATTGTGCCTTCCCGTAGTGTGAACCTTGCTGTGACTGCTGAGTTTTTGTCTTCAGCACATCCCCTCCATTGCTTCAGTTTCCCTGTCCCTCCCTCCCTGCCATTTTAAATTAATAAATATTATTTCATTCTCAAGACATGGACTTCTATTGAATAAACCTACTGAAACTTAAAGATCACAAATAGAATTTAACATTGGATATATGGTGGAATAAAATTGGGAGGGGAAAAACACATTAATCTTGTCTTTAAAACAGAGTGGCCGTGACTGTCACAAATCATCGTATGTGCGGCTTTTATTCTTAGGACCCTCCCCTGAGGTTGAGTGGAGGGGAAAGTGTATTCGCCCCCTTTGTCTCCTGGAATGTTTGGAAGAGGGGGAGGGGGAATATGGCGATGTTGGAATGTCGTTCTGCAGGGGCTGCAGAGAGAGTCTTGCCTTAAGGTGTTTCTCCTGAAGGTCAACCAGATGCCTCAACCTGTCTGTTTGCTCCTTTAGAATCCCCAGTGTCTCCTGCTGTGTGCCACACTCACTCTCCTGGGCTGCTGTCCTGCTCGCCATGTCCAGTTTTTCAGAGCGAGCCATCCTCCACGCTCTCTGCTCAGTATCAGCTTTCCCAGAGGCATTCATAATCTCATTAAACATGTCATCATGCATTCTCTTTCACCTTCGGCTTATCTGGGAGAGCCTCTCCGCTGGTGTGGAGGAAGAGCTGAAGGCCACACTTTCAGCTGTAAGCCATGGAAAGCACAAAGCAACCATTGTCAGTGCAGACCCAGTGTCTAGTGCAGAGTTGCTATATAAAAATACCCCTTATTTCATGGAAGTTTAAGGAAGAATATTTTCATTTACACAAGGTATTCATTTAACCAGTTGCTGTCCCAGCCATGGTGAGTATGGCCCAGGGGGATGGGTGCTGGACTGTCAGCAGCATTGGGTGGGCAACCCACAGCGGGACCAGAGGAGGCCCGGGGGCCATGCCACCTCTCATTTGTAATATGGACATTACCTGGAGATCAGGAACCAGCATTGACCCTCTCAAACTGCAAGCTTTGGCAGAGGCTACACCGGGGGAGAGGAGGTACTTGCGGTGGCAAGTGGGTACCACTGAATTTCCCTTTTCCCTAGCCCACTCGGGTGCTGCTGCTGCTGCTAGCGATCACCGGAGGCTTGCAGTTACTAAGGTCAATACTAACCCCTGCCATGCAAAGTACAGCCATGTTTTGGACACTGTGGGTGAAGGGGCGTAAAATCACAATGGGAGAGGGAGCACAGGCACTATTTTTTGCTGTCCAAGCAGTTGAAATAAAAACTACTACCGTCTCCACTAGGTGGCCCTAGCTGATATCACTCTCTTGAGGGTAACAGAAGTGGCAATGGAACACATGCTGCAAGCATCCGGGTACTGACCAGGTCCTTATGCTGCTATGCTGTGTAATGCAATGATGCCAGCTGAATTGATACTGAAGTGGCTTGGGAAAGTGTCCTGCCATGGTGGAAGAAATAAGGCAGCCCTCTCCAGAAACCTTCTGCAACGGATTGCAGAGTACCTCCATGAAAGTTTCCTGGAGATCTCTGTGGAGGATTCCCAGGTCATCCCTGTGTACATAAGAGTCTTTTTTTTGTTTTGTTATGACCCTGTTTTTCTGCCTGCCACGTATCTTTGGGTGAATAAACAATACTGTGGTTTTGAAAAAGCTCTTGAGTCACTTAAATCAGCTGCTGGTCACCTCTTCCGAAGGAAAGTCTCTTGCAGAGGGAAAGCCCAGTTGATCCTGCTAGAGGAGCCGTGGTTGATAAACTGCGGTGCAAAGAAACAGTCAAACTGTCTGTTCCACCCTGTTGAAAGGTGAAGGAAGCAAAGGCTGCAACCAGAGGGGTGCACTCAAGAGGGACTGCAAAAGGATCTAAAGGGCAGCTTGTCCTGTAACTGTAACAGAGAATAACACTGACAAATGAGAATTGCACCCACATGACTGAGAGCAGAATGTGGGCAAAGTCTCAACAGTCTCTGTATATGGAGACAAGACTCCCCTCCAGAAGCACATAACATGTTGTACAAGGTACCTGACCTCAGTTTCTTAGGGTATGTCTATACTACTCGCCGGATCGGTGGGCAGCGATCGATCCAGCGGGGGTCGATTTATCGCATCTAATCTAGACGCGATAAATTGACCCCCGAGCACTCTCCTGTCGACTCCTGTACTCCACCGCCGGGAGAGGCGCAGTCAGAGTCGACGGGGGAGCGGCAGCAGTCGACTCACCGCAGTGAAGACAAAGTGGTAAGTAGATCTAAGTACGTCGACTTCAGCTATGTTATTCACGTAGCTGAAGTTGCGTAACTTAGAGCGATCCCACTCCACAGTGTAGACCAGGCCTTAGAGTCCGAGCCATTGCTGGCTAGTAGCCCGGGAAATGAAAACATTGCTTTCATTGCCCTGGGGAGTCTGAGGAGTGTGGCATTAGCATGTCGTATCCTTAACCTCCCTCCCCCACTTGGCCAGATGGTAGCTCTCTCCGTAGAGGAAAAGAATGTGATGGAGGCTCAATGCATGGTATAGTGAGAACATAAAGTGCTGGGGTAGGGAAGAACATTCAAACCTGTGAATACATTTAGTTTATTTCACTGAACTACCAACTGCAGAGCCCACTGCAGTATCTGCTAGTATTATTGTAATGGCTAGGAAGAATTCTTTCCTGCACTTTCAGAGGAAGAAGTAGCATTTATAAGGTGAAGCTCTTGGGAGAAATTGAACCGGGTCTCACACATAATGGAGCATGTAGAGCCATACACATAGCAAATGAATTAAGATTTTATTCCATATTACCAGCAGGAAGCTGACCTGCATTTAAAGTCATCAGATATAAACCTATTTACCCAGAGCTCTTTCTAGTGTTATAACTCTTGTGAATTACGTTGTTACTGTCCCTCCAACCGACCACTCCCTCCCTCCCACATGCACACTTTAATCATAAAAATCCAACATTGTCTTGTATTTCTTCTGCTTCAGGTCCAGTGTACTAGTGAGTGGAAACAATTCTGAGCACCAGTGATCCTTCTTGCCTGCAGCTTCCCCTCCCTCCCAAGTTGCTATTTTAATTCTGAGGAAGACAAAGAATAGTTACCAGGACCTGAGGCCTCTTGTTACTCTGGATGTCTATCCCTTGCCTCTTTCTTTGGAGCACCAAAAATCATCCCAAATGCTGTTTTCTTGATTCAGAAGGCTGCCATCTAGGTATTGTGGGATGCAGAATGGGAGAGGCTCAGAACTGTATATAAAGCACAGCTACGGTCAGAGCTGCAGAGGCTAAAAGCTGGGGTTAGCTTTTCACAGTTCTTGCTTGCGAAGCACAGAGGAAAGAATTCTCTCTGCACACACACATGCCTAAACCTTTCAGTGTGTTCCTGAAGATAGGGAACAAAGACCATCTAAATAGAAGCTAGTGAGGCGGCAAATCGCACAAGAAATATTTCCTAATGAACTGGAAGGGCTTGCCCACGTGCCTTCAAGAAATATTTAGCTAGATACTATAGACAGCTCATTGTCTTGATTCGGAGAACTGCACTGGAAAGAGATTCTGTGTGGTGGCTCTGCAAGGATAGGAGAACACTTACAGTTGCTGCCCATGTCACATTTGTTTCTCTCTTTATCACTGTATTGAAGAAACAACCCTTTACATTCACCAGGGACATGGCAAGCCTGATCACACTTTTAACTATTGAAAACCTTACTGAAGAAGAATTGTCTCACATCTAACTGTAAACCAAGATCAGTAACAGGGATTTTGTGTGTAATTATTTTTAAAATGTTTATTTCATATTTCTGCAGGGTGAGGAATACAAACCAGAGAAGCAGCTGGGAGTTGCCTTTAAAATTGGCTAGCTCTTAGTTTCTGTTTAAAACTATGTTTACATAAATTGAGAGTTATAGGGGTGTCCCCATCTAGACATATACATGGGGAGCCTCTTCATGCATATAAACAGTGGCTTTGATTTTGATATCACACCATTGTATCTTGGGAGTAATGCCCCTGAAGTTGATGGAATTACACTGGGGTAAGTGAGAGGAGAATCAGGCCCAGCATGTACATGCAAACCCTTCGTAGTCAGGTGCAGCAGGGAGGCGTGGGCTTTACAAATGTGTGCAATAACAGCATTGCCTCCTAGCAGCACGTTGAGAAAGAGGAGAGGTGGAACATGCTGTTCAGTGATGCTGGCTTAAAAAAACCTTTGTAGCCTCCCCACTAACTAAAGCAATTCCTGACTGCTGTGTCTGTGCAAATGGCGGTGTCTTAGATAAAAGTGCTATCTCAACAGAGGTATACCACAGGAGCGCGGATCACCTACTAAAAGTGTATGACAGACAGGTGTGCGCATGTACTAGAAATCACCGAGAGGTATTCTTTCCAATTTTATACATGCCCAGACAGTGATTACCCTGACGGAAGGGTGTGAAGGGAGCATTCCTATTTATTCATCCTTCTCTCTTTTTCTTTTAGATTCAGCACTGCCATTTAGTATTTGTGATTTCTCTTCAATTTGAAAGCAGAAAAAGATGATAGTTGTAAGATTCTTCAGAACTTTGGGGGAAAGAACACACAGACTGGCTCATGTTGTGACAGGTTGGACCCCGCTTCTAGGATGCCACCTGATGTACTCAGATTTCACTGAGCCTTCCCTGCTCAATCAGCCAGGGTTCCCTCTCCCTCCTTTGCTGAATTAGGCTCTCCGGCCTCTTGCAGCACACAAACACAGGTAGGGCCACACTCCGCTGGAGACACAGACTGAAGTCAGCTCTGTATGAGAGGACTCCACCAGCACTCACATGCACACCCCTTTTAGGAAATAAACCCAAAATAATACTGTGTTGCGCTGTATAGAAAACTCTGCACAGCACAAGCTCATAAAAATCCATCCTCTTCCTCAATGTAAAGAGAGATGTGCACAACTTCTTGCCCCGCCCCATTAGAAATTGCATAAACTGGGTTTTATTATAAACAAGAAATAAGTTTATTAACTACCAAAGGTGGATTTTAAGTGAATATTAGAGATAACAGACAGAACAAAGCAGATTACTAAGCAAATGAAACCAAACACGCAAACTAAGCTAGTTTCACTAAAGAAATTGGTTACAAATAGTATTTCTCACCCTAGATATTGTTCCAGGCAGATTACAGAAAGTCTTGAAAGGCGACTGCACTGGTCTCCCTCTTGAGACCTCAGGTATTATTACTCACAAGCTAGACGCCCTTCCAGCTTTGGTTCAACCCTTCTCCCCTCAGTTCAGTTTTTGCTTCCTGGTGTTTTTTCAGTGTCTCTTTGGGTGGGGAGGCAGAGGAGAACCATGATGACGTCACTCTCCTGCCTTATATAGCTCTTGTGTAAGGTGGGAACCCTTTGTCTTCTAGTGAAAAACCACTGGCATTCCAAAAGGGAAGAGCAGTATCCAGTACCAGGTGACTTGGACCCATGTCTCTGCATGGCTGTGGCAGCCATTGCTTGTAGGCTGTCTCCAGTGTCCACAGGAAGACTAAGTTCTTTCACAGGCCATTGTCTCTGCCCATTAGCTCTGTCTGGCTTTTCCATTGTTGTACCTGAAGGGCTGGTTGGGGATGACACCCAAAGTAACACATTTGAAATACAGATCATAGAATCATAGAAAATCAGGGTTGAAAGGGACCTCAGGAGGTCGTCTGGTCCAATCCCCTGCTCAAAGCAGGAGCAATCCCCAACTAAATCATCCCAGCCAGGGCTTTGTCAAGCCTAACCTTAAAAACCTCTAAGGAAGGAGATTCCACCACCTCTCTAGGTAACCCATTCCAGTGCTTCACCACCCTCCTAGTGAAAAAGTTTTTCCTAATATCCAATCTAAACCTCCCCCACTGCAACTTGAGACCATTACTCCTTGTTCTGTCATCTGGTACCATTGGGAACAGTCTAGATCCATCCTCTTTGGAATCCCCTTTCAGGTAGTTGAAAGCAGCTATCAAATCCCCCCTCATTCTTCTCTTCTGCAGACTAAATAATCCCAGTTCCCTCAGCCCCCTAATCATTTTCTTTGCCCTCCGCTGGTCTCTTTCCAATTTTTCCACATCCTTCTTGTAGTGTGGGGCCCAGAACTGGACACAATACTCCAGATGAGGCCTCACCAATGTCGAATAGAGGGGAATGATCACGTCCCTCGATCTGCTGGCAAAGTCCCTACTTATACAGCCCAAAGTGCCATTAACCTTCTTGGCAACAAGGGCGCACCGTTGACTCATATCCAGCTTCTCGTCCACTGTAACCTAGGTCCTTTTCTGCAGAACTGCTGCCTAGCTGTTAGTTCCCTAGTCTGTAGCAGTGCATGGGATTCTTCCGTCCTAAGTGCAGGACTCTGCACTTGTCCTTGTTGAACCTCGTCAGATTTCTTTTGGCCCAATCCTCCAATTTCTCTAGGTCCCTCTGTATGCTATCCCTACCCTCCAGCGTATCTACCACTCCTCCCAGTTTAATGTAATCTGCGAACTTGCTGAGGATGCAGTCCACGCCATCTTCCAGATCATTAATGAAGATATCGAATGAAACTGGCCCCAGGACCGACCCTTGGGGCACTCCGCTTGATACCGACTGCCAACTAGACTTGGAGCCATTGATCACCCGTTGAGCCCGACGATCTAGCCAGCTTTCTATCCACCTTATAGTCCATTCATCCAGCCCATACTTCTTTAACTTGCTGGCAAGAATACTGTGGGAGACCGTATCAAAAGTTTTGCTAAAGTCAAGGAATAACACATCCACTGCTTTCACCTCATTCACAGAGCCAGTTATCTCGTCATAGAAGGCAATTAGGTTAGTCAGGCCCTTCCCCTTGGGGAATCCATGCTGACTGTTCCTGATCACTTTCCTCTCCTCTAAGTGCTTCAGAATTGATTCCTTGAGGACCTGCTCCATGATTTTTCCAGGGACTGAGGTGAGGCTGACTGGCCTGTAGTTCCCCGAATCCTCCTCCTTCCCTTTTTTAAAGATGGGCACTACATTAGCCTTTTTCCAGTCATCCGGGATTTCCCCGGATCACCATGAGTTCTCAAAGATAATGGCCAATGGCTCTGCAATCACATCCGCCAACTCCTTTAGCACCCTCGGATTCAGTGCATCCGGCCCTATGGACTTGTGCTCATCCAGCTTTTCTAAATAGTCCCGAACCACTTGTTTCTCCACAGAGGGCTGGTCACCTCCTCCCCATGCTGTGCTGCCCAGTGCAGTGGTCTGGGAGCTGACTTTGTTCGTGAAGACAGAGGCAAAAAAAGCACTGAGTACATTAGCTTTTTCCACATCCTCTGTCACTTCGTTGCCTTCCTCATTCAGTAAGGGGCCCACACTTTCCTTGACTTTCTTCTTGTTGCTAACATACCTGAAGAAACCCTTCTTGTTACTCTTCATATCCCTTGCTAGCTGCAACTCCAAGTGTGATTTGGCCTTCCTGATTTCACTCCTGCATGCCTGAGCAATATTTTTATACTCCTCCCTGGTCATTTGTCCAATCTTCCACTTGTTGTAAGCTTCTTTTTGTGTTTAAGATCAGCAAGGATTTCACTGTTACATAGATACATATTTAATATTCCTAACTTGAGATACAGATATGATACAAGCATACAGATTGGATAATCACATTCAGTAAATCATAACCTTTCCAATGATATCTCACATGAGCCATGTTGCATAAAGTATATCTCAGTTATATCATATTCATATCATAAACATATTTTCATAAAGAATATGGAGTGAAATGTCACATATGGCATAGCCCTGATTTACTGTAGAATCATCTAGGTAATGCAGCATTATTAAATACATATGAAGATCTATTTAATAGCATATTTCTAAGGACAACTATGGTCAGAAAAATGACTATGTGAATGAAATGGCACCACCTTACTCTATTGCTCTATTCCCTCTGCATATTCAGCAGTCCTGTCTGCTGACTTCAGTAATAAAAATACATCGTTGCTGCTTTTTACTCCCCTTTGCCCTGCAGATCTAACACAGCTCTGGGAGAACTGGGTTGGATTCTTTTCTTGCCCATGTATCATTAACAGAATGATGAACTATGCCCATATCAAGTATCAGAGGGGTAGCCGTGTTAGTCTGAATCTGTAAAAAGCAACAGAGGGTCCTGTGGCACCTTTAAGACTAACAGAAGTATTGGGAGCATAAGCTTTCGTGGGTAAGAACCTCACTTCTTCAGATGCAAGTCACTTCTTCAGATGCCCATATGATCCCCTTGTGACCATAAGCCCTAGGGGCCAGATTTTGAATTGTAGGTACCTCGTGGGATTTTCACTTACATGAATTTAGGCACCTGGGTGCAATCCCACTAGCTATCTGGCAGCACCTTTAGGCACCTAATGACCTTTGATAATCTGGCCTTAGGTAGGAAACACATTTTGCAGCTTCCTTGGTATTTTATAGTCCAAGCATTCCCCCCACCCCAGGCTACAGGAAGTACAGAGAACAAAAGGCAGTTGAAAAGTCAGCCCTCTTCTCTAGCCTTTCAGTTCTTGCTCAGCCCTATGGAGGCACTCCGACTGAGGCCATGTCTCAGACATGGTATTGTGGCAGCCTCTGGATGTGTTCTCGGTCTCCTGCGACTTCTTAGTCTCTGAGGAGGACCATGATCCTTAAAACTGCTCCTTCCTCTGCCTCCAGCCTTCTTCCACATCTTTTTTTCTGCAGCTCTTGAGAAATGTGGCTACAATTAGCTCCCATTCCTAAAACACTTATGCACATGAGTAGTCCCATTGAGTTCATTCAGACTCCTCAAATGAATAAAGGTATACATGTGTAAGTATGTGCAAGATCAGCCCCATGTTTGTGTTATCAAAAGCCTGCTAGATGTAGCAGGAGTCTGGTGCTCCTTGTATACTCTATTTCAATTAGAAATGTTTATTGATAAAATTAATAAACTGATTGAATAATATTTGCCAAATCATATATTCAGAGAATGTTAAGGTTCATCACTTAAATTATTTGATTAATATTTTTACATGTATGAATTAATAACCCTATTGTTGCACTAATAGTTTGACTTTAGTAAAGAACTTGATGGTGTGCCTCAAAATATTGCTTGAAAAAGGTAATTTCAGTTGGCATTCATATGATCACTGTTAAATGGAGGGAGATCTGGGCAAGGATTGGAAACAAAGGGTAGTGATAATACCGTGTAAGATATTGGAGTGGGGGAAATCTAGTGGAGTACTGCAGAGATCAGTGCTAGGTCCTATCTTACTTAACATCTTCATTCATCATTTGAAGAAAGAACAAGCATCCCGTTGATGGAATTATTCACACGTGATACTAAATTGGGAGGAGTTGCGAACACATGGAAATAATACAATGGAACTCTGAAAGGTGAGAAATTTGAGTAGAACAATTTGCACAAATGCAAGTCAATGCAACTGCTGGAAAAATAATTCAAATTCGGATATTCAGTGGATAACACCCTCTCACTTCCCCTCCGCCCCCTCGCCCCTGGAAACAGTAATGCTAAAAGAAATTCCTGGGTGATAGTAGATAGCAAACTGGACTTGAATTTGTAATGAAACGTGGCAGCTAAAAGACAAATGCAATGTTGGGCTGCAATGCAGAGCCCTGCTGGAGAAGAATGGTGATGGTCTCTTTCTCTAGATGAATATAGTGACATTGCACTTCACGAGAGGGATCATGAAACAGTGGAATTCAGAGAAAAGAACAAAAAGGATCCATAGAGTTTAAGTCCAGAAGTTAAGCATGACCTCCTGCATAACACAGACCATAGTTTAGGCCATGACTAAGGAGCCGATAAGGATAACTTTATGGGGAAAAATATAAATACACTTCTACCCTGATATAACTCTGTCCTCGGGAGCCAAAAAATCTTACTGTGTTATAGGTGAAACCGCATTATATGGAACTTGCTTTGATCCGCCGGAGTGCGCAGCCCCGCCCCCCCGGAGCACTGCTTTACCGCATTATATCTGAATTCGTGTTATATTGGGTCGCATTATATTGGGGTAGAGGGGTAGTAAATAAGTATGTCCTGGCTAAGTGATGACTTATGCATTGCGTACATGTAAACTGGATTCAGTTATATTGGTATGAAGGTGCTTATACTGGTATAGCTTATTCCCATATGAGAAGAGGAATAAGGTATCCAGGTATAAGGCACCTTTATCCCAGTATAACTGCATCCATTCTAGGGATTGTACTGATATAACTATATCAGTAAAAAAAAAAAAAATCACACTCGGACCTAACATACTTATACCAGTACAAAATCTGTGTGTAGACCAGGCCTAAGAGGGGACATGTCTATCTAGCTGAGGAATGTAAGCATTGTGACCTAATTTAGGGATATACTGGTCTGCGTTGGTGGTGCTGGGGATCTGTACCACCTCAAAGGGGAATTCAGGTAGCACTGAGCCTCATTTCTGGAGGGAAGGTTGGAAACCAAGGGCTGGAAAAGAGTCATGAACCAGGGAAGGGGGGGTCTCACAACATTGTTGTTCCATACAGTGACACAAAGTTTGGAGATGTTTCCATTCTATCATGTCTTTACTTTCACTAAACACACAGTTCTTCTTCGAGTATTGTCCCTACTGCTCCACGGTAGGTGTGTCTGCATCCCAGCTCCTCTGATCGGAAATCTTTGGTAGCAGTGTCTGTTCGGCCGGCAAATGCACCTCCCTCCTTCATGCTCTGCCTCAAGGCTAATTAGCGCTGCATGGACCACCCTCAGTTCTTTCTCAACCACCTCTGGCCTGGAGACGTAGCTAATAGCTCCACTTTCTCTTACCTCAGAGTTTTAGAGTTCAGTTTTGTTTTAGCTACTATTTGAGTTTCCGTTAGAATTTCTTAGTATTATAGGGTTTCTGTTAGTTTTTCCCCCTGTTTAAAAAAAACCACCTTTTCCTTACCCCTGTTTTCTTCCCCTTTCCCCCCTCCCCTGGGGACCACCCCTAATAAGGGCATGCTCAGTTCCCCCAGGTTTAAAAAGTGCCTCTCCTGCAGGGAGGCGATTCTGGTTATGGATGGTCACTCCCACTGTGTCCAGTGCCTCGGGGAGGCTCGAATTCTGCAGAAGTTTACCTTCTGCCAACAAGTGAAGGCTAGATCCTGAAAAAAACAGGAGTTAAAGTTGAAACTCCTCGTTAATGGAGGGTGATCTTTAACCTGCGTCCGACCCTGGTACCGAATCTGCTCTGTGGCGCAGACCATCCCCGGGCCTTCTACTTCCAAAGAGAGTGAGCTGAGGAGGAAATCTTCGGACTCCCCTCACAAGGACACCAAAAGGAGGGCTGCAAGCCCTCAAACTGAGCCCCTGACCTGCCAGAGGAGATCCCTGGCACGATTGGTCCCTTGGCACCAGCATCACCAACAGCCCCGAAGCACGGTACCCATAGGACACATAGGTCCTCCGGTGCAGACACAACCTATAAGCCTCAGGACCCGAAAGCCACAGGCTCTGAAGCAACAGCATTGCTTATCAAAGGGAAGAGCGCAAACCATACCATCTCTGTGAAGGGGGCACCAGTGTGGAAACCCTCGGTACTGACTACTTCCAAGCAGCCCTCATTGGACCAACCATCTCAGGCAAGATCTCTGCCAATTTCCTCAGTACTGGTGAGTCAGCACCGACAAGCCCTGACGGTACTGATCACCACGATACTGCAGGAGTTTAATTTTTCTAGAGATCTCCTGGTGGCTGAGATTCCAGAGTCCCCGCTACTTGGTACTGGGGTCTTGGTACCTAGCATATCTTGATCCTCGGAATAACCACTGGCACTGGGATGTTCACCTCCAGTCTCCTTGTAAGCTCCACCACTTTCCAGCGAGGACTCAGATAGTGACCTCTCACTACCCTCACACCATGGCCAATCTCTACACCAAACAGGGCCTTTCCAGTCACACCCTTTGCCTAAGCCTCAGCCCTCTTGGTATGACCACCCACGGGTAGTGTGACCCCTGCTATTCCCCCCACCCCAGTGGCCTTACTGGGCTCCATGGGCAGCCTACTGACACCATGCTTCTCAGGCATCTAGCGTCTCATATGGAGGATCAGTAAAACTGTCTCCTTCAGCCTCTGTGTCCACAGCCCCAGAACCTTGAGAGGAAACTTTTGAGGAGGAGGAAACAGCTTAGAAGAGGAGAGATCAAAAGGCACAGCGATATTAGTTCAGAGATTCTCCAAATGGGTCTTGAATTGTATTAACTACTGCTATCATGCTTACAATTTTTTACCCCCATCCAGAATCTGTACACACTCCACGAGATCGGTTTCCACTTCTGTCGCCTTAATTACAAATATTTCCATTCCAGAAATCTGCAGGGAAGCGACTCGATTGTCTGCTCACACTTTCACAGAACACGCTGCGATTACTAGAGACTCTGCTTCTGATGCCATCTTCAGCTCCACAGTATTGTCATCCATAATGGACTCGACTCCGAAGCCCCAACCCTCCATCGGGGATACCTACAGTGGAGCACCCATAGGGACTCTACTTGAAGAAGAAGAGGAAGTTACTCACCTTGTGCAGTAACGACGGTTCTTCAAGTTGTGTGTCCCTATGGGTGCTCCACAATCTACCCTCCTCCCCTCTACTTTGGAGTTCTCAATAGGGACTCTGCGGTAGAGAAGGAACTGGTTCGCCCACACAGCACTAATTAGCTCAAGGCAGAGCATGAGGAAGGGAGAGCGTACATGCAGGCCGAATGGACACTGCTACCAAAGATCTCCAGTCAGAAGCACAGGGATGCACACACACCTACAGTGGAGCATCCACAGGGACTGGCATCTCGAAGAACCATCATTACTGCATAAGGTGAGTAACTTCTTCTGATGAGAGTTACAGCAATTGTCACAAAATATCCACACACTATTATTACACTTAGAAGCTGCTTCCACAGAAGGAGGTAGAATTTAACATCAGACCAAGCTGTGAGTTTTTTCAGCAGAAGTTTTTGGATCTTGAGAAGGGTTGGCAGGGGTACCAGTGTGCACTCAAGGTGGCATTACCATTATTTTTTCTTTGTATGAAAGGATTGTCTAATTCACTTCAAATTCTATTAGCCCCTATTCCAACCTTGACTTTCCATAACATTCCATTGTTCTCTGAGAATTTGTCCACGTGGATCCCGGTCTCAGTGTGTATGCACTACATAAATGTGAGATTGGAGTTTTTGGTCATCATTGCCTGTTGAGGTTGCACATTTGCCCTGCATGCCCCTGAGCCCATATCCTGAGGCATAAAGGGAAGCTACACAGTTCCTTCTTACCACCTAAGGCTGCAAGAGTCCTTTGCTTCCTCATGGTTATGGCTTCTGTGTAACTGTGAGTGTACATAGTGTTAGTTTTCTCATAGTTTTAGTAGTAAACATCTTGTTAGCCTGTCGGGGGAGTGGGGGGAGGAGAGAGAAGAAATAAAAACAACTTTTTATTCCTTTAAGGAGTTTTCTTCAGTACCAAGATACCACTACTCTGGTGGAGGCCAAGTTCTGATTTTAAGATCTGTCCAGCCTATGAGGCAGCCATTTCCCTGAATGATGGGCAGTGTGTGATTTGTAAATCTTGTAAGAAGTGGACTCCAGAGGCTAGAAATGACTTTTGTTAGTGAGCTCCATGAAGGGAGGATCTGAGGCTTACTTATAGTTTCAAGTGGAAATGGTTTTCAATATGGCTTCAGTTTTCACCCTGTCAATGCATCTGTTCCTATCATCCTGGATTATCATTGAAGCCCTCAGATCTCTTAAAAAAGTTATATTAAGGTTCATCTAGCAGTAATATCTGCCTTTCATCCTCCAGTTCAACGATGCAATTTTTTCCAATTCTATGATAGCCACTTCAAAAATTTGGTGAACACATGTTTTTCTGCCTGTTAAGGATTTTTCCCTTCTGTTAGACTCCTCCTGTCTCTGATAGAACCTGCATTTGAAGTTATGTCCACCTGTTCTTTGTATGATTTGTCTATTAAGATAGCATTCTTGATGACTATTACCTCTGCTCCCAGAGTGAGTGAAATTGAAGCACTGATGGCATGACCACTTTATACCATCTTCCAGAAGGACAGAGTTACTCTTCATCCTCATCCTACATTTCTGCAAAAAATGGTTTCAAAATTTCTCTTAAATCAATTTATTTGCTTACCAGTATTCTTTCCAAGACCTCATTCATCTCCTGCAAAAGCTAATGTCAACATTAGGCATTTTATGAGCTCTTTTGTATATCACCTCAGTAGGACAAAACCATTCTGCAAATCACCCAGATGTTTTCTCTCTTTTGATAATAAATCCAGAGGACAGGCTGTTTCAACACTGAGACTATCAAATTGGGTGTCAGACTGCATTAGAATTTCTTATGAACTGAACAAATTAACTCTGTCATCTTGTATCAAGGCATGTTCTGTTAGAACTCAGGCAGCTCAAAGCTTGTCAGATGAACTGAAGCTACCTCTGGGGCTTCTGTGTTAAGGACAGCTTCATTATTATGGGTTGGATGGGGCTTAGCTTCTTTTAGCTCAGGTGCTGATTTCTCAGGTGCTCAGTGGAGTTACACTGGAAACACCTTCTTGGACCCTCCTCATTCACAGGAGGCTTGTGATGGGGATTTCCAGGAGGGGAACGATTTTGTGGGGGTGAGTGTCTGGGCTTCCAACCACCCTCCTTCCCAGCGGTAAAACAGGATCCCCCTTTTACACTGTGTTTGTACCCCTCATTCTGTGGCTTGCACTTATTGGGCATCTGGGCTTGCACAAAAGAATCGGCCAGAGTGGCCATTTCTTTCACAGAGTTTAAAAATGTATCCCACACACTATTTCTAACATCTTCAGTGTATATACTTAGGAAATTTTCTTGAGCAAAGAGATCAAACAATTAGTTATAATCATCAGTCCCCTTCAATTTTAACCATTTTCCCATTAGGTCACACATCTTATAAGCATATTCACCATAACTCATGCCAGCACTTTTCTTGAGATTTCTAATTTTCAGCCTATACATTGCAGGAGTAATTTGAAACCTTTGTAAAACAGCCTTTTAAGTTCACAATATATCAAAGCTTCCCAAATCAGCATTTAATTAAATACATTCAAAGCTTTACTAGACAGTTTTGCAATCACTATGGGGATTTGCCTGTCCTCAAGAATATTATGAACCTCACATAGCCTTCAAAAGTGGTAAGGTATTCCTCAATGCTGTCTAATTACTTGTGTGCAGGACACAACTTGTCCAAGCTGAGGGTTCCTTGAGTGGAAGGAGACATTAGTGATTCTGGGATCAGTCCATGTTTTTCCATCATGTCCAGGTTATACATCCATTCCTTCTCCTTTTCTTGGGCCTCTTCCTCTCCCAGCTTCCCGGCTTATTTATGGGCAGCTGCTTCCCATTATGCTGTCACTCAGGACTTGAGAGAAGATGCTAGAGTTGGATGAGCTGTTCTCCAATCTTTATTCAAATAGGCTCTAATCCCACTTTCTGTTTCACGGTTTGTGAATCACTAAGATTGGAATGCACATGTGGCAATCACTAGAAGAAGAAAAAGCGTTTACTAACCTGTTTGGTAACTGTTGTCCTTCAAGATGTGTTGCACATGTCCATTCCACAACTCACCTTCCTACATTTCTACACTGGAGATCTAGCAAGAACTACTGGAGGGGGCTGGAGGCGGCTCTGCCCTATATGCCTGCATGCAGTGGCATGTGGCAGCAGAGGGCTACTCAAGCCATCCAACAGGGAAAAAGTTTCTGATGGCGGTGCACTGGATGCACAGACACCAAAAGTGGCATGGACATGTGCAATCACTCAAAGAACAACAGTTACTGAACAGGTTAGTAGCTGTTTTTTCTGTAGCCTCATGCTCCTTGCACAAGGGGATTCAAGGATTCCTCCCATGCAGGAGTAGTTCAGCAGTAGAGGTGCCTCTGATCTCTGGGTAACAGTTTGGAAGGATAGGGTTTCAAACTCTGGATGAGAAGATAAAGCGGAGAGATTTAAATGTATTAGGTACTGGCAGGAGCGGCGCCAGGGTTTTTGCTGCCCTAGGCAGCAGTGCTCCTCCTCTGAGCATTCGGCGTTGGGAGTCCTTCTGCTCCCGCGTCTTCAGGGCACTTCGGCGGCGGGTCCCAGAGTGAGTGAAGGACCCGCCGCTGAATTTCTACCGAAGACCCGGAGCGGAAGGACCCCCGCTGCCAAATTTCCGACTAGGGCGGCAAAATGCCACCCCCCAAATCCTGCCACCCTAGGCAACCTCCTAGGGTCGCCTAGTGGAAGCGCCGGCCCTGGGTACTGGGGGACTCTTTGGGGATGAGAGAGCCTGCTCAGAAGGGATGGGCTGTGCCTTAAATCAAAGGGGTCCCAGAAAGCTGACAAGTTTTTAGGGACTATTTCAACTATGAGCTTGGGGAAGCTGATGTGCTGATGAGCATTCGAGACAATGACATCTGCTGGACATGTCAGTAACACAACAGAAACTGCCGTGAAGTAGAGTAATGAGGAGAAATCCCAGGTTATTAGAATGCAATTATAGGATCTTTGGCCTGCAGATCAGAATACTGATAGCAAGGGCACAACATTGAGACAGAGCAAAGAGATCATGAAATCTGCTAAATAGTAATAACATGAACTACGCAAATCTCAACTGGTTAAATTGCTCATATAGGGCAGTCTCAAGAAACAATCGGCATGTGTAATTGTTGGAGAAGAATTGAGGCTTCTCTTAATTTAGTTCTAAGTGAAATACTCAAGAAGTAACTTGTGAATATAGTAGCTCAACATCCTTGAGGGAGGCATTGTACCAAAACTGAGCACCATGACCCAAAGATGGTTGGGTTAGGTCTATCCCATAGCCCTCCTGGCCCCAGCATAGGGTGTGGGGTTGGGGGTGTGGCTGGGGAGCAGGCCTGGCCAGTTCATTCTTGTGTTCTGGGGATCCCTAGCTGTGGAATGGCCCCTTGGGAACTTGTGCAGCCATATATAATTTAGAGCACACCTGAGGCAAGCACGCTAGTCCTCAGCTGGCCCCAGAATCAGGGAAGAGCAAAACAAGACTAAAACCCACTTTTGCTCCATCCCTTTCTCAGCTCTGCTGGTTCTTAATATGAAAGGAGGTTCATAAGGGGGTGCCCCAGAACTGGGGTTATTTAATATCTGTATTCATGATCTGCAGAGGCAGTTGAACAATGAAATGTCAAACTTTATGGGTGATGCAAAAGTACTTAATTTAGGTAAGTCTAGAGAGGACTGTATGGAAAACAGAAGGACCTTGTGATGAAGTGGAGAAACTGCCTGCCAGCATGGCATAGGTTAAAGAGAGCCTTGGGGCCCCAGCTAGCCCTGCAGCCAATGCCAGGCCTGGAGAGCGGAGGACAGAGAGGATCTAGCTCAGTTGGGGGCTGACTGGCAAAGAGGCAGGAGCTAGCAGCCTCCCTACCGGAGAGAAAGGGTTACTAGCCTGCCAGCTGAGGCAGCCACCAGGCAGTAAGGACTGTTTCCCCAGACAAGGGAGACTGTGGAGGAGCACTAGGAGTCACTGGTAATGGAGGTAGCTGGGTGACAGAAGCAGGGAGACATTTTGGGGTTTGGCCTGACCAAACGTATGGTTTCCCAAACTTATGGCTTCCCCACCCAAAGGTTTATTCATAAAAAGAAAGAAATATAGATGAGAGTTATAATTGGTTAAATGGAATAAATTACATATAGTAATGGCAAACCATTTCATGGACACCTTACATGACCTCCTTTGTACAAGATTTGGTGCCACTATATGATCTTGTTTGCAACAATGATCTATATGGTCGCAGTTCATGTCAATAACGTCACAGCCCCAACGCAAAATTGATGCAGGAAGGGATGACACAAACATTACTGACTGCATCCCAAGAGCTCCCCATCCTTAGGGTGACCAGACGTCCCGATATTATCAGGACAGTCCCGTTTTTAGGTTACTTGTCCCATGTCCCGACCTTACATCGGTTGGGACGCCCTTTGTCCTGATATCAGGGACCGTCCAGACCGCAGCTGCAGCGCCGCAGCACTGCAGCTGTGGCACCACCGCTTACCGCTTCCTGGGGCAGCTCCCAGCGCCCGCCTGCCGGCAGGAGCACCACATGCTGCAGGGGCGGGGCTTGCAGGCACCGGGAGCGGGCAGAGAGCCCTCCGCCCGCCCCACCTGACCCACCCCACGACCCTAGGAGCCAGGGGGATCAGCCTGCCGGATGCTTCCCGGGATGGGAGCTGCCCCCGCGCACCACCGGGACTCCCCACCTCGCCCCCTGGCTCTTAGGGTGGGGGGGTTCTGCGTGCTGCTGGCACCTGCAAGTCCCGCTACGCGACTCCGGCAGCTCCCATTGGCGCTTTTCCCGGCCAATGGGAGCCACGGAGCTTGCACTTGTGGCGGGCGCAGCACATGGAGAATCTGGAGACCCCCCTCGCCGCTGTCACCCTAGGAGCCAAAGACCTCCCAGCAGGGCTTGTGAATGGGGCCAGGGAAGGGGGCAGGGTGTGATGGAGTGAGTGTCTGGGAGGTGTGGGGGGGGTGCTGGGCTGTGAGAGTGTGGAGGATGCTGGGCAGTGGGGGAGGTTTGTGTGTGTCAGGGCAATGGGCAGTGCAGGTTTGTGTGGGGCATTGTGTAGTTGTGGTGGTGGGGCTGTGGGGAAGGGCACTGGGAGGGATGAAGGAAGGGAAGGAGGGGAAATCTGTGTGTATTGAGAAACGAGCGAGTGGGGGGTTCTGTGTGGGGTGCTGGGCAGCTGTGGTGGGGCTGTGGGCAGGGGGGCACTGGGCGGGTGTGTGTGCACAGCACTGTGCATTTGTGGTGGAAAGGTTGTAGGGGGGCTCTGGGCATAGTGGAGCCAGGGGGCGCTGGGCAGGGTACTTGTGTGGCGCAGCATGGGCCCACCCCCAACAGGAAGGGGCACGCTGGTAGCACAGGGCCAGGCGGACCAGTGTGCCTCTGGCTCCGGTCGGGGCTGTGCACCTGTGTCTGTCTACCCCTTCCCCCGCCCGCTCGCCAAATGTGTCCTGATATTTCACTCTTGCTATCTGGTCACCCTACCCATCCTTGGTTCTGCCTTACTACAGCTAGTATTGGGTTAGAAGCTGTATCAGTGTATAACAGAAATGGTTTATCTAAGTCATGTTCAATAAAATGATTGAACTTCTTTACAAACTCAAGGTAAGACTTGGTTAGAACAATAGTGGATTGGATCTGCTCTTGCAGCATGGTTCCTGTATGTCTCATGTGATCTTGCCAAGAGCTAAAGAACATAGCTACTTTATCCATACAAGCTTACAAGAAGTGAAAGCTTACAAGAAGTGGAAATTTGGACAGATGACTAAGGAGGAGTATAAAAATATTGCTCAAGCATACAGGGGTGTAAGCAGGAAGGCCAAGGCACAATTGGAGTTGCAGCTAGCAAGGGATGTGAAGGGTAACAAGAAGGGGTTCTACAGGTATGTTAGCAACAAGAAGAAGGTCAGGGAAAGTGTGGGTCCCTTACTGAATGAGAGAGGCAACATAGTGACAGATGATGTGAAAAAACCTGAAGTACTCAATGCTTTTTTTGCCTCGGTCTTCACAGACAAGGTCAGGTCTCAGACTGCTGCAATGGGCAACACAGTATGGGGAGGAGGTGAGCAGCCCTCAGTAGTGAAAGAACTGGTTAAGGACTATTTAGAAAAGCTGAACGTGCACAAGTTCATGGGTCAAGATCTAATGCATGCAAGGGTGCTGAGAGAGTTGGCTGATGTGATTGCAGAGCCATTGGCAATTATCTGTGAAAATTCATGGCAATCAGGGGAGGTCCTGGACAATTGGAAAAAGGCAGATATAGTGCCCATATTTAAAAAAGGGAAGAAAGAGAACCTGGGGAACGACAGTCCCCAGCAAAATCATGGAGCAGGTCCTCAAGGAATCCATTTTGAAATACTTGGAGAGAGGAAGGTGATCAGGAACAGTCAACATGGATTCACCAAGGGCAAGCCATGCCTGACCAACCTGATTGCCTTCTATGATGAGATAACTGGCTCTGTGGATATGGGGAAAGCGGTGGATGTGATATATCTTGACTTTAGCAAAGCTTTTGATACTGTCTCCCACAGTATTCTTGACAGCAAGTTAAAAAAGTATGGATTGGATGAATGGACTATAAAGTGGTGTGACAAAGTTCCTCCTTTATCTTGGTGGGTCCTGCGCTTATTGGCGGATTTTCTTGCCTCAGAGATTCACCATGTGGGTTGGGGAACAGCCCAGAGACCTTCCCCTCTGGAAGAACCCACAGTCCAGGTCAATTGGGAGGCTTGGGGGGAACCCAGGCCTGCCCTCTACTCCGGGTTCCAGCCCAGGGCCCTGTGGACTGCAGCTGTCTATAGTGCCTCCTGTAACAGCTGCATGACAGCTACAACTCCCTGGGCTACTTCCCCATGGCCTCCTCCAAACACCTTCCTTATTCTCACCACAGGACCTTCCTCCTGGTGTCTGATAACGCTTGTGCTCCTCAGTCCTCCAGCAGCACACCCTCTCACTCTCAGCTCCTTGCGCCTCTTGCTCCCAGCTCCTCACACCCGCACCACAAACTGAAGTGAGCTCCTTTTTAAAACCCAGGTGCCCTGATTAGCCTGCCTTAATTGATTCTAGTAGCTTCTTCTTAATTGGCTCCAGGTGTCCTAATTAGCCTGCCTGCCTTAACTGGTTCTAGCAGGTTCCTGATTACTCTAGTGCGGCCCCTGCTCTGGTCACTGAGGGAACAGAAAACTACTCATCCAGTGACCAGTATATTTGCCCTCTACCAGACTCCTGTACCCCACTGGTCTGGGTCTGTCACAGTGGATAGAAAGCTGGCTAGATTGTTGGGCTCAATGGATAGTGATCAACGTCTCGATGTCTAGTTGGCAGCCGGTATCAAGCGGAGACCCCACGGGTCGGTCCTGTGGCCGGTTTTGTTCAGCATCTTTATTAATGATCTGGATGATTGGATTAATTGCACCCTCAGCAAATTCGCAGATGACACTAAGCTTGGGGGAGAAGTAGATAAGCTGGAGGGTAGGGTAGGGTCCAGAGTGACCTAGACAAATCGGAGGAGTGGGCCAAAAGAAATCTGATGAGGTTCAACAAGGACAAGTGCAGAGTCCTGCACTTAGGAAGAAAGAATCCCATGTACCGCTGCAGGCTGGGGACCGACTGGCTAAGCAACAGTTCTACAGAAATGGACCTGGGGATTAAAGTGGACGAGAAGCTAGATATGAGTCAGCAGTGTGCCCTTGTTGCCAAGAAGGCCAACGGAATATTGGGCTGTATTAGTAGGAGCATTGCCAGCAGATCGAAGGAAGTGATGATTCCCCTCTATTCGACACTGGTGAGGCCACATCTGGAGTATTGCGTCCAGTTTTGGTCCCCCCACTATAGAAAGGATGTGGACGAATTGGAAAGAGTACAGCAGAGGGCAATAAAAATGATTAGGGGGTTGAGGGATATGACTTACGAGGAGAGGCTCAGGGAACTGGGGTTATTTAGTCTGCAGAAGAGAAGAGTGAGGGGGGATTTGATAGTAGCCTTCAACTATCTGAAGGGGGGTTCTAAAGAGGACAGAGCTAGGCTGTTCTCAGTGGTGGCAGAGGACAGAACAAGAAGCAAGGGTCTCAAGTTGCAGTGGGAGAGGTCTAAGTTGGATATTAGGAAACACTATTTCACTAGGAGGGTGGTGAAGCACTGGAATGGGTTACCTAGGGAGGTGGTGGAATCTCCATCCTTAGAGGTTTTTAAGGCCCGGCTTGACAAAGCCTTGGCTAGGATGATTTAGTTGATGTTGGTCCTGCTTTGACCAGTGGATTGAACTACATGACCTCCTGAGGTCTCTTCCAACCCTAATATTCTATGGTTCTATGATAAGCTCTGGCAAATGTTTGGAACCCAATTAATATCAAGACAATGTAGAAATTAATGTTGTGCATAGTATAAAAATCTTGGCATTTAGTGGTAAAAGCAATATGGTAGTGTGCCTCAGTTTCCCTTTTCATACAGCACAGTGGTTTGAGGTAGTCCACTTTACTCTCTTATAATACAAGAACAATGGGACACTCAATGAAATGAAAAGGCAACAGATTTAACGCGGATCAAACGGAAATACTTCTTTACACACCACGTAATTAGCCTGTGAAACTTACTACTACATATTGCTAAGACTGAGAGCAGAATTTTAAAAAGTGTTGTCATTTACATTAATAGGAATATTTGGACCTAGTAATAATTTTTTTTCTGAGCATATTAGGAGGAGGAAAAATCCAGTTATAATGGGAATGTAGTTACCCCCTTAACTATGGTGTGGGTACTGCCTTGCCATATTTAGCCCGGGTACATCCAGCTAGGATTGCTGTTGGTGTCTGTCACTCGTGGCTATGTGCATGCTTGCCCATGTAGAAGGTGAAGTTATGTGAGTGGGGTACTAGTTTGTACCTTGGTTCTGAATCTCTTGCCGACTGGCATCAGCTACACCTCCTCTAGCTAGGCCAAGCAAGCTCTACATTCCCTCTGTACGAGCAGAAGTACAGTGTGCCCCCTCATGGTTCATTGGGTAGAAGTGCTGGACACATCCTGTGTCCTGAAGGTCAGGTCAGCAGCGATCTCAGTTTCCAGTTAACAGTCCAGGACTTTTATGGCTTAGGCAGGTCTCATTTGCGAATGGTGTTTTCCTTTTTAGGGCCCTAATCGCTTGTCTCAGAGAAGCACTACGTATGCAGAGCTGATTATCCTGCAAACAGTTTTATATATTAATATTTATACAGCTGCATGGGCGTCCTGGGGATTCTTAGAATCAAAAGGCTCACAGCTCCTATACAGCCTCTTTAATTAACTTAATGCAGACATTAGTGTGACACAGGGAATGTCTCTCAAGGGGGGAGTTTTTCATTTATCGCTACTTAGCCAAGGCATTTTATACTTTTAATTTCCATCCAGTAAATCCTGATTTATGGAGTGAAAACTAGCCTTTTGCTTTCACAGTCAACAGTTTGCCTGCCCGGGAGAGATGACAATCCCCAGGCAGAGCGGTCGGCATATCTCAGAGCTGTGCCCAACTCACTCTTGCCTCTGCCCCAAAGAAGCCCAGCACCAGCTGGTGCCACCCCCTGAAGCCAACCTCTGCCCGCAGAGCCTGCCTGCCATGAGATGCTTCCTGAGGCACTTGCTTGCTGCTGCCTGGGTAGTGCCCAGCTGTTCAGAGGTGGCCTGACTCAGAGAGCAGGGCAGGGAGGGCTGCTGGGCAGAGAACTAGGGGCCAGAGCGAGCTGAGCGGCTCCCACCACCTTCCGATCAGATGTCTTCTAGCAGGAGGCAGGGCCGGCTCCAGGGTTTTGGCCGCCCCAAGCAGCCACAAAAAAACAAAACAAAAACAAAAACAAAAAAAAAGCTGTGATCGTGATCTGCGGCGGCAATTTGGCGGAAGGTCCTTCGCTCCGAGCGGGAGTGAGGGACCGTCCGCCGAATTGCCGCCGAATAGCTGGACGTGCCGCCCCTCTCCGAAGTGGCCGCCCCAAGCACCTGCTTGGCAAGCTGGTGCCTGGAGCCGGCCCTGGCAGGAGGTGATGGTTTTCAAACTGGGAAGTGCCCCCTGCAGTTTGGAAACCTCTGTGCTAAATTGAAGGCAGAAATCTAGGGAGGCACGTGACCCCCCACCGCTCCATTTTCCCGTCCCTGCAGCTTTTCACCCTGGGCGGCTGCCCTGCTCATCTCACCCTGGTTATGGCTCTGGGCACTGCAACCCCGGAAGTTGCAATGCCCAAAGTGGAGAGCCAAGCCCAGCCAGCCCCACAGCACAGGAGCTGCAGGAGCCGCCACTGTGGGGTGAGTGCTGGGCAGGATCCTACTTCCCCTGGGGGTAGGAGCCAACCAAAACCATCCCAGGGCCTCCACTCCCTTACTGCATTGTGACAGGCCATAAACATTTATAAATGAGCCCAAAAAGGTTTAGAACCACTGCTGTAAGGTATTAGACATACAAGAACGGTGCACTTCTCTGCACATGTCTCTAGCCACAGGTGGGGCACAGAAGAATTGTACCTGAAAGAGCCCTCTGCTCATGCTTATCTAATAGCAAAATGTTTCTCTGCATAGAGAGATTTTGATAGTGCCTTAATTATGTTCCTAGAGTTAGCAGAACCTGGGCAGTTAGTTTTGAGGTTGGTAGACAGGTACAGAAAACTGCTTGTGTTGCCATTGGCTGTGCGGATCCTGTCCTTGATCATGGTCAGTATCCATCACTCACTGCATTGTCTTTTTTGCCTTGTAGGTGAAAGAATGGTTATGTTTGAATTGCCAGATGCAGAGAGCTTTGGGAATGGACATGACCACCGCACCTCGCTCCAAAAGCCAGCAGCAGCTACATTCCTCTTCACTTTCTCCATCCCAGTCTCCAGCCAAACATCTCCAGCCTCCATTCCTGGGAATGACAGGACAGGAGAAACCACCAGGAACTGTGCAGCCAGGCATTAGGCATGGTGCTGGTGTTCTGCAATCAGAGTCACCAAAACCACCCCCAGCTACAGCACAGAGGGAACAACACACCCAAGGCCAGCCAAAACCTGCTGCACCTCAGGAAGTGGTGAGGTCTTCCCCTCAGCATCAAGCAAAGCCTTCCTCCTGTGACCAGAGACAGACTGTGGGAGACTCCCCAGCAAAGACTTCAGCACCCCCCCACAGTGCTGCAGCACAAGAGCAACCCCAAGAGGGCCTCACAGGAAAGCTCTTCGGGTTTGGGGCTTCTCTTTTGACCCAGGCAAGCACACTCATGTCCGTCCAGCCAGAGGCCACCCTGCAAAGTCAGCAGTCCCCTGGCAAAGTGCCTCCAAAAATTCTCTTCAGTGATGCCAGCAAAGAAGCTGGACTCAGAGCCTCAAGTGCTGCATCTGGAGCACAGAGTAGGCCTGGGACTGCCCCAGCTACAAAGCAAGGAAAAGCAGAACAAGTCATCAAGCCAAAGGAAGTGCCGAAGGAAAGGGTCTTGTGCCCCCTTTGCAAATCAGAGATCAATGTGGGCTCCGGGAAACCCTCCAACTATAATACCTGTACGACCTGTAAACAGCAGGTCTGCAACATGTGTGGATTCAACCCAACACCTCATCTTGTGGAGGTAAGGAGGCTGTACACTGGGCTTGCCCATGTAGCAGTTTACTGGGAATCCTGATTCTGTTCTGAGATTCAGATATTAATAACATGGCAAAAGTCGGTGCATTTTCCTTTTAGGTTTTAATAGACTTCTAAAAAAAGCCTTGACAAAGTCCCTCTCAAAAGGCTGATTAATTTGCAACAAGTTAGGGTGCTTTAGAAATAAATCACACCGCAGTGGTGCATTACCCCATTGTGTAGACAAGCCCTAGATGTGTACTTGGGCCATGTGTTTGGATCTTGGTTGTGTTGGGATTTTACCATATTTGATTTGGGGTGGCAGGGTAGAGTTGCTGAAAATGGCCTTTGCAGTTTGCTTGGCACGTCCTTGTTTGGCTGCAGCCCTTTAATGGCATCTTTGGGTGTCCAAGAGGATAGAACGTGGCTGCTGCTTGCTGCAAGGGCTTGGAGTCCTCAGGCCCTATGGTTATGGGCAGGAGGAAACAAGGTGAAGGAAGATTTTATGTTAGGCAGGGGCCTGTAGCAAGACATTTGTACTGCCTGTTATTTCTCAGGACAATAGGGTACTGGAAGTGGATCCTGGCTTTGGAGTCATGCTGTTCAATGGAAGGCTGGTGGTGAATAAATCAGTAATCATCCATGACTTGATAAGGGATGAGGCTCCTTACTTTGGCTGCCTAATTCTGCAGGACTGGTTTTGGTGCAGTTGGTTCCATCTGGGAACTAGGTACAGTGTGATTTAAAGGGGGATTGTTGGGGAGACGATGTGGCTGTGCTGTTTATGTGCAATATAAAATGTAAGAGACATCCTGCTCCCAAACTAGCTCTGATAGAGTGCATCCATTGGGTATGTAGGATAAAGGTCGGGTGGAGTACCATTGCTGGTGTATGGTTCACCATGTTGCACTGCATTATTCCCTGCACAAAGATCCTCACAGGCACAGAGGCCGGTAGCGCTCAATGACTTTAACGTCCATGTGGATCTCAAATTTGCTGGGCCTGCTCAGGGTTTCCTGTTCACTGTAAAGACCAGGTGGCTGTCCAAGGTGATTGAAAGCTTGGCTCCTACAGGTGGCTGAACTTTGGCTCTGGTGTTTGGTTAGAGTTAGATTGGGGGATTGACTATTATACCCTTGTCTGTTGCTGTATGATATTAAATCAATTGTTTCTCAAGATTTTAAAGACATCTAATGAGAAAACATTGAAAAACATCCTATTTGTAACCAGGTCTGCTTAAGTACAATGTATAGTTTGGGTATGCCAGATGTATTTTTTTTAATTAAGAATACTGGCATAAAAACAGCAATTTGGAGCCAATTTTCACCATTGGTATAAAGCAGTGCAACTCCAATGAAGTTGCTCCTGCTTATGCCTGTAGTGAATCTGGGTCCTTATTGTTCAGGTCCCAGGTTTTCCTATTGCTAGTGCCACAGGAAGTGGTGCTGCTGATTCAGTAGGTGCCACACTCCCCTCTGAGTTAGTAGTAGAGCAATGCTCTAACTTGATGTGCTGCTGGAGTGTCTGTCATTTTGATGGGATATTGAACCAAAGTCATTTAACATTCCCATGCACTTTGCCCAAAGAGTACTGATGGTAACCCTGCTATCCTGGCCCAATTCCATTATGGGTAAGGCTACAATTTTATCACGGAGGTCACGGAAGTCACGGAATCCTTGACTTCCAGAGACCTCCGTGACTTCAGCCTGCGGTGGGTGGGAGCTGCAGGGTCCCCCTGCGGTGGCTGGGAGCAGCAGGGTACCACTGCCACCTCCAGCGGCGGGGGCCTCCTGGAGCTCCGAGCCGCTGCAGGCGATGGGGGTACCCCATAGCTCTTGGCCACTACAGGTGGGAGGGGAACCCCGGAGCTCCAAGCCACTGTGGGCGGCAGGGTTACCCTGCAGTTCCCAGCTGCCTGGGGCCCCCGGGAACTTTGAGCCGCCATGAGCGGTGGGGGTACCCCACAGCTGTCGGCTACCCAGGGCCCTGGAAGCTGTGAGCTGCAGCGGGGGCACCCTGCAGCTCCTGGCCACCGCAGGCAGTGGAGGTACCTCACAGCTCCTGGCCGCCCAGGGCCCCTGGGCGCTCCGAGCTACAGCAGGCGGTGGGGAACCCTGGAGCTCTGAGCCCCCCACAGGTGGTTGGGGTCCCTGGAGCTCTAAGCGGGGCCCTGCAGGTACCCAGCCACTGTGGGTGGTGTGGGGACCCCACAGCTGAGCTCCCCATTTTGTCATGGATATTTTTAGTAAATGTCATGGACAGGTCATGGGCTTCCATTAATTTTTCTTTATTGCCCGTGACCTGTCCAGACTTTTACTAAAAATATCCGTGATAAAATCTTAGCCTTAATAAGAAGACAGTAAATATCTTAATGCCTCCATGTAAATCCACGGTACTCTCACACATTGAATACTGTGGAGAGTTCTGGCCACTCCATCTCAAAAAAGATATATTGGAATTGGAAAAGATACAGAAAAGGGCAACAAAATTGACTAAGGGTATGGAACAGCTTCCATATGAGGAGAGATTAAAAAGACTGGGACTGTTCATCTTAGAAAAGAGACAACTAAGGGGTCTTATAGAGGTCTATAAAATCATGAATGGTGTGGAGAAAGTGAATAAGGACGTGTTATTTAATCCTTCACATAACACAAGAACCAGGGGTCATCCTATGAAATTAATAGGCAGTAGGTTTAAAATAAACAAAAGGAAGTATTTCTTCACACTACGCACAGTCAATCTGTGGAGCTTGTTGCCAGGGGATGTTGTGAAGGACAAAACTACAACAGGGTTCAAAAAATAACTAGATAAGTTCATGGAGGATAGGTCCATCAATGGCTATTAGCCAGGATGGGCAAGGATACATGTCCATGCTCTGGGTGTCCCTAGCCTCTGATTGCCAGTGGACAATGGGAGTGATCATTTGATGATTACCTGTTCTGTTCGTTCCCTCTGACGCATCTGGCACTGGCCACTGTCGGCAGACAGGATAGTAGGCTAGTTGGACCATTGGTCTGACCCAGCCTGGCCATTCTTATGAAGTTTGAATGTTGGAAGTGTATCTAACAATAGTCCTCAATAGAAATGGGTTTAAATTAACACAGCTTTAAGGGTTTGTGAATTATGTACTGAGCATGTGCAGGATCTTTTTGCAGAACCACATTATGGGTGAGAGTTAGCCTCCACTTACCACTTACTCTTCACTTTGAGAGCTTAAGTGGGACTTACAGGTAGGTGGTGCCCAGGCCTTGTATGGGGTGAGCCCCAGCACATGTGTTCCCCTAAGGACTGATGAGTGGTGTATGTCATTCAATGTGCATTGTAATGCTCCACACCAGCCAGGAATGCTTTCAGATCTGGCCTATTTTCAGGAAATCCAGAAGCTGAAAAAAGGGATTAACCACCTTCCCCTCCTCATCTCACCAACTTGCCAATGGAATTCAGCTCAGGAATAAGAGTTCTGTTCCCACTGATAATACTTTGTACAAATCCCATTTAGTGAAGCCTGGTACCAACCCTTTGATGTAGGTTGTCACTGTGCCTCAGTGGATCACAACTGAGGGTACCAAATTCAGGACAAGCTGCTGAGAAATAGGGTAGACACAGCCCAAAACTGGTGGTTATTCTTTCATAAGATGTACCAATTCAGCAATAAAAGTAAACTTCTGTCTCACCACATTGGCTAACAAGAAATGGAGTCTCCTTAGGTATTCCAGTCCTGGATTCAACACCCAGACACTAGACTTAATGATGAGTGGTTATTTAAAACCAATTTCAGCCACATACCCAGGTCAATATATAACTCAGATTTTACCCAATAATTACGCTGTTGTGAACTCTTTAGTATCTAATATCTAAAAATGTATTTATAAAAAGAAAGAAAGGTGGGAGTTAAAATTGGTTAAAGAAATCAAATGCATACAATATTTGCAAGGTTCTTGGATCAGGCTTAATGCAGAGATGGAATAATAAACTGCTGTCTTATTAAGACTGTGGTGGCTTCCAAATGATTTGGAAGGTCCTCAGTCCCTTGGTTAGAATGCTCCCATTGGTTCATAATCCAGAGGTTTGAGCAGGAAAGAAGCAAAATGGAGATGTTTCCAGGGCCTTTTATAGCTTCTGCCATGTGGAGGGAAACTAGGGTTACCATTCGTCCGGATTTACCCAGACATGTCCTCCTTTTTGTGTTAAAAATAGCGTCTGGGGGGGAATTTGCAAATCACTAAAAATGTCCGGGATTTCCCCCCCAGGCAGAGCGAGGCGCGGCTGGGAGGGCTGCAGGAAAGTCAGCCGCTCGCATGGGGCTCTGGCAGCCAGAGCCCTTCCCCCGCAGCTTGCCGGGCTGGACTCCGGAGCAGCTGTAGAGCTCCTCCTCCCTCCCTGCATTCTGAGCCGGCCAGCCTGCCGGTCCGTTTGCATCGTGCCTCGGCAGCTCCTCCTCCCCCCACTTCTCCTTCTCCCCTGCTCCCTCGCTCCGGCAGCACTGTGCGGGGGCAGGGACCGGGTTGTGTGTTGCGCTGGGGAGCGCAGCCACGTGTCCGGCTCCGCACAGAGCCCAACAGGGTAAGGGGGCCAGGGGGCAGGAGAAGGGGCAGGGAGGTTTTGGAGGAGGCAGTCAAGAGACGGGGGGGGG
>NW_020664586.1:1102152-1162860 GCF_002925995.2 Terrapene triunguis | reverse complement strand
GGACAGGGAGCAGAGGGGTTTAGATGGGTCGGGAGTTCTGGGGGGGGCTGTCAGGGGGTGGGGAGTGGTTGGATGGGGCGTGGGAGTCCCAGGGGTCTGTCTGGGGGTGGGGGTGTGGATAAGGGTTGGGGCAATCAGGGTACAGGTAGGGGGTAGGGTCCTAGGGGGCCAGTTATGATGGGGGGAGGGTCTCAGGAGGGGGCAGTCAGGGGACAAGAGGCAGGGAGGCTTAGGTAGGGGGTGGAGTCCTGGGGGGCAGTTAGGGGCAGGGGTCCCAGGAGGGGGCAGTGAGGGGACAAGGAACGGGGGGAGGGTTGGGGGTTCTGAGGGGGGCGGGAAGTGGGAGGGGCAGGGGCGGGGCTAGGGCGGGGCTCCTCCCGTCCTCTTTTTTGCTTGCTGAAATATGGTAACCCTAGGGAAACCCATTGTTTTATTCAAAGCCCTCCACACAGCTTGTGGAAAAATAGAGGTAACAAGATGGAGTTAAGTATCACATGGTCTTGTCACATGCCCTTGCATGATTTGCTGAGTCATAGCAGGGGCCATTACTTATACTCTAGTTCAGGGGTGGACAAACTACGGCCCACGGGCCACATCCGCCCTGCCAGCCTTTTTAAGCCAGCCCTCGAGCTCCTGCTGGGGAGCGGGGTCTGGGGCTTGCCCCACTCTGGCACTCCGGCACTTCAGCTGCAGTGCAAGGTCGGGGGCCGCTCCCCACGGCTCCCAGAAGCAGCGGAATGGCCCCCCTACAGCTCCTACGTGTAGGGGCAGCCATGGGGCTTCACTCTGCATGCTGCCCCTGCCCCAAGCGCCGCCCCCACAGCTCCCATTGGCCAGGAACCACCTGGCCGTGCCTCCGTGTAGGAGCCGGAGAAGGGACATTCTGTTGCTTCTGGGAGCCGCTTGAGATAAGCGCCTCCTGGAGCCGGCTCCCCTGAGTTTCTGTCCGCGCCCCAACCCCCTGTCCCACCCCTGATCCCCCTCCTGCCCTCCGAACCCCTTGGTCCCAGCCCAGAGCACCCTCCTATCCCCAAACTCCTCATCCCCAGCCCCACCCCAGAGCCTGCACCCCCAGCCGGAGCCCTGACACCCCCACACACACACCCCACTTCCTCGCCACAGCCCAAAGCCCCCCCACACCCTGAACTTCTCATTTCTGGCCCCACCCCAGAGCCCGCACTCCCAACCAGAGCCCTGACCCCCTCCCGCACCCCAACTTTGTGAGCATTCATGGCCCGCCATACAATTTTTATTCCCAGATGTGGCCCTTGGGCCAAAAAGTTTGCCCACCCCTGCTCTATTTAGAAGGTTCACATGAATGTCCATCAGGTGTGGATAGGCGTCTTCCATGGACCATTGTGAGTTAAGTGTTCCTTGATGAGCCATTCAACTTGAATAGTCCCTTCACAATGTGCAGACTAAATATCTTGTGGCTGCTATCACAGGAGCAAACATTTGAAATACAGGTACATAGTTAATATTCATGACTTCAGATACAAAAACAATGCATGCATACAAATAGGATAATCATATTCAGCAATCCACAGCTTTTCCATTGACACCTTACTTGACATACTTTGTACAAGTTTTGTTGCAATTATATAACAGTGGTAGCAACAATGTAGATTCTACATGGTCATATTTTAATCAGATAATGTCACATAGGTCACCTGGGATCACCTCCAGTTTCAGATGGAGTAACTGAGGCACAGAGATCAAGTCCCACATTTTCAAAGGTGCCCACTGACTGGGGCTGCCCCAGTTCTGGTGTACCCAGCTTTAGACTTCTTAGGCCAAATTCATCCCTGATGTAATCCCACTGGAGCCAGTGGAGTTACACCAGGGATGAATTTGGCCAGTGGGTCCTAATTTTCAATGATTCCTGTTATCAGTAGCTCCCATTGACTTCTGATGAGAGGAGAGAGTCCCTCTGTGTATGGTACTGAGGAAATGTAGAGTGCTGCATAAATAGCAAGGAGGGAGAGCAGATTTTCTGAGGCTGCTCTAAAGGGTTAGAACTAGGAGTACCTGGATGGGAGTGAGCAAAGGCAATAAAAACATTCCCTGATGCTGAGGTCTATTATGTCTGCCGAAGGAAGTAACAGGAGCCCTGCCCTGTTGCTTGGCTCAGAGCACCAGAGGTTATGTGGGTGTGAGCAATCCTGTACTGGCTGAGAAAGTACAAATTAAGTGGCTTGCACAGAGTCACGTAGGACGTTTGCAGTAAAAGTGGGAGCGGAACACTCCCAACTCTCTGATGTGCTAAAGTTGTTTTTTCTCCACTAGACCTCCATGTTCTCAGGCAGATTTCTTCAACTCTCCATAGCGTAGCTATGCCATCAGTAGAAGGGGCTGCTCATACATACCTGGTTTTGCAGAGCACTTTGTGGTGATCTGTAGTGCAGTGTAAGCATCAAGCATTATTTTTAATCCCATGTTACAGAGCACCAGTAAGTGAGGTCTCTCTATGAGCCAGGCTGGCTCTGCAAGGGGCTCAGAAACAGGCTACTGGCCCCTTTCCCCAAGATGACTCTGCTGGGGGCTTGGGACTAGGTTGCATCTCCCTCTCCCAGAGCTGCTCTGGGTTTGCCAGGGAACTCAGTATTGGACTGCAGCTTTCTCTTTTTGAGCTGGGCTGACTCTGCAGTGCTAACAGCAGTGAAAACTTATTTTAGACACTGAGGTCAGCAGATGGGACTCTGAATATGCCAGGGAGCTAATCTGTAAAGGAAGTTGAGGCCATTTCAGACTGTTAAAGGATAATAAATACAGAATTCCTAATGGATGTTATATTTTTGCATTCTGGTTGGTTGAGCATACAGTACATGACAGATTTTCAACAATTTGGACACATGATCAAAATCATGAAGGTTGATTGGTCGAAATGACATGGAACTTTGTGAAGCAGAAGATTCCAGGAGACATTGCCATGTAACAATCACTGCCAAAAACAGCCAAAAGAAAATACAAACTGAAATGAAGGGAATTTGCTACATCCGCGAAGTTGAAGGTACATGAGGATGGGAACTGGATGTGACAAACAGGGTCCTAACCAGAGGCAATGCTGAAGTCCATCTCGAAGAGGCATTGAACTCCAGTCTACAATTTACCTGCTACTGTCACTGGTGTAAAGGAAAGTGATAGCTGCACTGTGAGGTGGAGAGTCTCCATCAGATGTTGATGTACACCTCTACCTCGATATAACGCGACCCGATATAACACGAATTTGGATATAACGCGGTAAAGCAGCGCTCCGGGAGGGCGGGGCTGTGCACTCCGGTGGATCAAAGCAAGTTCAATATAACACAGTTTCACCTATAACGCGGTAAGATTTTTTGGCTCCCAAGGACAGCATTATATCGGGGTAGAGGTGTAGTTGGAATCATTCTTTAATGCTGTTCACTGGTGACAGTCCTATGTAGAGTTCATTTAGCATGGCGCCCTTTCCTCACCCTTATCAATTCCCTATTAGTACAAGCCACCAGATTACCCTGTCCTTGCTGGGAGGTACTGCCTAAAGGAACCTGCCTCTGGAGGTTAAAGCAATGGGGCCAAATCCCAGCCCTGGCTCAGAGCCCAGCCGGAGCACTGTCACTCAGCTGGGCTCCACAGCCACCACCACCAATTCAGATCCTGCCAGTGGAGACTTTACAGCAGCAGTTGCAGAGCTGCTGTAGAGACAGAGCCATAGAGACTCCTCATCCACTCCCCCCCCCACCACATATGGTGGTGAGTTGGGTCACTGCGGAGTGACATTTCAGTTGCAGGGGTGGGATCTCCCAGCCCAATAAGAGTGGAGCAGCCCGTGAGAGGAGAGGGAAAAGCAGGTCCCTGATGAGGGCCAGTGCCAGCTGCATTTGGAGCAGCCAGCTAGGCAGAGTAGGGGTCCAGGCTAATGAAGGAATCCCCCGTTTCCAGGGTGAGGAGAAGGGTGCAGTAGAACCTCCTTCCCTACAAGTCAGTCACAGCTGAAGGTGTAATCAGGTGACCTGCCCCTTCCCAGTTCAGGCAGCCAGCCAGCCCTGTTCATTTCTCAGACCCAGCTGGCAGAGTCAGCACTAGGCATAAGCAAGCTAAGCAATTGCTTAGGACCCTGAGCAGCTCAAGGGGGCCCCCTAGTCGCTTATTATTATTGTGTGGGGGCAACAATATTCCTGCTTAGGGCCTCCAATAGGCTAGCACTGCCTCTGGCAGCTGGGAATGGGTCAGTGGTTTCTATAAACGGCTGAGAGAGCACACTTGGAAGGGAGCTGCAGGAGGGAGGTTGGCTCCTGTGACTAGCCATGGAACAGAGTGAAAGGCCTCTGAGCCCCAGCAGCCTACTGTGGTTGTGAGTTTTTTTGTTACTTTGCAAGTTCATGTTTGAATTAATAAAATAGTGCCCTGGAAGAAGGGCCTGAAAGACTCTGGGCATGACAGTGAGTCCCTCATGGGCTGGGGAGCCAGGCCATCATCCCACATGTTGGGGGGAAGGTGGATTGGTGATGAGCTCCTGGAGCTGGGGGGAAACTGGGCCAGTAGCTAGCCTGAAGCTAGACAGTGTAGCTGACACTGCTACCAAGGGGCTTGGTCTCCTCTCCTCACAGATATCTCTGCCAAGGTTACTGAGGCCCATGTGTAATAGACAGAACAAGGAGTAATGGTCTCAAGTTGCAGTGGGGGAGGTTTAGATTGGATATTAGGAAAAACTTTTTCACTAGGAGGGTGGTGAAGCACTGGAATGGGTTACCTAGAGAGGTGGTGGAATCTCCTTCCTTAGAGGTTTTTAAGGTCAGGCTTGAGAAAGCCCTGGCTGGGATGATTTAGTTGGGGATTGGTCCTGCTTTGAGCAGGGGGTTGGACTAGATGACCTCCTGAGGTCCCTTCCAACCCTGATATTCTATGATTCTAGACACCCTTGCCTAGAATCTGTAGGCTTAGAATGATTTGATTTTTATTGGTAAATCTGTTCAGTGTTGATTTCACTGTACACCCACAAACCGAGGGCAAAATATTTCCATTAATAATAATTGAAATTAACAGATAGACAAAATAAGAAAAATGCTGCTTGAGAGCTTATTACAGTTTGGTTTAAGGATATTTATTTTGCATATTTTGACATGATGCTGGCAATTTGTGTTTGGCTATAAAGCTGGAACTTTTTGTATCTGTGTCTATTGTCATTAAATCATTATTGTTTGACACCCCCCATAATTTCTTCAACCGTGAAAATTATATATACAAAAATAGAAAAATATGCTTAAACCCTATAATTTTGAACAACTGTGAAAATGTCAATTAATAAAAAAATGCTTAAAAATAAACACTGATGTTATCTGTCAAAATCATAAATATACAGAACTCTGCCAAGCCTGAGGAGCTGTTTAGGGCCAGAAATAGGGCAAACAGTGCCTCTGTCTTCTTGGCCCCCTTCTGGGCTTCCATGGATACAGTGAGGAGTGGCCAAGCGTGTGCACCATAGAGCTGCCATGCACAGGAATAAGAGGCCTACGTGGCCCTTGGCTGGGTCAGGATTTGGCCCATGCAGGCTGAATTAATCTGTGTTGTCTGACTGTTATGCACACCTTATGTTTATTGGAATTGGTGGGATGAGAGAGCCAATGACATTTCTTTTTTTGTAGGGATCTGAGTTCATGTGGCCCTTTTCGTGTTTTCTGTCCATCCACAGGACATGGTGGGTGGGAGATTCTTAGCCCTGGGGTATGAGGACTTTGTGCAAGGATAGAGTTTGGGGGTCCAGTGGTTTTTAAATGAGGTGGCAATCAGGTAATGGGATTAAAGTCTCAGCCCCTCCTGCCTAGATTCTGTCCTTGGAGCTTGATTTCTGTACAGGGCTTTTGAGGCTGGAATAGCACAGCTGCTGTGGGCAGGGTATGGCAGTTACTCAGGGCAGGGATCCCTCGCAGTGTCTTAGGGAAGGCCCCTACCCAGCACAAGCTGAATAAAGCTTTGTGGTATCTGGCCACAACCAGGAATTGCCAGAGTAGCTGTAGTGGGGAGTGGGAAGAGAGTTGTGCTGGGTTTCACCCCCACTGATCCAGCACCTAACAGCTTGCTGCAGCAGTACACTTCCCCTTTTCCTGTGCCAGGGCACCACATAGGGCTGGAGCTACCCCAACTCCTAAAGGAGAGGAATGAGAGAGAGGTTAGGGGAGAGAGAGAGAGAGAGAGATGGGCTGGACTCCCCCCAGTAACTCTTGGATGCAGCATCCCACCCTCTGGGGGCATTACATGGAGCAGAAGCAGTGGAGAGAAAGAGACAGACTGAGCTTCTTACCAGGGCCCAACAGTCAATCACCCATTTGGGATAACACCCTCCTCCTCCTACTGGCTAATGAGCTAGCTGTGCTCTCATGCTGGAGATTCAGGGTTCAAATCTTGCTGATGCATGGTTGGGGAGGAGTGTTATTACATTACTAAGTCCCAGGCCCCATTGTCTACTCAGGGCCGGTGCATCCACTAGGCAAACTAGGCAGCCGCCTAGGGCTCCAAGATTTGAGGGCGCCAAAAAGCGGTGCCCAAAATGTCTGGGATGCTCACCCGGCGCCGGCTAAATGTGTAACCCTCTTTGATCAGCCCTGGCCGGCCGGGAAGTGACGTCATTCCTCCTCCGGCCGCTGGGGGCACTGCGCTGCTCCCTGCTGCTCTGGCTCTTCCCCAGGGCCCAGCCCCTGCTCAGCCCCGCCCTGCCCCCACTCCCCTGAGCTCTGCAGCAGGGCCGGGGCTGTAGGAAGTACAGAGACCCGGCCTCAGCCGCGCCGCCGGTGAGTGCTGGGGGGTGGTTCCCCCTTGCCCCCCAAGCCCGCCCCCCCCCCCAGAGGCCCCCCCCCCCCCGGACCCCCCCCCCCCCCGCTCCCACCACCCCCACGGAGGCCTGGGACATCCCCCCACGCGGGGGGGCTGCGTAGGGCCCAAGAATATCTAGGGATGGCCCTAGTACCTGCCACCCTGCCCTCAGCCAGTCCCACAGCCCTGCCTCCATCCAACCCCTGCAGCACCCCCGTGCCCCAAGCCAGCCAGCCCCACACACCCCTGTCTCCAACCAACCCCGCACCCCATCTCCAATCAGCTCCGCATCCCCCCTGCCCTGCCCGAAGCCAGCCAGCCCCACACACCCCTGTCTCCAGTCAATCCTGCACCCCATCTCCAACCAGCTCCGCATCCCCCCCTGCCCTGCCTGAAGCCAGCCAGCCCCACACCCCCTGCCCTGCCTCCAGCCAGCCCCGCTCCCCCGCCTCCATCCAACCCCTGCAACACCCCGCTCCCCGAAGCCAGCCAGCCCCACACTCCCGTCTCCAGCCAGCCCCTGCTGCACCCCTGTGCCTGAAGCCAGCCAGCCCCACACCCCCATCTCCAGCCAACCCCGCACCCCAGCTCCGCATCTCCCCTGCTCGAAGCCAGCCAGTCCCACACACCTCTGTCTCCAGCCAGCCCCTGCCACACACCCCTGCCCCAAGCCAGCCAGCCCCACACCATGTCAGGTTATTCATTTATTTTCATTAAATATGTAATCTAAATAATGAAATTAATAAGTTTTCAAGCCAAATATGTATTATTCTAATGAACAATGCCATATTGTGCAGTATTCATTTTTGAAAGTTTATAATAAGTGATTCTCTGGGGGGAGGGGTGGGAGTTGCAAGGTGGAAGTTTCGCCTAGGGCACAAAATATTCTTACACCGGCCCTGTGTCTACTCAGGTTCTCATGGAGCAGCCCTCCATGGACTGTAGAAAATCTTGGAGTTGTGCTTGGGGATCCTTGCTTCTTCTTTCTCCTTCTCCCTGCATCTCAATGAGCAGCTCCAGGTGTGGTACCCATCCTCCCAAATCTGGTGTGGTACCCACCCACCAGGGGCCTTACTCAGCCATTACTGCAGTACCTTGCTGTAAGGGGTTGGACTCACCCCTGCGGCGCCTCCTGCTGATTGCTTCGGGAATTAGCTCAATCCAGCCTCCGGAGCGCCCTCTGCAGGCCGGTGATCCACCTTGCCCCTTCTGACCCCCGTGTCCCTCCCAGGACCCCGGTGCTCCTTGCTCTGGGTGCTGCCCCCTGGCAGTACCCACACACGCTGGGACTCCCCTCCCAGGGGAACCCCCACCCACTAACCCTACCTCGCCTCAGTGTAAGGCTACTGCCAGTCACCATCTAACCCCATGCCCTGGGGCAGACTGCAGTATCAGCCACTCATCACAGGCAAGGTTGGGAATGCAAACCCAAAATTATACCATCTTGCGCTGCACAGAGAACTGTACAGTGTAAGCTCATAAAATTCACCCTCACCCTCAATGTGGAGAGAGATATGCGCAGCTTTTTGCCCCCCACTCCAGTTACGAGTTGAACAAACTGGTTTTAGAGAAAACAAAAACAAATTTATTGATACAAAAGATAGATTTTATGTGATTATAAGTGATAGCAAACAGATCAAAGCAGATTACCTTAATAAATAAAAAACGCAAACTGAGCTTAACACACTAGATAGGATATCAATTAGCAAATTCTCACCCTGAGTGATAAACAGGCTAGCAGATTCTTAAGGCACAAGTTGCCTTGGCTTTCCCAGGTTTTCATACACAGGCTAAAAATCCTTCTAGCCTGGGACCATCACTTCCCACAATTCAGTCCTTGCCCCTCAGGTGTTTCCAGGTGTGTTGTTGCAAGGAGAGTCAGGTTCCCCCATGGTGTCGTTGTCCCCCTTTTCTATCTTCTTCCCACTTGCTAGAAAGCTCTTTTGCTGTGACCTGGGTCAAACACTTCCCATTGTGTAGTGCTATCTCTGAGAGGTTTTTATTGTACACAGTTCCGGGGGTAATCCTTGTGCTTGAGTGCATTTCCTCAATAAGATATTAACATTGTTTGGCCTTTTTACTGTTGTACCGGAAAGGCTGTTTGTGGGTGCTTTCAACCTCATAACATTTTTCAGTAACACATACATAGCCAAACTTCATAACTTCACATACAACAATAACACATACAATCCAATGAGATATTGCTGTCTAGCAGATCAAGACTTTTAGAATGATACCTCACAAGACATACTTTGTACAAAACATATCCTAATTACATGACAGTGGTGAATATTGGGGTATCAGGGTGTCACAGTCCTCTCCTCAGTGCTGCTCAGTAACTCATCAGCCGGTGGCAGACTTACCCACTGGGACAGCTGGCATCAGCAGCAGACAGTAGGGCCATGCTTGGGGCACAGGAATCTGACTGCAAGGGGCACTGAGCTCAGCTAGCATAGCCCCACATTTGGGGAAGGCAGAAAATCAGGCCAGCTGGAGGATGTGCTGATTCCGCAAGTCTCCTAGGGAGCCTCTGACAGCAGTGCCATGGTCGACCTCTCTACAGGGCATTGCCTGCTGCAGAGCAAAGCTATAGAAATTGCCAGAGGGCCAAAGGAAGGGTTCAGTTATGGGGAAAGAGCTGAGTAGCTGTAGCTCAGTTCAGCTAAGGAACGACCGGGGGCAGGGGGGCTGTGAGAACTGTCTGTAGACACCTGGAATAGGAAGATTATTTAGTGTGAGATGAGGAGCCAGAGGGGAAATGTAGGACAATTGAGGATGAATATCTTGAAGAAAGGGGTGCCAGGGTTGTGGGCTCTGGACCTGATTTAAGTCCCATTTAAGTAAATGGGGCCCTTCCATCGACTGCAGTGGGAGCAGAACTGAGTTTTGTCAGACGGTGGGCAGATGAATCCAGGACAAGGAGGGGGAGAAACTCAGAGAACTACATTTCTGCAGGCCAAATCTGCTCCTATCAAGGAAGTACAGTACAAGGAAGCTGGTGTGTCTCCAGCACAGTTTCCTGTCCAGGGAGGTTGGTTTTTAAGCCCCTGTTTAACTGTCCCTACAGAGTCCCTGCAGTTGACCCACTGCACTATAGCACAGATCCCTAACATGCTTGGAACACATCTTGTGGGACTCACCCCATGTTAGAGTTTTTGGCTATAACTGTGCTTGAAAACTATTTCAAACATGGTTACAAACCCTATTATGGAGAGGTTCTAACCCTGGGAAAGACTTGTCATGTCACTTCATCCTTCTCCACTCAGCCTGGGCACCAGTGAGAACAGTAAGAGCACAGGAGAGACTGTCTCCTTGATCTCTGTTCTGATGCTCAGCACTATGGCAACCCCCCACCCCAACTGCCAGGAGGAGCAATTCCAGGGAAAGTGTTGTCCAGCCCTGGCATCCCCAGGATGAAGCATGCTCCATTGTCCCATTACCACTACTTATCCTGCCTGTGTCTCTTTCCATCCACATTCTAGCTGTCCTTCAACCATTGACCTCCTCAGATAATTTCACAGGGATCAGAGCTTAATGCCCAGAGCTATGGACAACAAGTTTTCAAACTATCCCTTAAATTTTAAAGTCACAAGAAAAGCCATGCAGCCCCCCCTTCTCCTGGCCTCCTCTCCCTTTGCAGCTCAGCTGGGCATAGCTCTCCCCAACCTTAAATCAAAAAGGAAATGAGGGTTTCCTAGGCAGCCATGTAACTAGACAATGTATGAAATTTCGTAATTTTTTAAAAAGCAAACAAAAATAAACATTTATTTCATCATGTGGACTCTCCACATAGTCATCATCAGTATGGGACCTCTAGATCCCCTGAGCAGACCTCTGCCTCCTGAGCTAAATGATTAGCTGGTAGTAGTAGAGTGTTACCTTCTGTATAGATCAGCCACTAGCGGGGGCTGAGACACACACTTTGCCAGAGGGTTTCACAGCTATTTGTCAGGACTCCTGTTGAATTCCTCTGACAAGAAACATTGTTAATACACAGTTAAGGTTGCCTGGTATATTGTGCCCTTCCAGAACATTGAGTTCAGCAAAACCTCAAACTTCTGAAGACCAGGAAATGAACAGTTAAGGTGCACGCCCACACAACCTTAACTCCACCTTCTTTGAGTGCTGCTCCAATACATCCACAGCACATACTCCCACTCTGCCTTTGCACTGTACTGAACAGGAGCTAGCTACACGTGCACTACACTCACACAGCCTAAGTGACAGGAAAAACACCACATCTGCTAAATTTCACAGTCCCTTCAACAGCCTCTTCACCCTTGTGTGCACAATGGCATTTACCTTCTATTATCCTCAGATCACACTCATCTCCCATCTAACGGCTGACAGTCCCCATGGCAAGAAAACTCCTATTCCCTGCTACCGACGCAACCTACACAACACAGTGCTGAAACGAGGTATGCTGGATCTCTCAAAGTACACATGCAACTTTGTTCTTTGGTCACCCACAGGAGACAGGGAGAGGAGCTCACAGTCTTCCCCCATCCCCACTCTCCAAGGACCACATCCCTCCCCAGATCACCTCGTGTCACAATCGCAGCTCTGTTAAGCTACTTCAACTAATTGCTCCACTATTCATTAAAGCTACACCTAACACAGTAAATGCTGCTGCAGTGCATGCAGATAATTGCCGGTAGCTATTGCCAGTTCCTGGAGGTGCGGGAGTGGGGGGGGGGGGAGAACAGAGTTTAGGTTCATAGATTTAAGATTAGGGTTGGAAGAGACCTCAGGAGGTCATCTAGTCCTGCTTAAAGCTGCTGGCAATGCTCCTATTAATGCAGCCCAATATGCCATTAGCCTTCTTGGCAACAAGGGCACACTGCTGACTCATATCCAGCTTCTTGTCCACTGTAATCCCCAGGTCCTTTTCTGCAGAACTGCCGCTTAGCCAGTCGGTCCCCAGCCTGTAGCAGTGCATGGGATTATTCCATCCCAGGTACAGGACTCTGCACTTGTCCTTGTTGAACCTCATCTGATTTCTTTTAGCCCAATCCTCCAATTTGTCTAGGTCCCTCTGGACCCTATCCCTACCTTCCAGCTTATCTACCTCTCCCCCACAGCTTAGTGTCATCAGCGAACTTTCTGAGGGTGCAAACCATCCCATCATCCAGATCATTAACGAAGATGTTGAACAAAACCGGCCCCAGGACAGACCCCTGGGGCACTCTCTTGATACTGGCTGCCAACTAGACAATGAGTCGTTGATCACTATCCATTAAGCCTGACGATCTAGCCAACTTTCTATCCACATTATAGTCCATTCATCCAATCCATACTTTTTTTAACTTTCTAGCAAGAATACTGTGGGGACCATATTAAAAGCTTTGTTAAAATCAAGGTATATCATGTCCACACTTTCCCCATATCTACAGAGCCAGGCAATCAGGTTGGTCAGGCATGACTTGACCTTGGTGAATCCATGTTGACTGTTTCTGATCACTTTCCTCTCCTCCAAGTGCTTCAAAATGGATTCCTTGGGGACCTGCTCCATGATTTTTCCAGGGACTGAGGTGAGGTTGTAGTTCCCAGATTTCTCCTTCTTCCCTTTTTTAAAGATGGGCACTATATTTGCCTTTTTCCAATCATCCGGCCATGTACCTTAACTCTGCTTTTACTGATTTTGAGAAGTTTGAGTTTTGCTGAACTCATTCTGGAAGGGCACAGGCTACCAGTAGACATCCTTAATACTGCCTTTATTGTCAGTGAATAGAATTAGTTTTATCTTTTTCTTTATAAAACGAACAAAATAAAACCAATAAAAAACAAAACAAAGACCCCAAACACCTAGGAATTTATTTATACAAATCATTACTTTAAAAGAACATGTTTAAGCTTGCAAAGTCAAGGACTCAGAAGTTAGAAATGCCTGATTTATGATTGCTCATGTGACTTTAATTCTTCCCTTTTGTGCATATGCATTTTGATACAGTGTGTAATTACACGATCACATTATTTTTTGCCACATGACCCCTTCCTCATTCAGTGCACAGCGCGCACACACAAGAGGAGAAAATTAAGGTTGCATGGGCATGCATAAGTCTGGCATTTCCTAACTTTGGAGTATTTAACTTTACAAGGTACATAATTTCCTTTCAGGATCAGGACTTCATTATGCTAGGTGCTGTATGAACACATGGGAGAGCATGATCCCTACTCCAACCATCTTAAAATCCAGTGTGAAAAAAGATGCAACAAGTGAGTGTAACAAATCACTGGAAGGGAAAGGGCAGGAGGCCACGCTATGGGATCAAGTAAGGAACTTTTAGCTCTGTGCACAGCTTGGAGGGTGCAAAGCACTGGAAAGGATTCTTTTTTGTAAAGAAAAGTCAGCCTTCCCCAGATGGTGTTTTGCCTGGTCATCACTTGTAGGGGTGCCAGCAGAAAGAAGGCTTGGGGAGGGATTAAATCCCTGTGGGGATGGAAAGTGTGTGGGCATAAGAGGAGCACTCATAGGTGCAGGAGTATGATGAACCCACCCAGCAAAAACTAACCAGAGATCATTTTTCAGTGTGACAGCCAGGCAAGGACAGTGACACTTAGGGAACTGATAGCAGGGTCAAAAAGGGTCTATAAAGTCAAAGGGTCACCCAGTGAACAGCTACTGCCTCCTGTGGGGGAGCTACAGCTGTGCCTAGCTTGGGTTCATAGAGTGTTTTCACAACTTACTTTAAGAAAAAATGTTAACACTATCATGCGGTCACTCTGGTGCACTGGAGACCCAGCTCCCTCCCCGACCATCAATCTTCAGCTGCCATCAGCAAAAGGATGTTCTCCAGGAAGGGCCCTTGACCTTGAGGATCACTTCTGCCCTGGATGCGCCAGAATCTGGATGTGTTAACCTTTTACCTGCACAGTGAAACCCACATCTTTGCCCAGGCCTTGGAGAGGAGGTGGATGAACGGAGGGTGGGCTAGATGAGGGCATCTGATGGGTTGTTAATTGAGGCAAGGCAGCCTGTTGAAATGATCACCTTCCTTCTTTGTGACGTGAGTCCTCTGCACATTCTGCTTTGAACTGTATGGATGTTTTTATGCTGCCACATTGCTTGGCAAGCTCTTGTGTCCTATTTGCTGTGCACTCTCCCCATTGCTACTAGGTCTTTTTCAGCATCACTGATCTCTGTGTGTCTTCCTCCCACTGAAGAGTTTGGGTTGAGGTGCGTTTCTGCATTTTTCCAGTCTAAATCACACGCTGTTCTTCCTCGCTGCTATTTCTAACATCCTTGATCCTTTTTACAATTCTCCTGTCCTTGCTGGTGTTTCATTGGCTCCCCAGTTAGTATTACCATTAAATGCTGTATGTATCACCTCATTATCTGGGTTCTGTATCATTAGTAAAGGTATTAACTAAAAATAGGGCTACCAGAAGGTCCCTCAAACACTTCATGGTAGACGTCCCCTATCTGATTAGTCCAAATTGGCTAGGGTCCTTCAGGGTCCATGTGACACTATGTCAATGGCATATACAAGCCCATTCAAATGGATTTTTAATGTAAGAATTTGTGAATCATTGTACCAAATGCTCTATTAAAAGCCAAGAGCTTTTAGGATCCAAGAACACTCACTGAAGTTACTTACATCCTGCAGGGGGAGAATTGGGCCAGGATAAAACATCTACCAGCTAGTACATTGTGTGACTTGGATTTGAAGTTATATTGACAAAGAAAGGGATGGGAAGAATGGAGCAGAGCCTGCCCTATTTGCAGAAGCAATTGCAGCATCTTGCATTTGGCTCCGTGGAAGAATGCTTGTGGAAACGAGAATTAAATTATATGAAAACTCCATTTGCTCACCATTTGAGGAGAACTTGGTGCAGCCCGAGGCAGCAAGAGAATGGGGGCTGGGTGAGGTTTCAAGTCCCAGTGATATGTATATCAGCAGAGTCCTGAGAGTAGCTTTGGCCCTGGCTGACTGCAGTGGGACATATGTGGGCCCTGTTCTGTCTCCCTCCCTCCTGAGTGCTGCCATTGATGTGCACAAGGGGGTTGACATCAAGCCCTCTGCCTCCTGTGCATTGGGTCCCGTGCTGGAGATGGGAGCAGTTACCTGTCGGGTGCCCTTTATGTGATCTCACACCAGCCTCTTGCCTTTACAGGTGCCACCATAAAGGGGCACATTGTCAGTGGAAACTCAGTAACTCCTGGCCAAGGAGGGTTAGCAGGGCTAAAGCAATTCAGGCAGCTTAGTGCTACCCCCCCTGCAAAAATCCCAGCTCTCTCGGGCTTTGTGCACACAGCTGCTCCACAGAGCACTTTCCTTCCAGGGAGGGGGAAACCACGCAGGCTAGAACGGGTTAGAGAAACTCCAGCTAGCCCTGCACTGATGTGCAAATGGATGGGGCGGGGAGCGAGGGAAAGGCAATTGTAGGGACCAGCTACAAATGCAGGACGGTGTGAGCCCCACATTCCTGGAAGCCATAGCTTTCTCCCCAAAGGGGCAGGATGAGTGCAGGGCCAGCCAGTGGTGCTGAACCAGTATGGGGGGGACGCTTACACCACTCCCGTTAAAGCATGTACACTTAGGGAGGAATTTGAGGGTTCCTGCTGAGCTCTCCACACCCACTTACAACATGTGCTGGGTCTTAAAAGCTCCAGAATGGCCCTCAGCTTTTCTCATGGGAAGCCAAGAGTAGCTTCTAGTAGCCAGGAGGGGGAAACTTAAAAGAAAACCTTGCTCACTCCTGGCAGCGCTGCCATGAGCGATGTTTCGGCTGGCATGAGAGTTTGTGTGGGAGCAGTGACAGCCATTTAAGGCTTGCACAGATCATTTTATGTAAGAATCCAGGTTTATTTACTACCATTGGCCATAGGAGACCCGAGGCTACCAGGCTAACATGATTTCCTTCTCCTAACTTAACACTGAGCAGCCGTTCCCAAACTCTCTACTCACCACCCTTTTATGGCTGTTCTTTAAATCAGTAACCCTAGTGGTGACAGCTTGCCAGGATGGTCCCCAGGGCTGGAGTCTAGGGCAGGAGTCTATTCCCATAGAAATCAATCCCCCTCCTCATCCGTGGGAGAACAGGAGAATTGCTGAATCTCTGTCCTACTCACCACACCTGCTTGGGGAAGTGGGGAGACAGGAATGCCCCTGGGGATCCAACACAGTCTTAACAGCTGCATGCAATTTGTGGGCTTGTGATGGGGATCCTGCATCGAGCTAGGGTGCCCCGTCAGTCCAGGGGTTGGTACATCCCCTCACCCCGTTGTCAGGATCCCTCTGTTAAGCGGGTGATTTTGGCCAAGTGGGTCCTGGCCCCCGATGGGGTCACTTAGACAAATAGTCCATAGTCTCTGGGTGGGCAAAACAAGCAGTCTGGAGCCCTGTAGTCTCTTGGCTGGGGCAAAACGAACACCCAGTCCAGAGCCCTGCAGCCTCCTGGCTGGGGCAGGCAGCAGTACTTGGGGAGTTAGCCCTCTGGGAGGGCAGAGCAGTAAGCAGGCTGCAGCCTCTGGGCAGGGCAAAACAACCATTCTGTGGCCTTGCAGCCTACGGGCTAGGGTAGGCAGTTGCACTGGGGAATTAGCCCTCTGGGGAGGGCAAAATATTCATCAGTCTATGGCCCCTGGGTGGAGCAAAACAAACAGTCTATGGGCCTTACTTATCTCTGGGCTGGGACGTAGAATAGACAGTCTTTGCAGTTGGCGAGTCGACTAGAGCGTAGTCCGGGTCTTCGGGGTCTATCGTAAGGAGCGTTGCAGGAACCAGCAGGGTACATCCTTCCTCCTCTGTTGCCCGCCCCGACTGAGCTGGACTGCCTCCTGTTAACTGGAGCATGTGCAGCAGGGGAAAGTGGGCGCCTGGGCCCACGATTGACCCGCTCCTGTCAGCTCAGTGTGGGGTTGGTACACCCCGTCACACACCGTCCCCTCAAGTCTGGACAGGTTGGTGGTCCCCCTTCACCTCCCACGTGGGAAAAGAAGTCTGCATTTGTGTGGGCTTGGCCTGGGCGGTGAAGTACCTCAAATTTGTAGGGTTGGAGGGCAAAGTACCATCTCATAATCCTGGTATTAGTGTCTTTCATAGAATGGAGCCATCTGTGATAAGTTGGAAGTGATTCCCCAGCAGGTAGTATTGTAGTGCTTCAACAGCCCATTTCACAGTCAGTACCTCCTTTTCTATTTTGTAGTACCTTGTCTCGCCAGGTGTGACGTTATTAATATGAACTGTGACCGTTTGAGATCGTTGTTGCAACCAAGGTCCTATAGTGGCACCAAAACTTGTACAAAAGAGGTCACATGAGGTGTCTATGAAAAGGTTATGATTTGCTTGTTATGATTATGCTATCTGTATGCATGTATCGTTGTATTTGAAGTTGTGAATATTGGCTATGTACTTGTATCTCAATGTGTTTGATTCTAAGTAGCATTAGTGAAGCATTTGGTCAGCTTCTTGAGAGAGGAATTTGCAGATTAAGGGTACGTCTACACTACGAGATTAATCCGAATTTAGATAATTCGAATTTGGGAAACAGATTGTATAAATTCGATTGTGCGCGGCCACACTAAGCACATTAATTCGGTTTTTAACCACATTAATTCGGTGGTGTGCGTCCATGTACCGGGGCTACCGTCGATTTCTGGAGCGTTGCACTGTGGGTAGCTATCCCATAGCTATCCCATAGTTCCCGCAGTCTCCCCTGCCCATTGGAATTCTGGGTTGAGATCCCAGTGCCTGATGGGACCAAAACATTGTCGCTGGTGGTTCTGGGTACAGCCTCACCCCTCCCTCCCTCCCTGCATGAAAGCAACGGACGGCAGACAACCATTTCGCGCCTTTTTTCCTGGGTGAGCACTGCAGACTCCATACCACAGCAAGCATGGAGCCCGCTCAGCTCCAGACAGCAGTCATGAACATTGTAAACACCTCGCGCGTTCTCGTGGAGTTTATGCTGAGCCAGGACCAGAAAAACGAGGCGAGGAGGCAGCGGCGGCGGGAGCGCAGCGACCAGCGTGATGAGGACATGGACATGGACACGGACACAGAATTCTCTCAAACCACGGGCCCCGGTGCTTTGGAGATCATGTTGTTAATGGGGCAGATTCTAGCCATGGAATGCCGATTCTGGGCAATGGAAACAAGCACAGACTGGTGGGACCGCATAGTGTTGCAGGTCTGGGACGATTCCCAGTGGCTGCGGAACTTTCGCATGCGTAAGGGCACTTTCATGGAACTTTGTGACTTGCTGTCCCCTGCCCTGAAACGCCAGAATACCAAGATGAGAGCAGCCCTCACAGTTGAGAAGCGAGTGGCGATAGCCCTGTGGAAGCTTGCAACGCCAGACAGCTACCGGTCAGTCTGGAATCAATTTGGAGTGGGCAAATCTACTGTGGGGGCTGCTGTGATGCAAGTAGCCAAAGCAATCATTGAGGTGCTGCTACGAAAGGTAGTGACTCTGGGAAATGTGCAGGTCATAGTGGATGGCTTTGCTGCAATGGGATTCCCTAACTGTGGTGGGGCGATAGATGGAACCCATATCCCTATCTTGGCACCGGAGCACCAGGGCAGCCAGTACGTAAACCGCAAGGGGTACTTTTCAATGGTGCTGCAAGCACTGGTGGATCACAAGGGACGTTTCACCAACATCAACGTGGGCTGGCCGGGAAGGGTTCATGATGCTCGCGTCTTCAGGAACACTATTCTGTTTAAAAGGCTGCAGCAAGGGACTTACTTCCCGGACCAGAAAATAACCGTTGGGGATGTTGAAATGCCAATAGTTATTCTTGGGGACCCAGCCTACCCCTTAATGCCATGGCTCATGAAGCCATACACAGGCAGCCTGGACAGGAGTCAGGAGCTGTTTAACTACAGGCTGAGCAAGTGCAGAATGGTAGTAGAATGTGCATTTGGCCGTTTAAAAGGTCGCTGGCGATCGCTACTGACTCGCTCTGACCTCAGCCAAAGGAATCTCCCCATTGTTATTTCTGCTTGCTGTGTGCTCCACAATCTCTGTGAGAGTAAGGGGGAGACCTTTATGGCAGGGTGGGAGGCTGAGGCAAATCGCCTGGCTGCTGATTACGCGCAGCCAGACACCAAGGAGATTAGAAGAGCACACCAGGAAGCAGTGTGCATCAGAGAAGCTTTAAAAACCAGTTTCATGACTGGCCAAGCTACAGTGTGAAATTTCTGTTTGTTTCTCCTTCATGAAAACCCGCCCCCTTTATTGACTCATTCTCTGTAAGTAACCCACCCTCCCCCTTCCCCCAGCTTGCTTTCAAACCAAATAAAGTCACTATCATTTAAAAATCATTTATTCTTTATTCATAGATTATAAAAAGAGGGAGGGAACCTGGGTGGGGTTTGGGAGGAGGGAAGGAAAAGGCCACTAAAAAAAGGTTAAAAAAATGACAGCCTTTTGCTTGGGCTGTCCACTGGGGTGGAATGGGAAGGTGTACGGAGCCTCCTCCCCCGCGTTCTTACACGTCTGGGTGACGAGGATATGGAACATGGTGAGGGGGGAGGGGGGTTATACAGGGGCTGTAGCGGCACTCTGTAATCCAGCTGCCGTTCCTGAAGCTCCACCAGACGCCGGAGCATGTCTGTTTGCTCTCGCAGTAGCCCCAGCGTTGCTTCCCGACTCCTCTGATCTTCCTGCCGCCACCTCTCATCTCGAGCGTCTCTCCTGTCCTCACGTTGGTCCCTCCTGTCCTCACGTTGGTCCCTCATGTCCTCACGTTGGTCCCTCCTGTCCTCACGGTCACTGGCTTCTTTCCTATACTTTGAAACCGTGTCCTTCCACTCATTCAGATTAGCTCTGTCACTGCGGGGGGATTGCATGATTTCTGCAAACATCTCGTCTCGCGTCTTCTTCTTCCGACGCCTTATCTGTGCTAGCCTTCGGGATGGAGGAGGGAGGCCTGAAGAATTTGCAGCTGCATGAGGGAGGGAAAAAATGAGAGAATTTTTTAAAAAGATACATTTTGCAGAACAATGCTTATACTCTTTCACGGTGACCAACACTATTCACATTACATAGCACATGTGATTTTGCCTCTTAATATTGAGTGCCTGTGGCTTTGGTGTTAGAGATCACAGACGCAGGTCCGGGCAACAGAATTCAGCTTGCAGGCAGCCATGGTAAGCCATTGTCTTTCGGCTTCTGCGCCCTCCTTTCCCACATAGCAAGCAAAGCCTGTTGACTGCTGCGGTTTTCCTGTTAACCTTCAGCAGCAGAAAACAAACTAACCCCCCCACCTGAGCATTCCCTGGGATGATCAATGTACCCCTACCCCGACCGCGTGGCTGGTAACAGGGAAGATCCCTGCTAGCCAAACGCGAAAAGCTCTGGGCCAATCTCCCCTCCCCCCCCCCCCCCCCCCCCCCCGCAGTTGCCTAACTGCAGGGAAGGATTTCTTTTCAGCCACAGGCAAACAGCCCAGTAGGAACGGCCACCTCTATCCCCTTAATTAAATTCCCGTATTTCAACCAGGTTACCATGAGCGATATCACTCTCCTGAGGATTACACAGCAAGATAAAGAACGGATGTTGCTTGAATGCCAGCAAACACCGGGACCATACGCTGCCAGGCTTTGTCAGGCAATGATACCAGATTACTTGCTGCAAGCATGGCGTGGTCAAGTGTTCTACCATGGAGGACGGAATAAGGCTGCACTGCCCAGAAACCTTGTGGCAAGGCTTTTGGAGTACCTCCAGGAGAGCTTCATGGAGATGTCCCTGGAGGATTTCCGCTCCATCCCCAGACACATTAACAGACTTTTCCAGTAGCTGTACTGGCTGCGAATGCATCCCAAGTCCTCAGGGCAAAATAATCATTAAAAAACCTTGCTTTTAAAACAAGTTTTATATTTTAAAAGGTAAACTCACCTGAGGTCCCTTCCATGGGGTCGTGGTCTTGGATACTGGCTTGGGAGGGTTCGGAGGGTACTTCACTCAGGCTGAGAAAAAGCTCCTGGCTGTGGGGGAGAACGGAGTGCTGGGTGCTCTCCGCAAGCTCGTCCTCCTCCTCGTCCGCAGAATCCTCAGGTGTAGCTGAGATTATCCCCGCCTCGGAATCAACGGGTCAGAGGTGGGGTAGTCGTGGCGGCCCCCCCTAGAATTTCATTTAGCTCGGCGTAGAAGCGGCATGTCCGCGGCTCTGACCCGGAGCGACCGTTTGCCTCCTTTGTTTTTTGATAGGCTTGTCTGAGCTCCTTCACTTTCACGCGGCACTGATCTGAGTCCCTATTGTGGCCTCTCTCCATCATGCCCTTGGAGATTTTTTCAAAAGTTTTGGCATTTCGTCTCTTTGAACGAAGTTCTGCTAGCACTGAATCCTCTCCCCATATAGCAATCAGATCCAGTACCTCCCGAACGGTCCATGCTGGTGCTCTTTTTCGATTATCAGCCTGCATGGTTACCTGTGCTGATGAGCTATCTGTGGTCACCTGTGTTCTCCACGCTGGGCAAACAGGAAATGAAATTCAAATGGTCGCGGGGCTTTTCCTGTCTACCTGGCCAGTGCATCCGAGGTCAGATTGCTGTCCAGAGCAGTCAGTGGTGCACTGTGGGATAGCTCCCGGAGGCCAATAACATCAAATTGCGGCCACACTACCCCTAATTCGAATTTACAAAATCGATTTTGGCGCTACTCCGCTCGTCGGGGTGGAGTACAGAAATCGATTTTAAGCGCCCTTTAATTCGAAGTAACTGGCTCCGTTGTGTGGACGGGTTAAGGATTAATTCGGATTAACGCAGCTAAATCCGAATTAAAGTCGTAGTGTAGACCAGGCCTAAGTGTCCAATCAAGAAACACTTAACTGACAATGGACCTTGGGAGACTCCAATCTGCATATGAGAAGTCTTCTTGGGACGTTCAAGGTAGCATGTGAGCAATGGCTGCCTCCTGCAAACTGAGTCATGCATGGACATGGGACTTGCCTATGTGACTCCAAACTCCATCTTGCTGCTGTGATTTTCCACAGTAAGAACATGGCAGAGGATATAAAAGACCCTGGAAACCCCTCCATTTTGTCTTCAGTCCTGTTTCTTACCTCTGGAGGAACTTTGCTACACTGAAGCTCTGAAAAAAAGGACTGAATCCAAGCTGTGGATGTACTCCAGAGACTTGATTTGAACCTGCAGTTTATTCCATCACTGCTACAAACCTGAACCAAGAACTTTGCCATTACTGTATGTAATTGATTCCATTTAACCAATTCTAGCTCTCATCTATATTTCTTTCTTTTTATAAATAAACCTTTAGATTTTAGATTCTAAAGGATTGGCAACAGGGTGATTTGTGGGTAAAATCTGACTTGTATATTGACCTGGGTCTGAGGCTTGGTCCTTTGGGATCAGGAGAACCTTTTTTCTTTTACTGGGGTATTGGTTTTCTTAAGTATTTATCCCCATAAGAAGTGGCTGCTGGTGGTGATACTGGGAAACTGGAGTGTCTGAGGGAATTGCTTGTATAACTTCTGGTTAGCCAGTGGGGTGAAACCAAAGTCCTCTCTGTCTGACTGGTTTGGTGTGCCTTAGAAGTGGAGGAACCCCAGCTCTGGGCTGTAACTGCCCTGCTCTAAGCAATTTGTCTTGAATTGATACTCTCAGTTGTGTCCCAACAAAGGCCGCATCGTTACACCAGGGAATAACTTTTTACTCAGATAAAGCACCGGGTGCTCCTCCCCCTCATGCTATTGCGACAGGACCGCTCCAAGGCCTATCTCTGAAGCATCGGTCTGGAGTATAAACCATTTTGAAAAATCCAGGTGAAAAAGGACTGGTTTCTGACTTAACTGCTCCTTCAAGGTCTGGAAAGCGTTTTCGCAGTCCCTGGACCACTGTACTCTCTTGGATTGGGAGTTTTTTGTCAGGTCCGTTGGGGTGCTGCTAACTTGGCAAACTCTGGAACAAAGCGTCTGTAGTAGCCGGCCAGGCCCAAAAACTGTCTCACCTGCCTCTTAGTCGTGGGGGTTGAACAGTCTCTCAGGGCTTGGACCTTATCCACGAGTGGATGCAGCTGCCCCTGCCCCACCATGTATCCCAGATATGTTACCTCTTTTTGCCCTAGGTGACACTTGGAGGGCTTGGCCGTCAACCCGGCTTCTCCAAGGACTTGCAGCACCGCGGTGAGGTGTCTAAGATGGGCCTGGCAGCTGGTACTGTATATCACTATATCGTCGATATAAGCTGCCACGTATTGCTCGTGTGGCCGAAGTAGCTGGTCCATAAGCCTCTGAAAGGTCGCAGCAGCCCCATGTAGCCCGAATGGCATGGTCATAAATTGGAAGAGGCCGAACGGTGTGGCAAAGACTGTATTCTCGGGGGAAGTTGGAGTCAGAGGAATTTGCCAGTATCCCTTTGTTAGTTCAAGAGTAGATATGAACTTGGCATTCCCCAGCCATTCTAGTAACTCGTCCACCCATGGTATGCATCAAACTGGGATATCGCACTTACTTTCCGAAAGTCTGTGCAGAACCTTGTGGACCCATCTGGTTTTGGAACAAGGATGATCAGACTTCTCCACTCGCTAGGGGACTCTTCCACAACCCCCAAGGCTAGAATCACCTCAAGTTCTTCCTTGACAATCCCCCACATCTTCCAGGGCAACAGCCGGTGATGATCTCACACCTTCTGTCCTGGGCTGGTAGCTGTGGGATGGTACGCTATCTTTGTCCGTCTGGGTCAGGTCGCTGCACTTATTGCCGTTGTTCTTCACTGAACTCCTGCCCAATGGCAACCGTTGTTGCGTCGGGGGGATTCAACGCGTCTGGCCCTAATTCAGGGTCAGCCAGGTAAGGGGCAATTAGCATGCTGTCCTGGGCCTTCCAGGCTTTTAGGAAGTTGATGTGGTACACACGGGTATCGCATCGCCGTCCAGGAACCAGACCTTGTAATCTATTGGTCCCATCCTTCGGACCACCTTAAATGGTCCTTGCCATTTGACTAACAGTTTGGACTCAGATGAGGGGAGTAAGAACAAGACACAATCACTAGGTTTGAAGGTCTGGAGATGGGTGCTTTGGTTGTATCTCTACTCCTGGGTCTGTTGTGCTTTCATTAGATTTTCATGGGCAAACCCTCCGAGCCTCTTAAGGTGCTCCCATACTCATAATATATATAGAACTGACCCTGTAACTCGGGACTCTTATTCCTCCGAGGTCTGTGAAGGAGGTTCAGGATCCCCCTGGATTGCCTCCCATACAACAGCTCAAATGGCGAGAACCCCGTGGACGCTTGGGGTACTTTCCGTATCGCAAACAGCAAGGCAGGCAACAGTTTATCTCAATGTGGCAGGTCATGCTCCAAAAATTTACGGAGCATCGATTTCAGGGTCCCATTAAACCTCTTGACTAAGCCATCAGTCTGGGGATGGTAGACGGAAGTCTTCAAGTCCTGGATGTTTAGTAGCTTGCATAGCTCCGCCATTAGTCGAGATGAAAAGTTGGCGTCCCAGTCTGTCAGTATCTCTCTTGGTATCCTGACTTTGGCAAACATTTTCAAGAGCTCCTTTGCTGTGGTGGTCACAGTCGTTGAATGTAAGGGGACTGCCTCGGGGTATCAGGTTGCATAGACTACCACCACAAATATGTAGCGGAACCCCGAGCCACTTTTCTCTAAGGGCCCAATTAGATCCATGCCTATCCTCTCAAATGGCACTTCTACCACTGGGAGGGGGGTCACGGACACCTTGGGTATTTCTTTGGGGCTGGCCCATTGGCACTCTGGGCAGGAGGCAGAGAAGTCACTCACTTCCTTATGGATGCCAGGCCAGAAAAACCTAAGGGCCACCTAGTGTAGGGTCTTCTCTCGCCCCAGGTGTCTGGCCCAGGGCACCAAGTGAGCCAACCTCAGCAGGTCACTCCGGAACTTACGTGGCACCAGCAGTTGTTGGATCACTTCTTGAGTTTGTGGGTCCTTTGTCATCCGGTATAGGCGTTCATTGTGGACCTTGAAGTGGGGTCCTTGGGGTGTCCGTCAGTTGGCGTCCCCTTCCTCCTCAGCTGTGCTTCCATGCACAACTCAGGGTGGGGTTTTCCCTTTGCTCTCTCAGGAAGTCCCCGTTAATCATCAGCCATTCATGCTCCGCTTCCAGCATCTCTCCTCCCATCCTTCTTCTTCCTTTTGGCCTAGGAGTCCCCTTGCCCATGGCCTTTGGTTCATTTCTGCCGGCGGCCAGTGCCCCCATTCTCACATGACCTCCCCATACCAACACCAGCTTCAACCTAAGACTGTGGGATAAGCCATTTTTTTGGCCTGGCCGACCTGGCATGTTTCCTCATGACCGCCCACCATTATCTTTACCTTAGCAGTGGGGTACAGTTGTACATCCCTGTGGCTGCACTGGAGGTATATAGGGGCCTCTGTCCGGTCCAGTGACTTCACCAGGTCGGCCCGTATGAGGGTCTGGCTGCAACCTAAATCAATAAGACTGGAGACTGAGGTGCCATTGACCTGCATAGGGATTATCAGTTTCAGTAAGCCTCTTGGCCGGGCCTAAGAACCTGCTACCCAGACCTGGTGATAATTGCAGTCCATGAAGGAGCAGTCACGTCTGAAGTGTCCCTCCTGGCCGCACTTATAACATCGACCCTTCAATGCTTCTGTCTTGGAGTTCTGTGGCACTGACCCAGGCCCACCGGCTGGGGCCTCTTCCCCTTGGAGTCGCACGCTAGGTCTCCATGCAATTCCTGGGTGGGTTGGGGGGGGTCGACCCTCGCAGCCCTGGCCTACTCCGAGATCCCTCTTCTTCTGGTTTGGACTGTCTCCTGATTGGGTCCCTCCTACGGTCCCCAGGGCTCCCTTATTTAGGAGCTGGAAGTCAGGGTCCCTCTGCAGCCAAGTCATCTTCCATCAAGGACACTGCCTCAGCGAGCACCCTCGGCCGATAGTGGTGGACCCATTCCTTCACCCCGTGGGGAGGATCTGTGTAAACTGCTCCAGGATGATAACCTCTCCCACTTGAGGCCCGGTCAACATCTCGGGCTCCAAACACCTCTAGCAGTAATCACAGAGTCGCTGAGCCACTACCCAAGGTCATGCCCCTAGGGAATATCTCTCCTGTTGAAACCGCTGATGGAACACTTCGGGGCTCATCCCGGTGTGGTCTAAGATGTCAGCCTTTACTTTTGCATAAACAAGGGCTTCCATAGGGTCTAAGTTCCGGTAGGCCGTTTGTGCGGGTCTGGTTAGGTATAAGAACATAAGAACATATGAACAGCCGTACTGGGTCAGACCAAAAGTCCATCTAGCCCAGTATCCTGTCTGCCGACAGTGGCCAATGCCAGGTGCCCCAGAGGGAGTGAACCTAACAGGTAATGATCAAGTGATCTCTCTCCTGCCATCCATCTCCACCCTCTGACAAACAGAGTCTAGGGACACCATTCCTTACCCATCCTGGCTAATAGCCATTAATGGACTTAACCTCCATTAATTTATCCAGTTCTCTTTTAAACGCTGTTATAGTCCTAGCCTTCACAACCTCCTCAGGTAAGGAGTTCCACAAGTTGACTGTGCGCTGTGTGAAGAAGAACTTCCTTTTATTTGTTTTAAACCCTGCTGCCTATTAATTTCATTTGGTGACCCCTAGTTCTTGTATTATGGGAATAAGTAAATAACTTTTCCTTGTCTACTTTCTCCAGATCACTCATGATTTTATATACCTCTATCATATCTCCCCTTAGTCTCTTCTTTTCCAAGCTGAAAAGTCCTAGCCTCTTTAATCTCTCCTCATATGGGACCCATTCCAAACCTCTAATCATTTTAGTTGCCCTTCTCTGAACCTTTTCTAATGCCAGTATATCTTTTTTGAGATGAGGAGACCACATCTGTACGCAGTATTCAAGATGTGGGCGTACCATCGATTTATATAAGGGCCATAATATATTCTCCGTCTTATTCTCTATCCCCCTTTTAATGATTCCTAACATCCTGTTTGCTTTTTTGACCACCTCTGCACACTGCGTGGACATCTTCAGAGAACTATCCACGATGACTCCAAGATCTTTTTCCTGATTTGTTGTAGCTAAATTAGCCCCCATCATATCGTATGTATAGTTGGGGTTATTTTTTCCAATGTGCATTACTTTACATTTATCCACATTAAATTTCATTTGCCATTTTGTTGCCCAATCACTTTGTTTTGTGAGATCTTTTTGAAGTTCTTCACAGTCTGCTTTGGTCTTAACTATCTTGAGCAGTTTAGTATCATCTGCAAACTTTGCCACCTCACTTTTTACCCCTTTCTCTAGATCATTTATGAATAAGTTGAATAGGATTGGTCCTAGGACTGACCCTTGGGGAACACCACTAGTTACCCCTCTTCATTCTGAGAATTTACCATTAATTCCTACCCTTTGTTCCCTGTCTTTTAACCGGTTCTCAGTCCATGAAAGGACCTTCCCTTTTATCCCATGACAACTTAATTTACATAAGAGCCTTTGGTGAGGGACCTTGTCAAAGGCTTTCTGGAAATCTAAGTACACTATGTCCACTGGATCCCCCTTGTCCACATGTTTGTTGACCCCTTCAAAGAACTCTCATAGATTAGTAAGACACGATTTCCCTTTACAGAAACCATGTTGACTTTTGCCCAACAATTTATGTTCTTCTATGTGTCTGACAATTTTATTCTTTACTATTGTTTCGACTAATTTGCCCGGTACCGACGTTAGACTTACTGGTCTGTAATTGCCGGGATCACCTCTAGAGCCTTTTTAAAATATTGGCGTTACATTAGCTGTCTTCCAGTCATTGGGTACAGAAGCCGATTTAAAGGACTGGTTACAAACCCTAGTTAATAGTTCCGCAATTTCACATTTGAGTTCTTTCAGAACTCTTGGGTGAATGCCATCTGGTCCCGGTGACTTGTTAATGTTAAGTTTATCAATTAATTCCAAAAGCTCCTCTAGTGACACTTCAATCTGTGACAGTTCCTCAGATTTGTCACCTACAAAAGCCGGCTCAGGTTTGGGAATCTCCCTAACATCCTCAGCCGTGAAGACCGAAGCAAAGAATTTGTTTAGTTTCTCCATAATGACTTTATCGTCTTTAAGCGCTCCTTTTGTATCTCGATCATCGAGGGGCCCCACTGGTTGTTTAGCAGGCTTCCTGCTTCTGATGTACTTAAAAAACATTTTGTTATTACCTTTTGAGTTTTTGGGTAGCCGTTCTTCAAACTCCTCTTTGGCTTTTCTTATTATATTTTTACACTTAATTTGGCAGTGTTTATGCTCCTTTCTATTTACCTCACTAGGATTTGACTTCCACTTTATAAAGGAAGTCTTTTTATCTCTTACTGCTTCTTTTACATGGTTGTTAAGCCACGGTGGCTCTTTTTTAGTTCTTTTACTGTGTTTCTTAATTTGGGGTATACATTTAAGTTGGGCCTCTATTATGGTGTCTTTAAAAAGCGGCCATGCAGCTTGCAGGGATTTCACTTTAGTCACTGTACCTTTTAATTTTTGGGACCACTAGTGTAGCCCAGTGCTCTGGAGGCCAGTGGGCCGCCATGGCAACCCACTCAAATGTGACCAAGAAAGCCTCTGGGTAATCTCTGAGTCCCATCTTGGCCAGCCTCACTGGTAACCCAGTAAGAGTGTTTTCCGAACCCTGTCTCACCCCAGTAGGTCTGGGTGGTCCCCTCGGTTACAGGAGCACTGGCATGTGCTGAACTAGCCGTTCCTGCTGGGATTGGTGCTGTGCAGCTAATCAGCTGCTGCTGCTGCTGCTCTTGGTGCTGGGCCATCTGTTGTTGGATGGCCATTTGCTGTAGCAGCTGGGCTTGTTGTTGTTGGGTAGACTGCTGCTGCTGGCTTTCCAGAATCTATTTTAATATCTTGTCTGTGTCCATGGTGTCTGTGGGGCTTTCTCACGTAGCTCTCCTTGGGCTAGTGCTCTTAGCAAGACCCGACTGCTGTCCGCATTCTCCACCACGTGTGACAGGGCCCTGTGTCGAGCTGGAGGGTGTGTTAAGCGGGTGATTTTGGCCAAGTGGGTCCCAGCCCCCTAACGGGGTCACTTAGACAAATAGTCTGTAGTCTCTGGGCAGGCAAAACAAGCAAACAGTCTGGACCGTTGTAGTCTCTTGGCTGGGTAAAATTAAACAAGCAATCCAGAGCCCTGCAGCCTCCTGGCTGGGGCAGGCAGCAATACTTGGGGAATTAGCCTCCTGGGAGGGCAGAGCAGTAAGCAGGCTGCAGCCCCTGGGCAGAGCAAAGCAACCAAACAGTCTATGGCCCTGCAGCCTTTGGGCAGGGGCAAAGCAACCAAACAGTCTATGGACCTGCAGCTAGGGTGACCAGACAGCAAATGTGAAAAATCGGGACAGGGGGTGGGGGGTAATAGGAGCCTATATAAGAAAAAGACCCAAAAATTGGGACTGTCCCTATAAAATCGGGACATCTGGTCACCCTACGTGCAGCCTCTGGGCAGGGGCAAAGCAACTAAACAGTCTATGGCCCTGCAGCCTCCGGGCTAGGGCAGGCAGTTGCACTGGGGGAACTAGCCCTCAGGGCAGGGCAAAATATGCATCAGTCTATGGCCCCTGGGCAGGGCAAAACAAACGAACAGTCTATGAGCCTTACTTCCCTCTGGGATGGGACATAGAACAGGCAGCAGCCTCCTAAGTGGGTGGCAGCTTGTTTCCCCAGCAGTCTCCACAGTCAGCGAATCGCCTGGAGCGTAGTCCAGGTCTTCGGGCTCTATCATCACGAATATCACAGGAAGCAGCAGGGTAAATCTTTCCTTTTCCATAACCCACCCCAACTGAGCTGGACTGCCTCTTTTTAGCTGGCCTCTCCAACTGGAGCATGTGCAGCAGGGGAAAGGGGGTGTGGCGCCTGGGCCCATAATGATTGGCCCGCCTCCATCAGTCCAGTGTGGGGTTGGTACACGCCCCCTCCCTTCACATGATTTCACAGGGGTAAGCAAAGTCTCTGGGTCAAATTCTATGCTGCACTCATTGGAGGCACTACTTTCCCACTCCACTCCAAATAAAACTTCAGGCTCTCCTGGGTCTTCTGCAGTCACACAGATCACTACAGGCTCAAACACAGTCACCCTGTCAGGGTCAGTGGGGAGTGGTCAGAGCATGATGCACTGCATCAATCCCCAGCTAGCAGCTGGTGCTGGTTAGAGCAGCTGGGAGGGCCTGTGCCCAGGATTGGAGCCAAGTGGAAAATCAGGGCACTAAAATCAGCTCTCTGAGACTAGGTCTACACTACCCGCCTGAATCGGCGGGTAGAAATCGACCTCTCGGGGATCCATTTATCGCGTCCCGTTGGGACGCGACATTCGATCCCCGAATCGACGTTCTTACTCCACCAGCGAAGGTGGGAGTAAGCGCCGTCGACAGGAAGCCGCAGAGGTCGATTTTGCCACCGTCCCTACAGCGGGGTAAGTCGGCTGCGATACGTCGAATTCAGCTACGCTATTCGCGTAGCTGAATTTGCGTATCTTAAATCGACCCCCCCCTGTAGTGAAGACGTAGCCTGAGTGTCTCCCCATTTCTGTTGCACCCCATGGAAGCACAATACAGCAGAGAATCTTGAGCCATACGTCAGTTTGTTTCTTCTCTCTTCTGCAGTCTTCACAGAGAAATCACTTCTCCCAACTTTCTAGAGAACTAGACTGCAGCAGAGGTGTGATTACTTTGCTAAATTTCTCCCTGTGTTAAGCCAGTTCTTTTCCAAAGTATGGACACAGTGTCATTGAATGTTCATAATTAACAGCAGTTGCTTCTGGATTCTTAATCCTGTGTGGTTCTGAGAAGATAACATATCCTGCTTCACTTTTGATTGAGAGCTGAGCCTACGCAGAGAAGTTAATGTAGTTAAGGAAATGCTTGTCAAGTTTTTGAATTTAGTGAAATTGCAAAAGTTACTGCACTGTAGGATACCTAGCTACAACTTTGGGAGGGGGAATGTTGAGACATACACACCAAAGGACTGGGGAAACAGGTTAGGAGCCTTTTAAAAAAATTGTTGCTTTTAAGGCAGATTGACTTGCAATACTCCAGAGTTTGCTTTTTCTAATTAAGCAGATTAATCTGAATCACATGGCAAGAGAATGACTGAGATGCAAAAAAATGGCTCAGTTACAGCTTCCCCAGATGTTCTTCCCACGGTAAAATCCCCTGGCAATGGACTTGGCCCTGGTTTTCTTTCATCATGGTTCCATCATTCTGTGTTTGCTTCCAGGACCTGTATCATTGTCTGCCTCTCTCCTATTCCCCTTTCTCCATGATATTCTGGGTTCCTTCCTGCACCCAGTCTCTATTTCAGATTCTTTAATTTTCAGCATGAGCTCACCCTACTGCCCAGCATGACTTTTAAGCCTCCTTGTTTTATCCAAGCACAGAGCTACTCCTGGGTCCACCTTCTGCCCCACTTTCTAACTGCACTATTAACAATACTTAAGTTAATTTGTTACCTCCTATTAACCAGTTAACAGGGGTCCAAACTTCCTTCCCTTCCTCGGTCAGGATTCAATAGGGTTCCTATTACCCCTGCAGAAAACGGAAAGGTGTCAACTTTATATGTAGTGTTCTGATTAACCGCTTGAGTTAGTCACTGCTGCCCACATATACAGACTCTGTTCAGCATGGCTAGCCGTAAAGCAACACATTTCAATCACAAACCTGATGGTGACCGAACAAGGTCAGAACCTTCCATTCTTCTTGTTTCTGAATGAAATTACCTTAGCAGTAAATGATCCCTTCTTGGTGATTGTTTGACTTCATCGTGGTGGTTGTCACCATAGATACTAAGGCCAGAAAGGGACCATATGATTATGTTACCTTGTCCGAGTGAACCAGCCTTATCAGAAGGTTGCCCTTGCATGGTGTGGAGCAGCCCATTTCTAACAGGACATTTACCTCTCTACATGGAACCTGCTGCTAGGAGCTGGAGCTGCTATCCGCTATCTGAAATGATTGGGACTATGAGCACCAAGCTCTGGGATCCCCGGTGTATGGACTGTTTTGCTCTCACTCTCAGTGGGCCAGCATTGCACAGAAAGTGGTGTTTGGCTTTTGGAGTCTTTGTGCTGTGGTGGTATAGCTCACGCTGCTGAGGTAGTGGATGGGTGTCACAGTGAATTATTGTGCAGAGTTCTGAGGCTGGCTTTCACATTTTCCTCTCTGGAACAGTTCAGGTGTGTTGGGAGCTGTTGTGCTCTCTCAAAGGCTGAATGCATTACAAAAATCTCTTAGGCTCACTTAAGAATGCTAATATAGCTAGCTGAGTGCTGCATGCAGCTAGAGCTCCAGGGTCAGGGCAGCGGAGCACAGCACAGTGTGACGGAGGACAGGGCAGCAGCTGCAGCATGAGGAGGGAGAAGAGCTTCTCCTGCCCTCCCCTTTGCTCTCTCTTCCTGAGTCCTAGCTGGCCCTGGGTTTTGGCAATACTGCTGCGGCCCCTTGTCTATCCCTTAGTGACCTGCTTGCGTGTGGTGAGCCAATCCATTTGAGAAGATGAAGCAATGGTAGTGCTGTGACACTGAAACAGGCCAAAGAGCTCAAGCCACAGAAGCCCTGCTTTCCTCAGTCACATGCATGTTAAATGTCCTTATGGAGCGCTCCAAGTCCAGCTGTTAGGAGAACAGTACACCTGAGCCATAGGGTTAACTTTGATTTCCACAGCTGAACCACTCCAAGGTCTAGATCTGTTTTGATAATGACATACACAACATGTAGCCTCAATAATTAGTCCTTTAGGCATTTTGGATACTGTTTCCACCTGATTTATACATGCATTACATTGTCAATGGTTGGTGTAATGTGTTGTATAGTTTAATGAGTCTCTGGAACTGGGATTGAAAATCCCAATTTCTTAGAAATGAGGTGTAGACTAAATAAACTGCCACAGGATAAAGCAAGAAAAACTAGACTGAACAGTGCATTATTAGCACAGTCATGAGGCAAAACTCAGGAACCACAGGAATATATTCATTTTTTTCTCAGTGAAATGCCTAAAGGGCTTTGTAGAAGAATCTCTGCCTAATTCTGTAATGGGTTGCGTAACCTACATGCCTTCTTAGAGATACAGAACTAAGACATTGCCAGTCTACTTAGGCTCAGCATTGGATTGACTTTAAGATGGTTATTCCCACAAAGAAAAAGCAGATAAACTTACGTTAAAGCCGCGGCTGAGCCCCTCTGGATGGTCCTCAGTCTGCTGTATTAGACCCAACCTTTGGCTCGCACATGTTTCTAAGCCAATTAGGTGTGAGCAGCATCCCAACACTGTTTCTAGTTCTGGCCTCCAGGACACAGTCCTGGGGTGCAGACTCTTTCTTTGGCACCCTCCACGGGATATGGGACTGCACAGTCCAGCTGCCATAAGGCCTGAAACAAGTGCTGAACCAGCCTAGTCTCCCCAGTCACTTATGTACACTCCCCTCAGAGCTCCGCCTTCTTGGGCACTCTGGTTTATAGTTTAAGTTTTCAGAGACATGTGGCTGTTATAGCAAGGAACACAGGGCTTTGCAAGGGATTCCTTTGACACACCAACACTTTACTCATGGACAGCACAGGAGTGTTACAGATCTAGGCAAAATAAAACATACCTGAATGCTGTCCTCTTTCTGAGCCCTTCCCATTCCTGAAAGTCGTTGTGACTTGTTAGTACCCTTGGGACAAGGCAAACTCCTCCTGCCCCCCTGCTCCCACTGGGAAGTCTCCTTCTAGGGATGAAATGGCTTCCTTGCTCAGAGAGGATTTCACTGTTAAAAGTAGACTCTGACACCTTGTCTCTTTCTCCTCTTCCACTGGGATTTTCTCAACCCCCCCCCCTCCCCTCCCAACACCACCTCACCCCACCCCACCCCACCTGTGGGCTGCTGTGCAGAGTTATTAAAAGTCAGTGGCTCTACTGATACACCACCATTGTTCTACTAGCATAGAATTATTAGGTGTAGCTGGCCCCTTGATTATTTATCTTGTTTCAACTTCCCAGTCACAGTCTGTTCCTGCTGCAGGATGGAGGTTCTAATCCACACTGAAAGTTACAATCAGAAATGTTATTTAACAAAACAGAAAGGAATTAATAAATTGACACAGACATATTCCCCAAACGATCACAGCTTGCTTATGGGGAACAAAGACCTCCCTGTCCCTGAAAATAAAGATCTGTCCAACTCTGGATCCTTCTTTAACATTCTTAAGCTCCCACTTTCACTGAGGGTATGCCCACTCTCTTCTAGAAACAACTCATATACCTCCAGCACATATTGTAGCAAGCTACACACACATGCGGTATCACAGTACATGCAGCACATTCCTCAGAACCTCACTAGAAGGCAGAACCCTAATGCTGACTCCAAGAGGGGAGAAAGGACATGATAAAAGGAAGAGACATTTGCCATGCTCCTCCTCTCTCTTCCATCTCCATCTACAGACGTCACCACCAAGTGACTGAAGTGCTGATCAAAGCGGAGAGCCTGGCTGAAGGGCAACCAGCTAGCCTCTGGTGAGAAGCATCTAAGTTTGTAAGGGCTCTAAAAGTGTTAAGATCAGCTTAGAATGTGTTTTGCTTTTATTTCATTGACCAAATCTGACTTGTTGTGTTTTGACTTATCATCACTTAAAATCTATCTTTGTAGTTAATAAATCTGTTTGTTTATTCTACCTGAAGCAGTGCACTTGGTTTGAAGCGTATCAGAGACTCCCCTTGGAATAACAAGCCTGGTACATATCAATTTCTTTGTTAAATTGATGAACTCATAAAAGCTTGCGGTGTCCAGCAGGCATAAATGGACACGGCAAGAGGGAGGTTCCTAGGGTTGAGTCTGGGACTGGAGATATTGGCTAGTGTCATTTGGTTGCACAATCCAAGGAGCAGCTTACATACCAGAGGCTGTGTGTGTGAACAGCCCAGGAGTGGGGGTTCTCAGAGCAGAGCAGAGTGAGGCTGGCTTCCAGAGTCAAGGATTGGAGTGACCTAGCGGATCACCGGTCTGGATAACACCAGAGGGGAACATCACAGTGGCACAGCGAGCAGGGTCTGTGTGCAGCTTGTTACTCCAAGTGGAGTTCACACTTTAAGCACTGATATTTGTGATTTTAAGTGAGTCTTAAGTGCAGTGGCTAAGAACAGTCAGGACGAGGTCACAGTTTTATTATTTTCTGTTTGCTTATTTCGGGAAAGGGAAGTAGGAACAGAAAAGCAGGAAAATCAGTGAAAGCAGTGAAGTGATTGCGAAGTTGGAACTTTTTAGGCTGCAGGTTGCAGAAAAGGAGAGGGAGCACCAGAGATTATTGCAACTGAAAGAACTGGAGAAAAAAGAAAAAGAGAGAGAGACAGAGAGAGAGAGAGAGAGAACACCAACTGGAAATGCTAGAGAAGCAGAACCAGAGGCCCCCAATCCCAACGACTCCCATCACTTCAAAAATCCACAAGTGGGAACACTTATGTCCTGCATACAGTGAGGAGGACAATATTGCTGAATATCTGACTACCTTTGAAAGGCTGTGTGTAATACATGAAATCCCTGATGATAAGAGAGTTCCTACCCTGATTGCAAAATTAACTGGTAAAGCTTGAAATGTATTCAATGGAATGCCTATTGAAGATGCTTTAGACTATTGTAAAATTAACTATACTGTTTTGAAAAGTTTTCAGATTACCCCCAAAACATATAGAGTTAAATTTAGGAATCTTAAGAGGGATATTGGTATGAGTAACAGGGAATATGTGAACAAAATGAAAGATTTGTTAGGAAAATGGGTGAGGGGTAAAGAGGTAGCAAGTTTTGAGGGAACGTTAGATCTTGTTGCTCAAGAGCATTTCCTAAGCATATGTAAGGCCGAAGTAAAGCAGTGTCTATGGGATAAAGATGTAAAGACTGTGGATTAGATGGCTTTTTTAGCCGATGCCTTTGAACAGACTCGGGCGTCTATTGAGAGCGGGCCACAGATAGAGAGATTTAAAACTGGTGGGAAGGGAGGATCTCATTTTGCCCCTTGGATGAAAGAAGGGTTTTGGGAGCCTAAACATTCTCTTACCCCAAAACATCCCTCTACTGGTAACTCCCATCCCAAATCTCCTGTAAAAGCAGAAGAGCCCAAAAGGTGCTATCAGTGTAATTCCACTGATCACCTATGCTAGGAGGAAGCAGGCAACCAATAGCTCATATTAGTTCTGCTGTCCTCAACACAGAAACCCCCCAAGCAATTGAAACCTATCATATTGGTTTTGTGAGATTAGCCTCTGTAGAACCAGACATGGAGCATATCAAGGTTGTCGAAATTAATGGCAGGGAATACTTGGGGCAGAGAGATAAGGGGCCCAGATCTCTCTGGTTAAGCAGAGTGTGGTCCCAAAGGCCAGTATGTTACCTGGCCAAATGGCAGAGATTGTGGCAAAAGCAGATTCCTCGTACCACTCACTACAATCCATGTGGTGTGGGAAGGTTTGGAAAGTGTTTTGATGTGGGGTAATGGAACACCTCCTAGTCGACCTGCTTCTTGGTAATGATTTTTTCTGTGTAGCTCAGGTTAAAGTATTTGCCTGCAGCAGGAGGGAGTTCTATGCCGGGACTCCCGAGGGGAAGGGTAACATCTCAGGAACTGCTGAGAGAATGGGAGAGAGTCTCCTTGATTCTTCTGCAGCAGGGGAAAGCCACATGCTTCCAGGTGGGAGGGTGATTGAGACCAATTCCTGTACTGCAGCTGGAGGCGACACCACATCAGGAAAGGATGGGGGTGTAATGCCTGCCAGGGAGAGAACTGTCCAGGTTGTTAGCTGCCAGCAGGTTGCAGCTGAACCAGAGGCAAATCCGGCTCTAGGGAGCACAGAGAAATGTGTCCCAGAGGAGAGCCCAGAGAAGGGGCAGGGAATCTCAGGAACCACTGAGGTGGGTGAGGATTCCTGTGACTCTGTAACACAGGGAAGCAGTGTGCTTCCAAGTACGGGAGGGGCCGAGACTAGCTTCTTTACAGCAGAAGACAACATGCCCTCAGGCGCAGGGGCAGGAGAGGTGTTGTCAGGGATTAAGGAAACTGTCCCAGTTGTTAGCTGGCATAGTTTTGCAGTGAACAAGAGACAGAACCCTTCCTAGGAAGCACAGAGAAATATGTCATAGGAGGGGGCCCAGAGGAGGAAACTGGGGAAGGAATAGTGGGGGTACAGGAATGTCTCCTCACTAATCTCTTGGGGCAGGATGCCCAGGACACTAGGAGGATGGCTGGGTCAGCATCTGTGCACCCAGGCACTCGGCCTGTGACCCAGGTTTTGAGAAGGAACTGTGTAACTGACCTCCTAGAGGGGAGCAGTCACACAGCTGATTTCTCAGCGACAGAGAAAGGGGTGGCGGAGGGTACCCCAATACAGGTCCCAATTTTTCAGGATGCTATTTCTGATACGTTTTTGGAAAATAACGGTGTCTCTTTAAATCAAGATACAATTCCAATGCCGCTGATAACAGAGGAGTTGAGGCCAGGAAGTTGTCAGGTGGTAGTTCGTGAGAATACAAATGGCCCAACTGACAGAGAAGGGGGTGTCTTCCCCCACGCTGGTGAGACACAGAAAGCAGTTATGGGAAAGCTGCTGGGAAAAGGTGCATCTGATCAAAGGGTAAACACACCTAGCCTACAGAACACAGATCATAGTCCTCTAGCAAAAGGGGGCAAGGAATGACTCAGTGCTGGGAGGGGGAAACACCGGGTAACCCCAAAAAGGGAACTGGCTTTTCTGTATATGTACAGTCCTGGGGTTGGGAGACCGCTCCCCAAAGGGCCAGCCAATGTGCAGGATCCCCCTGAACACCTATCTTGCCAGACCCTGAGGCACCAAAATTCCAGAAACATGATTAAACGAAGAGCCCACACAGCGGGGAACACCGGAGGGAAAGAAAAGCCAGTGACTGATTACATGGGAGAGAGTCAAAGGACACCATGGGTAATGAACAAACTAACCTCAAACTACACTACAGAGGGTGTGATATCATAAAGATACTTGTAAACGCACATCTGTGATAAAAATGTTGGTATTAATGTTAAGTTTTGGGGATAAGAATTTTGACATAGATGTTAAAACTTATGATAATGCTACTTTTTAATTAATACCTGCAAACAGACTTAAAGCTTACCACAGTGGAGAAACCATAACAAACCTGGTTTGCTGGATGAGGGGGAAACTAAGGCATGCTGCCTCATGTCCTTAATGGCTGGATGCCATGAGAACTACAACACAAACACGCCTTCGAGATAATCAGTGACTAACCCTCTTTCAGTAAACTAAAGGGGCAGGTGTGACATTCTGTACCTCGTGGGAACACCCTGCACCCCCATGTTCATCTTTATAATATGATTGTGTGGTATCCAATGCAAAGTTTGTCATGTTGGGTGTCTTCGGAAGGCTCATGATGCACTGATCATTGTTGTTATAGTAATGTTATAGGTTGTAATTTCATGTATATAGTTATGAAACTGAAAATGTATCCTCATGGCTTAAAACAAGCCCAGGCAAAAATTCTCCAGGAGCAGAGGCCTAGGCAAAACTCTCCAAGAGCAGAGGGGCAGTTCTCACCTCATCAGGCCATGTATGGAATAAACCCAGCCCAGCCTCACAGGAACAAAGGACACTGGCCTAGGCAGCAACAAAGGATCTGTTGGGAGTGAGTCACCCCCCTTCCCTAGGTCAGTTTGGGACTATGATGAGGTAATGCTTACTTGACTCTGTAGTGGGGGGCAAAGCCAAGAGGGAAGAAAGATCATGATGAAAGGGAGAGACGTTTGCCATGTTCTTGCTTTCTCTTCCACCTGCATCTACAGACACCACCACCAAGCGACTGAAGTGCTGATCAAAGGGGAGAGCCTGGCTGAAGGGCAACCAGCTAGCCTCTAGTGAGAAGTATCTAAGTTTGTAAGGGCACTGAAAGTGTTAAGATCAGCTTAGAATGCGTTTTGCTTTTATTTCATTGACCAAATCTGACTTGTTGTGTTTTGACTTATCATCACTTAAAATCTATATTTTGTAGTTAATAAATTTGTTTGTTTATTCTACCTGAAGCAGTGCATTTGGTTTGAAGTATGCCAGAGACTCCCCTTGGGATAACAAGCCTGGTACATATCAATTTATTTGTTAAATTGGCGAACTCATATAAGCTTGCAGCGTCCAGCGGGCATAACTGGACACTGCAAGACGGTGGTTCCTAGGGTTGTGCCTGGGACCAGAGATATTGGCTAGTGTCATTTGGTTGCACAATCCAAGGAGCAGCTTACATGCTAGAGGCTGTGCGTGAACAGCCCAGGAGTGGCGGTTCTCACAGCAGAGCAGGTTAAGGCTGACTCCCAGAGTCGAGGATTGTAGTGACCTAGCAGATCACCAGTCCACATAACACCAGGGGAACGTCACAAACACCCAGTCTGACTACCTGCATAACTCAAGCCAGAGAATGTAATTTATTTATTGGCAGTATTAATTATATATACTTGATTGGTTTTGAAAGTAGTTTGTGTGGGTGAAAGGGGATAAGTAATACATCGATCATGTCACCCTGCAATGTCTGAGCCTTTTCTCAATGTTCTGTTTGACAGGATACGAACACTGGGGAAATAGCAGAATCCATGTATGATTCAAAAATTGGTCACATCACTACTCTTCATAATGCTACTCAATAGCTTGGTTAGGTTTTTTTGAAGTCTATTAATGTTATCATGTTGCTTTCATTCCTCCCCATTCTTACAGTTAAATTTGGGTGTAACTTATAAGAATTCATAGATTCCAAGGCCAGAAGGGACAATTGTGAAGGTCGAAGTCTGACCTCCTGTAAGTCACAGGCCAGAGAACTTCCCCAAAATAACTGCTATCCCATACCAGCAGTGTAGGGCAACTTACACCACATCCCGTCTGTACCACCCCCATATTTGTATCTGTTCCTCCCTCTGCCTTACAGGATAAGTTCTGCTCACAGGCTCTGTCCACTTGAGACATGTAAATGAGATGCCACTGACAGGAGACCATGAAGATGTGTGTTCTGCTGGCCTTCTTCGGCTTTGCTCTCAGATTTCCAGGTTTGCCTCCTGCTTTGTTGGGTCCTCCTTGGACTCAAGTCCATCTCAATGGTCTCCCTATTGTAACTGTCATGGAACAACCTGATCTATTGCTGAAAGTCTGATTACTCTGCAGAAATATCCTGAAAGACACCTGCTAAGAAAATGGCTGTTCTTGCCAAATCACAGGCGATGGAGGCTCAGTGTAAGCCTGGAAATCAGCCATAAAAGAAAGTGATGGGAAATCAGCCCTTTCGGGTTAGACCTCGCTGTATGAAAGGGAGTATGAAAACCTTTACCCAGTCTTCTCAATAAGAAATGGAGTTAACAAGGGGCTGCTGTATAACCATGTCACGTGCTGAGTTTGTCTGAGCAGTGAACTGGAATAAGCCTATGTCAAAGTCTGTAAAGTTCCTGTGCAGTGAAATTTGCTTAAAAGAAGAAATGCCAAAAATATACGTCAAGACAAAGTGAAGTTGATCAAACCAAAAAATGTGTATTGATATCCTGTCTACTTTCTATAAAATACTTTTATGAAACCACTGGCTGGTAGTCTTGCGGTAGGCCTATCAGAATGCACCTTTTCTGCAGTGCTCCAATGAGCAGCCATCAGACCACATGACAGCATGTAATTATGTGCAATAAAAGAAAACTCAGTAGTGTAGAATGTTGTCACAGGGTAAATGTCTCTTCCTGTGAAAATGAGAGTCACTACTCCTCAGATCAAGATATATCAATTTCCTGCCAGTTTTGAGCTCCTCCAGAACTATGTGCAGGGTGGACAGAGCTCTTTGCTGAAGAATGTTAGGAGCTTTGGGCTACACATACTGTTAGTATGTAAGTCTGTTTGTTAGCCTGGGATAGAATTTTGGGTTTGACTTTTTGATACTCTTATATCTTATACTAATATGTGTAAACAAAGGACAAAGACTGTGTATGTTGCTTCTGCCTAGTCAGATGGATTTGTTAGTACAATGGGAACAGATAAGAGCGGTTAAAGTGTTACTCGAGAGCACACTTTAAGATTGTCTCAACCCCTATCTCAAGGCAAAGTCAAGCAACCAGTCTGGAGAGGCGAAGTGGTTTGGGGGGGAAAGGTATAAAACAATAAAAGACCAAAGAAATGCCTGTCCCTGACCGCAGCACAACCTCACTCCTTACCCCTCTCATGGGGTACAAAAGAGGTGGGACGAAGACCCCAGACCCAAAATGGAACATGACCCTAAGTTGTAAGAGGTGGGAATGTGGGCATGCATTGCAGGTATATTTGGGCCTGCTAAGAAGAAGGAGGAGGGAATAGGGAATAAGAATGGGGAATGGGAAATGAGAATGGGGAATGGGAACAGGGACACAGGCAAGGCTCTGTGGTGTCAGAGCTGGGAACGGAACACTGGGAAACAGACTCTGCCAGTGTGTACAGCTATGGATATGTTTGCTTGGAATTAACCCCAATAAACATCGCATTGCCTACACTTCAGACTTCTGGTCTTCTGCTTTCAGTCTGCATGACAAGAACCAGGGGACGGGGTGAAGGGAAAGCCCTCTAACACATACAAAGGTATTGTGGCACATAGAGATGCAGACAGGTGGCTAATGGAACTTACAAAAGCACCTGGCTTCCATTGAGAGTTGGGCATCCAACCGGCTCAGGTGCTTCTGTAAATGCCACTAGGAGCCTGTCTGCATCTGTAGATGGTGAAATACCTTTGTACAAAAACCTTTCTAAGCTAAAACAAAACCTGGACAAGAAATTTCTGGTTAATTTGTCAGGATCTGTGCTGACTATTTTGGCTGGCTGTTGGGTCTGAGTCACTTGATGCTTAGCTTCCCTTTCTGCACCTGGCTCTAAAGGACAAAAAGGCACATCTAAGTGGCTCAGGTGGGGTATATCTGAGGCAGATAAGATAAAGAGCTTGTCTTCGCCTTCTCTTAGGCCAGGCTCCCGAAGAGCAGCAGTGGCCTCTTGGTGGGAGATGTACACGTGTTTAGAAAAGATCTGCAAAGGTGGCCCACGTGGTGCTCAATGCATTCCTTCATTAAGTATTTCCAACTAGTGAGATGAAAGCCTCTTCTGATATTGTTGTCAGGGATGCTGTCTTAAACTGCAGTGCCTCCGACAGTCAGCAAACAGTCTATACCCATAACTGCTACAATTTGGGTTATATATTGTTTCCTCTAGCTACATACTGCTGATAAAATCCTATTGTAGGATCACACTATATTGAACAGGAAAATCTCTTAGGTGAGATATACCCAGATGAACCCAGCAGGTGACGATGCCCCATGTTGCAAAGGAAGGTGAAAAAGCCAAACTGACTTGGGGGAAAATTCCTTCCTAACCCTAAATCTGGCAACAAGTTAGACACTGAGCATGTGAGCAAGACTACCAGCAAAGCATCTGAGAGAGAATTCTCAGTACCATCTCAGAGCATCATCCTACCCTGCCACGTGTTTCATCTCCAGTTGTGGCCATCTCTGATGCATCAGAGAAAGGAGACAAAAAACAAAACAAACCCCAACAACACACACACCCCAGAATTCATCAAGAACAAAAAATTCCCTTTCTGACCCCTACTCATAGTGTGAACTTTCACATACAGGCCTGGTCTACACTAGGAGGGGGGATCGACCTAAGATACTGTCGGAGAAAAACTGAGTTCTCACTTTTTGTTTGGGTACAGCAAGTCAGATGCTTTATTAACTCTCACAATTGTGCAGAGGGAGAGAGCTAAGCAGGTCTCTCTCAACAGTAAACAATTACAGCAAGCATTTATACCTTTTTGTTACAGACAATAATGAGCAACAACTGCATTTTGTTTATACATAGGTCATTCTGATATCTTGTTTTGCTCACTAATGTAGACTCTTAGTCTACATTCCATATTATCTACACAAGGTCGCAATAACTTCTCACACAGTTCTTTCTCACCCACCTCACACAATCCTCGCTTCTACAAATCTCGCGTTATCAGGCTACAGTTAGCCTGACTCTTGCTAACAAACTGTCATGCATTGCAGTTCTTTTCTGACAGTTCTGTTTCTGCTTCCACAATACGCAACTTCAGCTACGAGAATAGCATAGCTGAAGTCAACATATCTTAGGTCGACTTACCTCACATCCTCACGGCACGGGGTCAACTGCCGCCGCTCCCCCGTTGACTCTGCTTCCGCCTCTCGCTGCGGTGGAATACAGGAGTTGACGGCAGAGCGATCGGGGATCGATTTATCGCATCTACACTAGATGCAATAAATCAATCCCCGATAGATCAATCACTACCCGCCGATCCGGATTTCCAAAATGCTTTTCCATACCTTTTCCAAACATAGCATAGACTCCCCCTCCACCACCTCCTTCTCCTATTCCACAGCTCCTTTCACTGTATTAACCAGATAGAGATGTTTTAAACCAGGGGTCGGCAACCTTTCAGAAGTGGTGTGCCAAGTCTTCATTTATTCACGGTAATTTAAGGTTTCACGTGCCAGTAATACATTTTACATTTACAGGGGCTGGCAGATGGAACCCCAGACTGGTAGTGGGCTGAGCGGACCGGCGGCTGGGACCCCAGGCCGGCAGCGGGCTAAGCAGCTCAGCCCACTGCCGGTCTGGGGTTCTGTCCACCGGCCCCTGCCAGCTGGGGTCCTGGCCGCCAGTCCTGCTCAGCTCGCTGCCGGCCTGGGGCTCCATCCATCCAGGCCAGCAGCAGGCTGAGCAGGGCCGGAAGCCAGGACCCCAGGTCGGCAGCAGCATGCCACAGTAAATCAGCTCACGTGCTGCCTTTGGCACGCATGCCATAGGTGGCCGACCCCTGTTTTAAGCAATAATTGAAAACTAAAACTTTTCAGCTCAATTCCAGCAAGACTAGAGGCATAAGGAACCCATTGAGAGATGACATGTAGAGTCAAGCACTTCGTAGAGATGTAGAGTCAAGCACTTTGTAGAGATGTAGAGTCAAGTCACAAATGATGGTGACTCAAGAGAGGCAAGTTTACTTTGTGAACCAGAAGGATGCCTGAAATAGTTGGTGGGATCTGGAGTTAATTTGGGTACTTGCAATATTACAGCAAGGACACTGTTAAGGATTTCTAAACGTGTTGCTTGAAATAACACCTAAAAGGAGAGAAATCTGCTGGGAAATGTGTACATTTAACAGTTATAAATAAGTAGCTTATTAAAGGAAACACCATGCACTTCTGCATGTTACAAATGTGTCCTACTTAAACATTTTTGGTATTCTGGTGTGGAATGTTGTCTGGAACCCAAGTATTTTCTATCCCTGATCTGACCAGAAATTGTCTCCCCATTTTAGTGAGATCATACTAATATACACCGAGTGCTCTATCTGCATGAGTTCCCTCCATTGCTTGAGAGCAGCAATTAACTCACAAGCATTTTGGCTGAAATTCGCCTCTTTCACCTGTAGCTCTGATCTCTTTCTTTGCATGAAATCTTAGAGAACTACTCTGCAGCGCTGAGAACAGAAATTTATACTTGGCCTTTACAGAAGAGTCAGAAGAGCAGCTGAGCCAGCTGAACGCCTTCGCGATGCTGGGCAGCGGGATCTCGGAGGAACTGCTGAGGGACCCGCATGCCCCATGCTGAGGTGCCAAGAGCAGGCAGGAAGCAGCAGTCTCCCCAGAAGGAGCTCTGCCTCCTTGAGGCTGCCAGCAGAGAATCTCGGTATGCATAGAGAAAACCACGAGGCTTTCCGGGCTGCTGAGGCAGAGATAAAACAGGTCAGGATCAGGAGAGAACAAAATGTCTCTGGATGTTTTTAGGGAGCCTCCTGAGCAAGGGGGAGCAAAGGAAAAGTGTAGAGGGAAAGCTACCTAGCGTCCTCTTGCACTGGAATAAATCCCTTTAAGCCAGCAGTGGCTCGCAACCCCCTTTTAATGGGATCACTAGGGCCAGCTTTAGACTTGCTGAGGCCTGGGGTTGAAGCCGAAGCCTGAGGGCTTCAGCCCTGAGCAGCGGCGCTTGGCCTTGGACTTCAGCCCCACCCTCCTCCCCCGTGCACAGCAGAGCTTGGGCTGTGGCTTCAGCCTGGGGCGGCAGGGCTCAGGTTTCAGATTCAGCCCCACGCCACCCTACCCCCACCCATCCGTGCAGCTGGGCTCAGGCTGCAACTTCAGCCCCCCCTTTCCCCTTCCCCCCAAGACAGCGGGGCTCAGGCTGCACTTCAGTCCAGGGCAGCACAGCAGGGCTTGGGCTTTGACTTCAGGTCCCCTCCCCCACTGTGCAGCAGGGCTTGAGCTGTGGCTTCAGCCCCATGTGTGGGGCGGGGTGGCATCTTGTAGTGATTTTTGTTGTCAGAAGAGGATCCTGGTGCAATGAAGTTTGAGAACCGCTGCTTTAAGCTGATTACTGCCCTCCTGCAGCCACAGTGACTTCCGACTTGTTCCTGTGACTTCCCCTTGCACTGGCCCAGCCCTCCTCTGCCTCTGGAGAAGTAAGGCTGTCACAGATCTCTCTGGTACCTCAGTGTGGCTGCAGTAGGAACCAGCACAGAGAAGTGTAAAGGGCCCACTCCTCCGCCACGGACTGAGCATGCTGTCTCCAGGGGTTACCAGCTCTTGCCGGTGTAGCCAGGGAGCAATGACTACATTAGGGGCTCAAGTTCTGGGGCCTTGGTAGGGCTAGGCTCCCATTAAATCTGGAAACTTGGACAGATGACTAGGGAGGAGTATAAAAATATTGCTCAAGCATGCAGGGGTGTAATCAGGAAGGCCAAAACATAATTGGAGTTGCAGCTAGCAAAGGATGTGAAGGGTAACAAGAAGGGTTTCTACAGGTATGTTAGCAACAAGAAGAAGGTCAGGGAAAGTGTGGGACCCTTACTGAATGGGGGAGGCAACCTAGTGACAGACAATGTGAAAAAACCTGAAGTACTCAATGCTTTTTTTGCCTGCATCTTCACAGACAAGGTCAGCTCCCAGACTGCTTCATTGGACAGCACAGTTTGCGAAGGAGATGAGCAGCCCTCAGTGGTGAAAGAACAGGTTAAGAACTATTTAGAAAAGCTGGACATGCACTAGTCCAGGGGGCCGGATGCAGTGTATCTGAGAGTGCTGAGGGAGTTGGCTGATGTGATTGCAGAGCCATTGGCCATTATCTTTGAAAACTCGTGGCGATCACAGGAGGTCCTGGACGATTGGAAAAAGGCAAATATAATGCCCATCTTTAAAAAAGGGAAGAAGGAGAATCTGGGGAACTACAGCCTCACCTCAATCCCTGGAAAAATCATGGAGCAGGTCCTCAAAGAATCCATTTTGAAGCACTTGGAAGAGAGGAAAGTGATCAGGAATAGCCAACATGGATTCTGTGGGGAGGGATAGTTCAGTGGTTTCAGCATTGGCCTGCTAAACCCAGGGTTATAAATTCAATCCTTGAGGGGGCCATTTAGGTATCTGGGGCAAAAATCTGGGGATTGGTCCTGCTTTGAGCAGCAGGTTGAACTAGATGACCTCCTGAGGTCCCTTCCAACCCTGATATTCTATGGGTCTCCAAGGGCAAGTCATGCTTGACTGACATGATTGCCTTCTATGATGAGATAACTGGATATGGGGAAAACAGTGGACATGATATACCTTGACTTTAGCAAAGCTTTTGATACAATCTCCCACAGTATTCTTGCCGGCAAGTTAAAGAAGTATGGATTGAATGAATGGACTATAAGGTGGATAGAAAGCTGGCTAGATCATCGGGCTCAATGGGCAGTGATCAACAGCTCCATGTCTAGTTGGCAGCCAGTATCTAGCAGAGTGCCCCAGGGGTTGGTTCTGGGGCCAGTTTTGTTCAACATCTTAATTAATAATCCTGATGATGGGATGGATTGTACCCTCAGCAAGTTTGCAGATGACACTAAGCTGGGGGGAGAGGTAGATATGCTGGAGGGTAGGGATAGGGTCCAGAGGGACCTAGACAAATTGGAGGATTGGGCCAAAAGAAATCTGATGAGGTTCAACAAGGACAAGTGCAGAGTCCTGCACTTAGCACGGAAGAATCCCAGGTACTGCTACAGGCTTGGGACCGACTGGCTAAGCGTCAGTTCTGCAGAAAAGGACCTGGGGTATTACAGTGGACGAGAAGCTGAATATGAGTCAACAGTGTGCCCTTGTTGCCAAGAAGGCTAATGGCATAATGGGCTGCATTAGTAGGAGCATTGCCAGCAGATCGATGGAAGTGATTATTCCCCTCTATTCGGCACTGGTGAGGCCACATCTGGAGTATTGCTTCCAGTTTTGGGCCCCCCACTACAGAAAGGATGTGGACAAATTGGAGAGAGTCCAGCGGAGGGCAACAAAAATGATTAGGGGGCTGGGACACATGACTTATGAGGAGAGGCTGAGGGAACTGGGCTTATTTAATCTGCAGAAGAGAAGAGTGAGGGAGGATTTGATAGCACCCATCAACTACCTGAAAGGGGGTTCCAAAGAGGATGGAGCTTGGCTGTTCTCAGTGGTGGCAGATGACATAACAAGGAGCAATAGTCTCAAGTTGCAGTGGGGGAGGTCTAGGTTGGATATTAGGAAAAACTTTTTCACTAGGAGGTTGGTGAAGCACTGGAATGGGTTACCTAGGGAGGTGGTGGAATCTCTATCCTTAGAGGTTTTTAAGGCCCGACTTGACCAAGCTCTGGCTGGGATGATTTAGTTGGGGTTGGTCCTGCTTTGAGCAAGGGATTGGACTAGATGACTTCCTGAGGTCTCTTCCAACCGTAATTTTCTATTATTCTATGAAATGATTAGGGCAGGACAGCACCTCCACTCTTTCCTCTGTCACTAGTGCAAAATGAATAGATGCTAAACATCTCTCCCTTCAGCACTCCCACACACATGGGGGGACCTTAGCTCTAAATCTTCATGGAGCAGGACTGTCAGGTTCCAGGTAAATGAAGACCTTTAGTATATAGCACTGTACAGTTCAGGCATTTTCCTTTAGAGAGGGAGGTGAGCATGAGCGTGTAGGCTGGTGCCAGGAAAGCAGCTCTGAAGAAAAGTTTTAGCTTTCTTAGGGTGCTGCTAGAATTGCTACTAAAAGCTCTTCAGGTGCTTCTGGAAATGATTTTCCAACAACGCAAATAGTTTCAGCTAATTAAGAACCTGTTTCCAAACTCTGGATAATATTTTGCAACTTAAACAATTTTCTAGTGTTTTGGGAACAGAAACCGTTTAAAGGCACAGCTGCTGCTGTCTACCCATCAGAGATGTACCACTAGAATAATGACTGTATTTTCTTTTTTTGTACTTGCTGATGTGACTTGAGAAAATAAACAGGGCAGCTGGATGTGTAGCTCCAAGGCTGAGCAGCATAATTTCAGAGAGTTCTTACCCTGATGTACTGAGCTTGCAGGGAAATACAGTAGAATGCCAGCTTCAATCCAGCCAAACACAAAAAGGTCTAGAGCAGGGGTAGGCAACCTATGGCACGCGTGCCAAAGGCAGCACGCGAGCTGATTTTCAGTGGCACTCACACTGCCCGGATCCTGGCCACCGGTCCGGGGGGGCTCTGCATTTTAATTTAATTTTAAATGAAGCTTCTTAAACATTTTAAAAACCTTATTTATTTTACATACAACAATAGTTTAGTTATATATTATAGACTTATAGAAAGAGACCTTCTAAAAACGTTAAAATGTATTACCGGCATGCGAAACCTTAAATTAGAGTGAATAAATGAAGACTCGGCACATCACGTCTGAAAGGTTGCTGACCCCTGGTCTAGAGTCATGAACTTATGGTTGTTTGTGGGCTTCCCTTCTCTACAGAATTATCCATCATTATAATACCACGAGAAGGCAAACATAAACCTGAAAAACAGGGAAATGTGGATACCACAAAACTCCTCTTGTAATTTTCATACCTAGGCATGTGCCATTCTAGTGAAATCCAGCAGGCAGTCCTGTAGCTTTCGGCTCACTCACAGGAGCATGTACAGATTGTCGGGCAGTGGGTCTGTATTATAGGCAAAGGGGAAGTCCCATGCTCCACCTCATCTTTATCAAAGAGAGGTGCTGAAGCCAGGGAACATTCTGCATTGCCCCTGCACCCAAGATTTATTAGTATGAAAACATACCTAGGCTACAGTGGGTCTCCTTCCATTTAGTGGCAGTTACTGGGGTTCTCAGTTTAGTGCATATTATTAAGGTTTGCTGCAATGAGTGCTGTTGGTCAGCTCTTTTTATTGTGTTGTCAGGAACTAACTCATTAGGGCCACTGGTAAGCTGCCCTGGGGGCATCCAGGAAAATAGAATTAAAACAGTGCGGGAAACCTTCCACAGCAAGGCTCTATTTCAGAAGCCATCCTCTTTTGCTTTTCATCTGCAAGGTTATATTCCAGTTACCATCCACCTTCACTGCTAAAATAAACAACTCTACTTTAGAAATGACATTACATGCTTTCTGCCACATGCTGCAGTACTGCTTCCTAGGCCTGCTGTCCTTGGGAAGTCACGGTGTAAGGCCCCTGCACAGGTTTCTCAGAATGCTGATTTGGTGTTCTGCCATTATCATTTATAGGGCCTGTGTCAAGCTGGCTTGCAATGACTCAGGAGTGTTAGTACCAACATCAGGGCAGACTGTTAAAACCAGGACACAAACCCCACATTGGTGTGAGTTCAATAACTAGATTTCACCAACCAATACCAAATGTAAATTCCTCAGGCACTATAACAGTCTAAGCATGGAGTCACAGACAGTCCTCTGTCTTGCCACCCAGGGAAGCCTGCCTTTGTGATAGATGGTCCCTTACACCAAGAATCACAGCAATATTCAGGTTTCTCCCACTCCCAAAGGATCAGTCACTTACCCCAGTCAATTGCACTTCAGATCTCACATCAAAATTGAACATCTGTAGCTAATCGTGTAATAAACTATATACAGATTTATTAAAAAGGAAACAAGAAAGTTATTTTTGTGGTTAATGCAGGTAAACATATATATACAATTGACTTACAATCTTAAGTTTCAAAAGAAAGTAGAAGTTTCTATAATAAGCAAGGTCTATATATCCTTTAGGGCTAACCCAGGCTGAGCAGTTAGGGATCCCTGTGCTTAGAAAACCTTGTCCTTCAGAATCCAAGGAGCATTGAGATACAGCTCCTTCTTCTTAGAGATTTTTATTCCCTTTCCCCTGTGTACTTTTAGCTGTGAACTCAGCTGACGGGAGAAATCCGAAGATCATAAGAACGGCCATACTGGGTCAGACCAAAGGTCCATCTAGCCCAGTATCCTGTCTGCCAACAGTGGCTAATACCAGGTGCCCCAGAGGGAATGAACAGAACAGGTTCAAGTGATCCATCCCCTGTCGCCCATTCCCAGCCTCTGGCAAACAGAAGCTAGGGACACCATCCCTGCCCATCCTGGCTAGTAGCCATTGATGGACCTATCCCCCAGGAACTGATCTAGTTCTTCTCTGAACCCAGTTATACTTTTGTCCTTCACAACATCCTCTGGCAAAGAGTTCTACAGGTTGACTGCGTTGTGTGAAGAAATACTTCCTTTTGTTTGTTTTAAACCTGCTGCCTATTAATTTCATTTGGTGACCCCTAGTTCTTGTGTTATGAGAAGGAGTAAATAACACTTCCTTATTTACTTTCTCCACACCAGTCATGATTTTATAGACCTAAATCATATCCCCCCGTAGTCATTTCTTTTCCAAGCTGAAAAGTCCCAGTCTTATTAATCTCTCCTCATATGGAAGTTGTTCCATTCTCCTAATCACTTTTGTTGCCCTTTTCTGAACCTTTTCCAATGCCAATATATCTTTTTTGAGATGGGCGACCACATCTGAACACAGTATTCAAGATGTGGGCATACCATGGATTTATATACAGGCAATATGATATTTTCTGTGTTATTATGTATCCTTTTCTTAATGATTCCCAACATTCTGTTCGCTTTTTTGACTGCCACTGCACATTGAGCGGATGTATTCAGAGAACTATCCACGATGACTCCAAGATCTCTTTCTTGAGTGGTAACAGCTAATTTAGACCCCATCAGTTTATATGTATAGTTGGGATTATGTTTTCCAATGTGCATTACTTTGCATTTATCAACATTGAATTTCATCTGCCGTTTTGTTGCCCAGTCACCCAGTTTTGAGAGATCCTTTTGTAGCTCTTCGCAGTCTGCCTGGGACTTAACTATCTTGAGTAGAGGATGCCCAGAGGGAACTCGAATGCTGGGGATTTTGTCTGCGAACAAGCCGTGCCTGGGAACAAGCAACGACCCCCCACAGCCAGAGGCAGGGGATGGTGCTCGTCACCCAAAAGGGTCCCGTGTTGAGATCCGGAGGGACAACCTCTACCAGGTTGTTCAAGACCCCCCAGACACAGGAAGACCTGACAGCTGCTAGTTCTGTGAAGGCTATGCTGTGGCCTCCTGCACTTGGCCCACTTGATGCCATGGGCAGGACACCTCGGGAGAGAGAAGACCCTCCAAAGGGTGGCCCAATGGTTCTTCTAGCCAGACATCCACCAGGAGGTACAGTAGAACCTCAGAGTTACAGACACCTCAGGAATGGAGGTTGTCCATAACTCTGAAGTGTTCATAACTCTGAACAAAGCACAGTTCAGGCTCCAGATCCAGCAACTGACACTGCAGGCCAGGCTTCAGCAGCAGCTGAGCTCCCTACTCAGCCCCAGCATGAGTTTGTAAGCTTGTCCCCATCCCGGCAGGGGTGTGTGTGTGGGAAAATAGTGCGTCCCCCTCCCGGCTGGAGAAGGGGGGTAAAAACTGTGCATCCCCCTCCCTGCTGGGGGAAGGGAGGGAGGAGTGAATGCGGTGCAGACCCCAGCACTGCTCCTGCTCTGCTGGCTGGTTCCAGCTGCCTTGGGCTGGCAGCATAGCATCTTGCTGTAAGTGGCTGCCCTGCGTGTGGGGGTGAGGGTGGGGACAGACTGCCCAGATGTGCCTACCTTTAAGATGCAATACAGGCTTTTTTTGCTTTTTTTTTGGTCTCTGCTGCTGCCTGATTGGTTGCTTTCAGTTTCACTTGGTGTCCGGTTGACCAGTCAAGTCCAAAGCTGTGGTGTTCGTATCTTTGAAGTTCTACTGTAAAGGATTACTGTGCCTCTTGCCCAGAGTGCCAGTGGGCCTGACCGAAGGGAGTACCCAAGGCACCCCTCATCCCCTTACCCGTGATGGGGTCCCATTTGAACATATCGGCCTGGACCTGGTGGGCCCACTGGAAAGGAACGTGGTGGGAAACTGCTACATCCTGGTGATCATTGACTATGCCACCTAGTACCCCAAAGCTGTCCTTTTGCGGACAGTCGGCACCTAAGATTTCTGCCGAGCTAGTGAAAGTCTTCACCAGAATGGGGATACCGTGAGAGATCCTAACTGGTCAAGGTACCAACGTGGCGTCCTGTCTGATGGCTGAACTCTGCTGCTTACTCACTGTCCAGGCTTTCAAGACGTCGGTGTACCACCCTCAGACTGATGGGCTGGTAAAGTGTTTCAACCAGATGTTGAAAATGATGTTGCATAAGTTTGTGGAAGAAGACCCCCAGCACTGGGACACTTTACTCCCGGCCCTGCTGTTCACCATCCGGGAGGTACCCCAAGCATCAACAGGCTTCTCACCCTTTGAGCTCCTCTGTGGAAGGCAACCCTGGGGCATTCTCGACCTCCTTTGGGAGAATTGGTAGGAGCAAGAAACCCTGGTCACAGGTGTGGTCTGCTATGTGTTGCAACTGCACGAGTGACTCCATACTTTGGGGACTTTCGCCCAGCGGAATCTGTTACAGACACAACATGTGCAAGAACAGCACTATTACAAAGGGGCCAGACTCTGCAGTTTCAAGCCGGAAGATTGAGTCCTACTCTTGCTACTCACTGCAGAGTCCAAACTGATAGCCAAGTGGCAGGGATCCTATGAAGTCACCAGATGGGTGGGGTCAGTTACTGGTGCGACAGAAAGAGACATGCATATACCACGTTCACCTACTGAAGGCATCCTCTCCATCTTGTAGTGGTGGAGAGGCTTGCATGTCTCAATGACCCCAAGAGCAATGCTGCCTGGAGTCATGTACTTCCTTAGGATCACCCATGGCAGAACAGTCAAGGGCGAGGCTCCAGACAAAGTATGATCCAAGAAGTCCCTAACAGCAGAGCAGACGGAGGATAACTGCACAGTGGAGGTGAAACTGTTGTGTAATGTTACAACAGCTGTGAAGGTGGATGAAGGCTGCAGCAAATAGAGGATTTCCAATCGTCATGGTGTCCATGCCATTGATTTTAAGTCCCCTATCTGTCAAGGGCAGTGTGGTGACTGTTGTGCACCAGTCTCCTCACTTTAAAAGAAGTCCCGCACAGGCATCTTCCAGTTTTGGGGAAAATAACATTTGCACAAGTCAAAAGTCCGGTGGCAATCAGCGAGTGGCGACGGGAACAGGACAGTGAAATCTGGAAGTTCCTAGTCACAGACCGACACACAGGCGGTGGGAGTGTGATACAGTCATCTTGCTCGAGGTTTGAGGCAGGTCAAGCATCTCGGCAGCTGCACCCACAACTGAGCAGTCCTTTTTAGGATCCACTCTGCTCACCCACATGGGGAGGGGGTTAGAAAACGTACCCTAAAATAGTCTTGCCTCTGTTTTTCCTGTCTGGATAGACACACCCAGCAGGATCACCACCTCAGCTGTTGAAAATGTAAGAAACTTTTCAACTTTGGAATTTGGAACATACATACACTGATGGACAATTCAAACAGCGACCGACCAGAGCGACGTACAGCTATTATTGCTCGTGAATTGAATCGGTTTAACATTGATATTGCTGCGTTGTCTGAAACTAGAAGAGCTGATGAAGGAGGTGAGGTAGGAGAAAGGAGGATACACCTACTTCTGGAAGGGGAAATCTATAGATGAACCCCGATTGTATGGAGTGGGCTTTGCTATAAAGAACAAGCTCGTAAGGTGCCTCTCCGAGGTACCAGTTAGCATCAACAAGCGGTTTATGACACTCTGACTGAGGCTCACCCAAAATCAACAGGTAACTATTGTGAGCGCCTATGCACCAACACTGGATGCCGATGAGAATGTAAAGGAAGATTTTTATTCTCAGTTGGAAACCATTTTATCGGAGACCCCTACAGAAGACAAGATCATCCTTCTGGGGGATTTCAATGCACGTGTTGGATGAGACTCAGATCTGTGGAAAGGAACAATCGGGACAGAAGGAGTTGGCAAAAGCAATTCAAATGGAATTCTGCTCCTGACCAAGTGTGCTGAACACGAACTTATTATTATGAACATCCTTTTCCGTCAAAAGGAAAAGTTCAAAACATCTTGGAGACACCCACGGTCAAAGCACTGGCATCTCCTCGACTACGTCATAGTTCGTGCCCGAGATCATAGTGAGATACTTCTCACAAGAGCAATGACAAGTGCTGATGACTATTGGACTGATCATCACCTTATTCAATCCACACTGAAAATTAAGATCGCTCCCAAATGCAGGCTGTAAAAGAAGCAGGTCAGGCGCAAGCTGAAGGTTCAAGATTTGAAGGATCCTATTAAGTGTGACCACTTCCAAGCAGTCTTAGAAGAAAAGATCCCATCAGAGTTTCCAGAAGAAATTGAGGAACATTGGAGCCAGTTGAAAACAGTAATCATCAATGTCTGTGAGGAAACCATAGGCTACCAAACCAGAAAATATCAGGACTGCTTTGACGAGAATGATGCTGAAATTGAGCAACTGATCAATGAGCAGGACTGGCTATAGGCACCAGCAAAACAAGCACCTGCTTGGGGCGGCACATTCCCAGGGGCGGCACAGCAGCTGGTAGCAATTGTGGAGGCAGCTGGGTCCGCATGGCCTCAGACGCGCAGTGCAGGGCACAGGGCATCTGCAGCACGGGGGTGCCACTCACCACCTCGGCCAGGTTGTCGTGGCGCACGTCGCCCATGCCGGACGTGTCGATGAGCAGGCGCAGTGCCCCGTAGCTCACCCCCTTCACCCGCAGGATGTCCGGGGACTTGGCCGCCAGCACCGACTTGTGGGCTCGGATCCGCCAGCTGGACACTTCGATCACCAGGTCCCGCTCCTCCGAGACCAGTTTCTGCGGCTCCAGGGCTGCGCTCCAGCCTGTGGACAGTAAGTACCAGGCGGCGGCCGGGTGATGTTGCCTCCTCCTGCCTCAGACTCGGACTTGCGCGTTGTTAATCTCCCACTGGCTCTTCCCCACCTGGCTGCTGGAGGAGGCTGCTCCGGGATCCTGCTGCGGGGCTTTGTCCCCTGCCCCAGGCGAACTGGAGCACAAGGAGGATCTGAAACCGCTACGAGCTTGCAAAGGGAGCACGGCGCTTTCCCCACCCCCGCTCTCCTCTTCCCCAGCTGATGTGCTCCCTTCCATGGAGCCGGGCTGCTGCTGGCTGCCCTTGCTTCTCTCCACTTCCCCCAGAGCTTTCCCCGGTGGCCCTAGCTGCTGCTCTGCTTCTCCGCAGAGCCTTTTTGGACAGGCTCTAGCAGAGGCTGGACCTGGCTAATGTCTCCCGCCACACACACACACTCCCAGCTCAGCAGCACAGTCAGCCACCCCTTTGCCTTCCTCTTCTCTCTCCTCCCCTCCCTTGCCTTTTTCCTTTTTTTCCTTTGCGGTTTAAGGTTGAACGTTACTGTGGGTTTTCCTTGCTCAACTCTCCTTCTTGGCACATGGTCAATTTCAGCCTTGTTTCCCAGCCTGGCCTCCTCTCACATGCTGACAGCAGAAAGAGGTGTGGGGCAGCCGTCCCTGCAGCCACTCGCTGCTGAACTTTTCAACTCCATTAATTTCAACGTTGTGTAGATATCTGTAACCATCATATGTTTGCTGCAGCTTGATTGCTCAGACTTTCCGTGAGTGGCATTGACAGATCAATGTATAGTAATAAAGTATCTCACTTCCTGTTCCTTGGGGGAGTTGGATTTTTTTTTTTCCTGGAGCAATTTAATTTTCTATGAGTCTTTTTCCTATTTTTTTTCTTCAGAGTAAGCGACACATGTTCTTTAACAAGTGAAAGATAACTGAGTTTTAACAGTTTTGATTTACCTAGATGTTCGTATCAGCCTGCATGCAACTCCCAAGATCAGTTTGACTAATTGCACTGTTTTATTTCAGCTCAAAGAGGAGCTAAAGATTTTCCTTGGACTTTCTGCTCTGAAATTTGCAGCAACAGAGTCAACTAAACATGCTGATGTGTGATTATATTCTGCGATTATTTTCCCAATATGCAAACATGTGTAAAAGCCAAAAAGAAAGGGGGAGGGGGCCGCCAACATTTTTTTTGCTTGAGGCGGCAAAAAACCTAGAGCCGGCCCTGTCAATGAGAAGAGAATGGCATTTTGTGCTTGGCAGAATGACATAAATTGTAATATAAAGAGAGAAGCCCATGCCAAGGCGAGTGCGGAAACACAATGTAAAACCAGAGAACTTAAGAACAAATGGTGGACTGAGAAAGCGCAAGAACTCCAACATCTCGCGGACATCCACAATACATGTGGTTTCTTTAGTGCCTGACTAACCTAATTGCCTTCTATGACGAGATAACTGGCTCTGTGGATGAGGGGAAAGCAGTGGACGTATTATTTCTTGACTTTAGCAAAGCTTTTGCTAAAGCTTTGCTAAAGTCTCCCACAGTATTCTTGCCAGCAAGTTAAAGAAGTATGGGCTGGATGAATGGCTTATAAGGTGGATAGAAAGCTGGCTAGATCATTGGGCTCAACGGGTGGTGATCAATGGCTCCATGTCTAGTTGGCAGCCGGTATCAAGCGGAGTGCCCCAAGGGTCGGTCCTGGGGCCAGTTTTGTTCAATATCTTCATTAATGATCTGGAGGATGGAGTGGATTGCACCCTCAGCAAGTTTGCAGATGACACTAAACTGGGAGGAGTGGTAGATACGCTGGAGGGTAGGGATAGGATACAGAGGAACCTAGACAAATTGGAGGATTGGGCCAAAAGAAATCAGATGAGGTTCAACAAGGACAAGTGCAGAGTCCTGCACTTAGGAGGGAAGAATCCCATGCTCTGCTACAAACTAGGGATCGAGTGGCTAGGCAGCAGTTCTGCAGAAAAAGACCTAGGGGTTACAGTGGACAAGAAGCTGGATATGAATCAACAGTGTGCCCTTGTTGCCAAGAAGGCTAACGGCATTTTGGGCTGTATAAGTAGGAGCATTGCCAGCAGATCAAGGGACGTGATCATTCCCCTCTATTCGGCATTGGTGAGGGCTCATCTGGAGTACTGTGTCCAGTTTTTGGGCCCCATACTACAAGAAGGATGTGGAAAAATTGGAAAGAGTTCAGTGGAGGGCAATAAAAATGATTAAGGGGCTGGCGCATGTGATTTATGAGGAGAGGCTGAGGGAACTGGGATTATTTAGTCTGCAGAAGAGAAGAATGAGGGGGGATTTGATAGCTGCTTTCAACTACCTGAAAGGGGGTTCCAAAGAGGATGGATCTAGACTGTTCTCCGTGGTAGCAGATAACAGAACAAGGAGTAATGGTCTCAAGTTGCAGTGGGGGAGGTTTAGATTGGATATTAGGAAAAACTTTTTCACTAGGAGGGTGGTGAAGCACTGGAATGGGTTACCCAGGAAGGTGGTGGAATCTCCTTCCATAGAGGTTTTTATGGTCAGGCTTGACAAAGCCCTGGCTGGGATGATTTAGTTGGGTATTGGTCCTGCTTTGAGCAGGGGGTTGGACTAGATGGCCTCCTGAGATCCCTTCCAACCGTGATATTCTATGATTCTATGATCAGGTGGCATCCCGGATAGGGGGGTCCAACCCGTCACAATGACTATCTCTGATCTGTAACACTGGGCATTCCAATACAACGTGTACTCAGTATGTTTACTAGAAAGTGGGAACTGAGTGGTGCTGTTAGGAATGGTATCATTCTCTGCGGGGATAACCAGACAGAGGAAACAGCAAGAGAACCCACCTAAGAAGCCACCAATTTAGAACTTTGTTCCTATGTTTGGAAGATATGTATGTACTTGCTTTCCACATTTAGCACTGATGTCTGAGGATTGGTGAGAGGGGGTGCAGTCTGCTAAATGGGAGGCTTGGTTTGCTGATCTAAATAGGAAGGAGCCCAAATTAATGTTACAACGTACAGTGCACAACAGTCTGTCTTAATGGTTTAATATGAGATATGAACAACCTGTAATAATAGCTGTTCACTTGCCTGGGATTTGTTATCCTCTTTGTTTAACTTTTATATACCGAAGCTTTCTGGACATCATTTCAGACTTTAAATACAGTGCTGCCTCCTTTTCCTTAGAGAACTGGATTTTAAAATATGCTGTTCATTTTAATTTCTCTTTCCTCTGCCTTTTTGCAGAGTCAGATAGAGAGCCTGATCCAAAGCCCATTGAAGTCAAGGGAAAGCTGCCACTGACCTCAATGGGTTTGGGATTAGGCCCTAAATCCTTGTAAAAGCCTCAGTCTGGCAAAGTGTTTAAGCATAGTGTGGTTGTGAATAATTCTTAGAACTGTGAAACTCAGTGTAACCAATGCAGTGAGGGTGAGGACAGGCAGTTCCTCCCAGGCTCAGTCACTGTTGACAGCTGTCTGCAGCCATTGCTGCATCAGTGACACTCAGGTCACATTTTTAAGCTTTTCTTCACAGCATTGAGAGCTAGAAACCTTTAAATAGTGAAAACTCAGAATCAGGGTGTCTGGGAGCTGGGGCCCTAGCCTCAAGCCTGTTGTGCAGTGTGCCTCAATACAGTCCTGACCACCTACAGAGGGGGTGTCAAGTGGGAGGAGCCCAGCAGAGCACGTTTGATCAGACTTTGAGCATCTGATTTGGGCATGGGAAGACTTTTGTTCATGGGTGGAGGGACACTTGACTCGGGTCCTCCTTGCACAGATCCACATGAGGAAGTCCAGCCTCCCCAGCTCTCCGTAGGCAGGTGAGATGCAAGGCTGTGCATTCCCATGTGAGGGAGCTGCATGGCGGGTTGGGTATCTTTTGGAGATGGAAATCGTGTCCCTGTGTGTTACTGACAGACAGCATTTCCTGGGGTGGCTGGAGACTTGTGCCTTACATTGGCATTTCCTTGGATTCTCCAGCCTCAGGGACCCTCTAGGGTGGTGCTACCTATTAACAAGGTCATCCTCCAGCGCAGGCAGTGTGGTACACCCCTGCCTCCTGTGCTCCCACACCTAAGCAGGTGGAGAGGAGATATTTTGTACTTGCTAAGGGGGTGGATTTTCTTTCTTCTCATCCACCCCCCTCCTTGTCATCCACATGGCAGCAGAGCGGGCATGCCAGCACCTGCAGAAGTCGACTTCGCCAGATCGGATGGCAAAGCGCATGGGCCTGCTGGGGAGGAAAGTATTTTCCTCAGTGACACTACAGTTCCAGATCACGGATGGGCCAAGGGAGGGGACTGGATACTCAGAAGGGCTCCTAGCTCACATCTGCTGACAATGGCTGCAGCACTGGGGGCCCCAGAACCAAAGCCAGAACGAGAGTACTTCACAATAATACATTGTAAAGATAGGTACTTCAATCCTGGGTTTCTGTCTGGGATTCAGGTTGACCTGATGCAAGGTGGGAATCGGGTCCATTGTAGCTGGGCAGGACTGGGGATGGCTTTCCAGCTGGCTGGGATCAGGGTCCTGATTCCCAAAAAGATCCTGGATCTGAGGGGGCAGCTCATTTCCAGCATCCTTCTTCTCACCCTTTGATGGATCTGGCCGATCATCCTTGGTGGGTGTGAGAGTGCAGACAGCAGGCTCCAAATGGTGTTTGGGATGGATTGTACTATAAATGTGTAGTATCCTGTCCAGTTCATCCAGATATGGACAGGTCACATGCCCCGTGCTGAACTGTCTCCTTGTGTCCCTTGTATCAATATACTTTTTTCTGAGCTGCTTACTCTTTCTCTGGCACTGCTCAGCATCCTGGTCATCACCCGTTGTGGACATCTGCTTTGCAATATCCCCAAAAAGGTTTTTATTCTGGTGACTGGCCACAAGAGCTTCCTGAACTAATGCTTCTCCCCAGTTGGCAATGAGAGCCAGGGTATCAGCACAGCTCCAGGCAGCTATACAAGGCATGGTGTGGCGCTTTTGGCGTGCAATCACAGTTGTATTACAAGAATGATATACTGGGATCCAGGAGCAAAATGACACAATCTGTCTCAGCGCCAGCTTTTAAAGGAGGGAGGTGTCATCCCTGGAACTTGACTTCATTGCAGGGGAGAGCACACAGGTAAACAGGTCTGTAATGGTCAGCCTGCAAAGCACTGTGGAATAGCCACTGGAAGCATGCAAAAAGTGGTGTGCAGCAGTTGCATCCACACAAACAATAGACCAAACTAATTCAGTTTGAAGCAAGAGGACTCTACAGTTTGGGATAAATGCAGAGTTAGTGCGTGGTAATGGATTTTGTCATGTGAGGATCCTCCATCCTTAGAGGTTTTTAAGGCCCGGCTTGACAAAGCCCTGCCTGGAATGATTTAGGTGGGGTTGGTCCTCCTCTGAGCAGAGGGTTGGACTAGATGACCTCCTGATGTCTCTTCCAACTGTAATCTTCTATGATTATGTGATTCTATGTTACCAAGTGTTTTCAAACCAGATTAACTTGATTTGACCTGGTTTAAACCCCTATGTAGACAAGCCCTCAATTAGCACATAAACTGAGGTTTCTTTATTGCAGATAGGTTGGGGAGGGGGAGATAACCTTTGAGTTCATCCATGTAGTATGAAAATCACCAATAAACCCATACAGGTTGCTAGGGCAGCTGCTGTCAGGGCTGATGCCAGGATCTAAGGCTAGCTGTCTCAGGGGATGTACATGTAGATGATAGCTCTCGTGACTTGGCTTGGGACTCCATGGGCTGACAGCAGGCAATCCCTGGCCATACACATGCAGGTGGCAGACTGTCAAAAACAGGGCGGACATCCCAAACTGGTGGTGTGTTCTATAACACTGCTCTACAGCCAAAATGCTTCTGAAATAAATGTAGTCA
>NW_020664586.1:873326-1087152 GCF_002925995.2 Terrapene triunguis | reverse complement strand
AAAACCCCAGGAAAAGTTTTCCTGGGAGGCTTTTGGCTTGAGGCTTTAGAAGCTACGTACCACAGACCTGGCGTTCTGTTTCCTTTCCTGCGTCGTCACCACTGCACTTACCTGTGGATGAGTTGGGTTTTCCCTCACTTGGTATCTTATAAATCAAGACTGGATTTCTTTTTAAAAGATATGCTCTAGCTCAAACAGGTGTCATGGGCTTGATGCAGAAGTTACTGGGTGAGGGTCTCTGGCCTGCCTTATTCAGGAGGTCAGACTAGATGATCATAATGGTCCATTCTGGCCTTAGAATGTATTATCTTTTGTAAGAAGTAAAGCAGAGAGGGGCTGCAATGTGAGCCCCTCATAGCTCTTCTGGGGAAGAGGCTGCATTCGAAGACTGTATTTATTTTATTCATAGACATTATTTCTAATAATAATGGAAATAGGACTGCGTTAATGTGCTTTAGATGTCCTTTAGTTCATGCCAGCAGCGTCTACATGAGGCAATTAGAGCGCCATATGTTAAAGTTCTCTACAGTTCACATCCCATATGCCAGCTGCAGCACTGTGCAGACAAATACTAACTAGGCCCCTAAATTGAAGACTTTGGTGACAAAAGGTGGGAAAATGCCCTCAGTCATGAGGGCTAATATAATCTCCATTGTCTCCTCTGCTTGCTCCCCCTAGCCCACCATAGTCACTTAAGTCTTATCCAGGTGGAGTCTGCTGCTTGTTCTCATCCAAATTCCAGTGTCATTCCAGTGCTGGGAAAGATGCTCAAACACACTGCCAGGGCCGTCCTTAGGCATACGCAGCATATGCGGCTGAGTTGGGCACCCAAAAATTTGGGGCACCCCTGGGTTTTAGTGTCCACCCTTCCGCCTCTTCCTAACCCTGTTCGGACCCTTCCTGCAGGGTCCCACCACAGCTGGCTGCTGCAGCCTGTTGAGTTTTCCTTCCGAGGGGATCTAGTACTTAAAAGTGAAAAAGCCTTCCAGCCTGCCAGACCTATTAGCACAACATTAAAACTGTTAAAGAGCCATTCAAGTGGTAATGAAGCCATTTAACAGGCATTTGCCAACCCGCAGGTATATACTGTCAGTTTCTGAATTTACTAACAAAAACAGTCTCTCTGGTCCCGCGCCCGCAACGCCTCGAGACGCCTGGGTAAGAGGATCGGCTGCTGCTGGAAGTGGTGCGAGGAGCGCCGGGAGCTGGGAATACTGGTGCCACACTTAAAGACCCCGGACCACACCATCGTCACCCCAACCGCCAGAGCTATGCTGGAAAGGACCCTGAAGGACACCATCCACTGCCACTACGCCGAGAACCTCAAGCGGAAGCTGGACCAGGGCAAGGTGTTCGACGTGTCCAGCAAGTGGGACGCCAGCAACCACTTCCTCCCCGGGGGCAGCTTCACCAGGTTCACCGACTGGCGGTTCGTCCACAGGGCCCGACTCAACTATGTTCCCCTCAACAGAGCAGTCCGCCACGGCAACCGGGACAAGTGCTGCAGGAAGTGTGGCTATGCAAACGAGACCCTCACGTCCTGTGTGGATGCAAACAGCACTCCAGAGCCTGGCGGCACCGCCACAACACCATCCAAAGCCGGCTGGTGAAAGCCATCCCACCGTCCCTGGGGAAGATCACCCTCGACTTCGCCATCCCCGGGACAGACAGCAGACTGCGACCCGACATCGTCGTGACAGACGCAGAAAAGAAGAAGGTCCTCATCGTAGACGTCACGGTCCCTTTTGAAAACCGGTCACCGGCCCTCCACGAGGCCCAAGCACGGAAGGCGTCGAAGTACACCCCGCTGGCCTAGACCCTGAGAGCCCAGGGCTACGAGGTTCAGATACACGCCCTGATCGTGGAAGCCCTGGGCTCCTGGGACCCCCACAACGAGCCGGTTCTGAGAGCGTGCGGAGTTGGTCGACGCTACGCCCGGCTCATGAGACAGCTCATGGTATCCGACACCATCAGGTGGTCCAGAGACATTTATACGGAACACATCACAGGATACCATCAATACCACACTGAGTAACCGAGACCGCTGACCAGGTAAATAACCCACTTCCTTCCCTGACAGACCAAGGGTACCCCACCCATGTACTTATCCGCTACACCAATACTGACTTGGACTCCTTATTCATTCCATGGGTGGCGTACCCGAGCTCACTTATCCACTGATACTTTAAAAACTCTTGCACTCCAATCTGGGTCTATGCAGGTTAGGCAATATGTATGTATCTTTACATCCTTGCAAACGGTACCTGTAACCCCCCATAACCCAAGCCTGACCCCAGATGTACAGTACCTTCCCTCTTAACTCGTGTATATTTCATTTTAAACATTCGTTTTAATAAAATTTTTAAATTTACTCAGAACATGTTAGTCTATAGGACCTTAGTTTAAAATTTGCTTTAAAAATATTTCATTAGTGTGTTGCTGAAGATTATAAAATCACATCTCTAAAAAATCCTTGCACCGATTTTTAGATGCACAATCTGAGTATTCATCTTTAGCCTTAAATGCTTGGATCTTCAGAGATACAGTTTTTTAAATAAATCCTTCAAAAGACCACCCTTATCTAAAATACACATGCGAGCCCAGGCTGCCGTCGGGCATAGGGGCACCAGTTTAATAATACAGCATAGGGCCCCATAAATCTAGGGAAGGCCCTGCACACTACCCAAGCTGGACAAGAGGGTAGTATAAAGCTGCGTATCATCAAGTTCCTGAAAAGTCTTCGACCTGTGCCTCTCCACTGACTAACCTGAGACCTCACACATGCATTCAATAAGAGAGATGGCAACCTAGAACCCTGTGGTAGCTCTGTTGGAGAGGAGATTTACACTACACAGCTCTCTGCGGTCTCTCCAAGAGAGACTAAGCCACCTAAAGGGAGACCAGTCTGCTCCTGCCCATTACCAGTCAACCCCACCTCCCTCAGTATTGAAGGGAGCTGATAGATCAACAGCAGCATGGACACCTGAACATCCTCCATGTCTAGGAGCACCACAGTTGCAATGTCTTTGCCCAACCCAGACTGCAGTGTCAACTCACAAGGATCAAGGAACTCAAAGGTAACAAGTGACTGAGCATTCTCTCACTGGAGTCTTTTCCAAATTCTCAACCAGACATGGAGGCCAGGTAAAATTGGATTGAGTGTCCACCTCTAGAGATGGCGTTTTGAGTACAAGCTGAACACATGCTTCAGTTAAAAGCGATCAGCACACTATTTGTCTCAAAGAAATCATTGGCGCGCTCTGCAGGCAACATAACTAGTACTTTCCCAGTGGTCTTCCACCTGCCAGAAGGGACAAGGGCCCAAAGCACAGGCCATATGTGACGTTCCCCTGGTGTTATCTGGACCAGTGATCTACTAGGTCACTCCAATCCTTGACCTCTGGGCATTGGATACCACACAATCATATTATTAGGATGAACATGGGGGTGCTGGGTGTTTTCCCGAGGTACAGAATGTCACACCTCCCCCCTTAGTTTACTGCAAGAGGGTTAGTCACTGACTAGCTTGAAGGCAGTTTGTGTTATAGTTCTCTTGGCACCCAGCCTTCAAGGCCATGAGGTGGTATGCCTCAGTTTCCCCATTCACACACAGCAAACCAGGTTTTTGGGTAGGAGACTGTTTAGGCTCCCAACCTCCTTCTCTCTTCCCAGGGGCAAAATGGGATCCTCCCTTCCCATCAGTTTTAAACCCCTCTTTCTGTGACCTGCCTTCAGTAGACACCTGAGTCTGTTCAAAGGCATCAGCTAAAAAAATCATCTCATCCACAGTCTTTACATCTTTATCCCATAGACACCACTTTACATCTGCCTTACATATGCTTAGGAAATGCTCTTGAGCAACAAGATCAAGCATTCCTTCAAAACTTGCCACCTCTTTATCCCTCACCCATTTTCCCAACGAATCTTTCATTTTGTTTACATGTTCCCCATTGCTCATCCCAATATCCCTTTTAAGATTCCTAAATTTGATTCTATATGTTTCAGGGGTAATCTGAAAACTTCACAAAACAGTGTCTTTAAATTTACAATAGTCTAAAGCATCTTCAATAGGCTTTCCATTGAATACTGTTAGAAGAAAGAGCCAGCTGACCCAGAGGCGGATTTGAGTAGATGGGCTTCTTTATTGTGGTACTTGTTCCCCTGGACCCAATTGTCCAGTAAGCCCCAAATTAGTTACAGCACACTCTTTTTGTTTGTTAGTATGTACACGCCTACATTCGTTACAACACCCCAAAAACCCTTATTAAGTAATAAAAACACCCATTCTGTTAGTAAACCCACCTCTATCTATTGTGCATAGCATTACGCATATCACACAGGCATTTTTACCTTGAAAATACATTTCTTTACAACAATCTGTTGCCACAAATCTCCCTGGTCAGCAATTCTCAGGGGAGGGAGGAAGAAGGGCCATGAGCAAGGGCTCGTTTATGTAGCTGGGAAAGGAAGGGAGGGGAGAAATAATACTGCTTTACACAAAAAGTATCTTTTAGATCCCCATATTCCTTATGCAGCTGCGAGCTTATCTATCCCCAACAAGCGAAGAAATGGTGCTTGCCTGTGACTTCACTCCCTAATACCATACCAGCACACCAGCGGCTCCCAGGTCTCTACTTAACCCTTCCATATCCCAGCAAATACATTTCAAGCTTTACCAGTCAATTTCGCAGTCAGGGTTGAATCCCTCTTATCATCAGGGATTTCATATATTACACACAGTCTTTCGAAGGTAGTCAGATATTCAGCAATATCATCCTCTTCACTGTATGCAGGAAATAAATGTTCCCATTTGTGGATTTTTGGAGTGATGGGAGTCGTTGAGGTCGGGGGGTTCTGGTTCTGCTTCTCTAGCAAGGCCAGTTGGTGTTTTCTCTCTCTCTCTCTCTTTCTCTTTCTTCCCGCTCTCTTTCTCTTTCTCTTTCTTCTCTCTCTCTCTCTTTCTTCCATGGCCCTTCTGTGTGCAGCCTCCTCTCTGTCTGACTCTTTTTCTTCTCTCTCTCTCTCTTTTTCTTTTATCTCCAGTTCTTTCAGTTGCAGTAATCTCTGGTGCTCCCTCTTCTTTTCTGCAACCTGCAGCCTAAAAAGCGCCAGCTTTGCAATTGCTTCACTGCTTTCACTCATTTTCCTGCTTTCCTTTTCTTACTTCCCTTTCCCGAAATAAGCAAACAGAAAATAACAAAACTGTGACCTCCTCCTGATTGTTCTTAGCCACTGCACTCATGTAAAATCACAAATATCAGTGCTTAAAGTGTGAACTCCACTTGGAGTAACAGGCTGCACATACACGCGGCTCACTGTGCCACTGTGATGTTCCCCTGGTGTTATCTGCACTGGTGATCTGCTAGGTCACTCCAATCCTTGACTCTGGGAGCCAGCCTTACCCTGCTCTGCTGTGAGAAACCCCACTCCTGGGCTGTTCACGCACAGCCTCTGGCATGTAAGCTGCTCCTTGGATTGTGCAACCAAATGACACTAGCCAATATCTCTGATCCCAGACACAACCCTAGGAACCTCCAACTTGCAGTGTCCAGTTATGCCCGCTGGACACTGCAAGCTTATATAAGTTTGTCAATTTAACAAAGAAATTGATATGTACCAGGCTTGTTATCCCAGGGGGAGTCTCTGACACACTTCAAACCAAACACACTGCTTCGGGTAGAATAAACAAACAAATCTATTAACTGTGAAAGATGGATTTTAAGTGATTATAAGTCAACATAACAAGTCAGATTTGGTCAAATGAAATAAAAGCAAAATGCATTCTAAGCTGATTTTAACACTTTCAATGCCTTTAGAAACTTAGATGCTTCTCACCACAGGCTGGCTGGTAGCCCTTCAGCCAGGCTCTCCCCTTTGATCAGTGCTTCAGTTGCTTGGTGGTGATGTCTGTAGATGGAGTTGGAAGAGAGCGGCAGAGCATGGCAAACGTCTCTCCCTTTTATCATGTTCTTTCTTCCCTCTTGGCTTTGCCCCCAGCCCCTTCAGAGTCAGGTGAGCATTACCTCATCGTAGTGCCAAACTGATCAAAGGAAGGGGGGTGACTCACTCAAGAGTCCAAAAGATCCTTTGTTGCTGCCTAGGCCAGTGTCCTTTGTTCCTGTGAGGCTGGGCTGGGTTTGTCCCATACATGCCCTGATGAGGTATGAACTGCCCCTCTGCTCTTGGAGAGTTTTTCCTGGGCCTGTTTTAAGCCATGAGGACACATTTTCAGTCTCATAATTTTATAAATGAAATTACAACCTATAACATTACTATAACATTACTATAACAACAATGCTCAGTGCATCATGAGCCTTCCGAAGACACCCGACATGACAAACTTTGCATTGGATACCACAATCATATTATTAGGATGAACATGGGGGTGCTGGGTGTTTCCCCGAGGTACAGAATGTCACACCATGGCCCCAGGTTCTCCTAGTACACCCAGAATGTCTGTGAGCAACACTGGCCAGCACCCAAGCAGAGAAGACCTAGCGTTTGTCCCCTCCAGATATTGTCCCACCTCCGCAGACAAGGAGAGATTGGTCTAATTACAGTCAATTTTATCTGCAAAGTAACCTCAGCTTTCCTCACCTTGTAAGGGACTCACATCAGCCACGAAGTGCAAACTGCTTAGGTTAATCAGGTGTCTACCGCCATCTGATGGAGACTTTGCAGATCCTTTGGTGGAAGCAAAGAATCTTTGTTCCCTGCACACAGTGTAAGAATTAAACAAAACCTGCATGATGCAATAGGTCAGCTTCTACCTGAGACTTCCACCATCCGTACTTCAACCATCTTCCCTAGACAGCAGTCTTACAGTGGAATCAGTAGCTAAATCCTGGGTTGCTGCACAGTTGCAATGTTAAGGAGGAGACTTTAAACACATGAGTCTAGACAATCCCAGAGCAATAACATTTCACCCATATTGCACAGAAGTCATTTTTTGTTGTTAAGTGCATTCTTTATTCCAGAGGATACCAGTAAAAGCCAGTTAAGGTAGGTCTCAATTTCCACTGAAATGGGAGCTTGCTTGCAGCCCTGTAAGCATACCCCTTGGTTTTGGAAAAATCAAAAACATCAGAGTACTCTCCTGAGTGCCACTGAGGTTTTTTAAAATGAGTTGTGTGGGGACATGTTGAGTAGGGGGAGCGAGATGTTCTCACAAAGCACTAGTATCAAGATTTCAGACAGCCACATCTCATCTTTTTTTTTTAAACCCCTTCATCAAGGCCACACAGCACACAGGCCCCTAGAATATGGTTCTGATTTGTAGCCTTGCTCACTTGTGTGCAGAACGCTTTTGAAATGTCTTTAACTTCTAAAATACAAGTGTTATAAAGATTCTTCATTCTAACAGAGATCCAACATGATCCAGTGGCAGAAAGTTGAAGCTAAGCAAATTCAGACTGGAAATAAGGTACAGATTTTTAACAGTGAGGGTAATTAACTGTTGGAACAATTTACCAAGGTGTCTTGATGGATTCTCGATAACTGGTAATTTTAAAACCAAGATTGGATGTTTTTCTAAAAGATCTGCCCTAGGACTTATTTTGGGAAGTTCTCTGGCCTGTGCTATAGAGGAGGTCAGACTAGATTATCATGATGGTCCCTTCTGGCCTTGGAATCTATGAATCTATAACTGTGGTCTGGAAAACGTGCCTTAAAGAGAGAAACTAAAGGAACTCAATCTATTTCAGTTGTTGAAGAGAAGATTAAGAGGTGACTTGATCTTGGTCTTTAGGTATTTACACAGAAGACTTCTAATAGAAGAGGACTTTTTAATCTAGCAGGCAGAGGCAGACTGAGATCCAATGGCTGGAAGTTGAAGCTGAGAAAAATTAAAACTGGAAATAAGGTGCAAATTGGAAATACAGGTTAATTAACCATTGGAAGAGATTGCCAAAGCATGTGGCACATTCTCCATCATTTAGAGGGGCCTCCATCACTTCAGGTCACTGATAGGTAAGGCTAAGATTTTGTCACAGATATTTTTAGTAAAAGTCACGGATGGGTTACGGGCAATAAAGAAAAATTCATGGAAGCCTGTGACCTGTCCTGACTTTTACTAAAAATATCCATGATAAAATGAGAAGGGGCTGGGCAGATGCTGGGTGGCTGGGAGCTCCAACTCCCCACCACCTGCTCCTGGGAGCTGCAGGTTTCCCCTGTCCGCCACGGCGTGGGGAGCCATAGAAATCTCCCTGCGACCTGCGGTGGCGGGAAGCTGCGGAGATCCCACTGTTGCCGGCAGCGGCCAGGGAGCTGCAGGGTTCCCCCTGCCTGCCGTGGTGCAGGGAGCCACAGAAATCCCCCTGCCACCGACAGCGGCCAGGGAGCCACAGGGGTCCCCCATGCCACCGCCAGCGGCCAGGGAGCTGCAGGGGGGACTGCGGGGGTCCCCCATGCTGCTGGCGGCAGCCAGAGAGCTGTGGGGATCCCCCTGCCACCACTGGCTGCGGGGAGCTGCTGGGGTCCCCCATGCTGCACGTGGCAGCTGGGGAGCTGCAGGGTACCCCCCATACCTATGGCTACTGGGAGCTTGGGGGCATTGCTGCCTGAGGCGGCGGGGGTACTTCACAGCTCCCTGCTGCTGCAGGAGGCTGCGGGACCCAGTAGCTCCCAGCCACCGGGGCTGCAGTCACACAGGTCTTTGGAAGTCATGGATTCCATGACTTCCGTGACCTCCGTGACTATGTCGTAGCCTTACTGATAGGTTTCAGGGCCTCACTTTCTTTATGGCTAGATGGGCAGGAGGGATCAAACCCTTTGTTTCTTGGACCATGGGGTCATAGTGTGGAACAGATTGAGAGTGACTGTCCTAGAGTCTTTAAATGGAGATGAGATGCTCTTCCTGAAAGATATGCTCTAGTTCAACAACACATTAGTGGGCTTAATGAGGGAATCATTGGGTGCAATTCGGTGGTCTCTGCTATGCAGGAGGCCAGAATGGTCCTTTCTGGCTTTAAATCTGTGAGTCTAATGTAAATTTGACATTTGTAGGGTCAGTGGGTTTTAAGTTACTTGGTCCCAAAGACAGTTGCCAGGATGTTTTTAAGGCATAAAAAGACGGATGGTTGTCACACTTCCCCCACTCAAAAACGGATTCACATTTTCTGAAAAATCCCCCTTTGAGCTCACACTGAGCATGTGAAACTTCAGCCCAAAAGAAGGAAATTTTGAGAAAGTGAAGAATGGAGACACTGACTTAATGTTAGGTACTGGAATATAGCCAGTCTGGTCTAGTGGTCAGAGCAGGTATCCAAGTCAGGGAATGGAATTAAGGGTCAGAACCAGAGTCAACTGCCTGGTACCAGAGCCAGGGGCTAAGCAAGAGTCAGAGCCAGGAATCAAAGCTCAGGGTCAGGTACCAAATGACAGAGCCAAAGGTCAAGCCAGAGTTGGAACCAGGGGGCCAGAACTAGGACAGGTGACTGATGGTCAGAAGCAAGGCATAAGGGCAGGAACTGGGGGAGAGGCAAGGATCAGGCATGGTGGGAACTAGGAGTGAAGGCAGGGCGAGGCAGGAAGAGAGTCCACTGCAGCAGCAAGGAATCACCTAATTGCTCATTCTGCCTCATTCTGGCTTAAATAATATGGTTGGACTAATTGATGGAGCCAGGCAATGCTCCAGTCGGGGCTGCCATGGATGGTGCTTTGGCCAAGGCTGGACTCCTGCTAGCTCTTTGGTCCAGCAGGTTTTAGCAGACAGCGGGTGGGAATGCACAGGCCTCAGTTTGAGGGTACGTCTACACTACAGGATTAATCCGAATTTATATCATTCGAATTTGGGAAACAGATTGTATAAATTCGATTGTATGCGGCCACACTAAGCACATTAATTCGGCGGTGTGCGTCCATGTACCGGGGCTAGCGTCGATTTCTGGAGCGTTGCACTGTGGGTAGCTATCCCATAGCTATCCCATAGTTCCCGCAGTCTCCTCCGCCCATTGGAATTCTGGGTTGAGATCCCAATGCCTGATGGGTCCAAAAACATTGTCGCGGGTGGTTATGGGTATATCCTCCCCCCTCTCCAGGAAGCAACAGCAGACAACTGTTTCGCGCCTTTTTCCTGGGTGAACAGTGCAGATGCCATACCACGGCAAGCATGGAGCCCGCTCAGCTCAAGACAGCAGTCATGAACATTGTAAATACCTCGCGCCTTATCGTGCAGTTTATGCTGAACAAGAACCTGGAAAACCAGGAGGCGAGGAGCAGGCTACAGCAGCGCGGCAATGAGAGTGATGAGGATATAGACATGGAATTTTATCGAACCGCGGGACCCGGTGCTTTGGAGATCATGCTGTTAATGGGGCAGGTTATAGGCATGGAACGCCGATTCTGGGCCCAGGAAACAAGCACAGACTGGTGGGACCGCATAGTGTTGCAAGTGTGGGACGATTCCCAGTGGCTGCGGAACTTTCGCATGCGTAAGGGCACTTTTATGGAACTTTGTGACTTGCTTTCCCCTGCCCTGAAGCGCCAGAATACCAAGATGAGAGCAGCCCTCACAGTTGAGAAGCGAGTGGCAATAGCCCTGTGGAAGCTTGCAACGCCAGACAGCTACCGGTCAGTCGGGAATCAATTTGGAGTGGGCAAATACTGTGGGGGCTGCTGTGATGCAAGTAGCCAAAGCAATCACTGAGGTGCTGCTACAAAAGCTAGTAACTCTGGGAGATGTGCAGGTCATAGTGGATGGCTTTGCTGCAATGGGATTCCCTAACTGTGGTGGGGCGATAGATGGAACCCACATCCCTATCTTGGCACCGGAGCACCAGGGTACCCAGTACATAAACCGCAAGGGGTACTTTTCAATGGTGCTGCAAGCACTTGTGGATCACAAGGGACATTTCACCAACATCAACGCGGGCTGGCCGGGAAGGGTTCATGATGCTCGCGTCTTCAGGAACACTACTCTGTTTAAAGGGCTGCAGCAAGGGACTTACTTCCCGGACCAGAAACTGACCGTTGGGGATGTTGAAATGCCAATAGTTATTCTTGGAGACCCAGCCTACCCCTTAATGCCATGGCTCATGAAGCCATACACAGGCAGCCTGGACAGGAGTCAGGAGCTGTTTAACTACAGGCTGAGCAAGTGCAGAATGGTGGTAGAATGTGCATTTGGCCGTTTAAAAGGTCGCTGGCGATCGCTACTGACTCGCTCTGACCTCAGCCAAAGATATGGATATGGAACATGGTGAGGGGGGAGGGAGGTTATACAGCGGCTGCAGCGGCACTCTGTCATCCTGCTGCCGTTCCTTAAGCTCCACCAGACGCCGGAGCATGTCCGTTTGCTCACGCAGCAGCCCCAGCGTTGCAGCCTGCCACCTCTCATCTCGAGCGTCCCTCAAGACCTCACGTTCACTGGCATCTTTCCTAAATTTAGATACAGTGTCCTTCAACTCATTCAAATGAGCTCTTTCATTGCGGGTGGATTCCATTATTTCTGTGAACATGTCGTCTCGCGTCCTCTTTCTACGCCGCCTTATCTGAGATAGCCTTCGGGACGGAGGAGGCAGGCTTGAAAAATTTGCAGCTGCTGGAAGGAGGGTTGAAAGAAAAGAGAGAAGTTTTTAAAATGATACATTTTACAGAACAATGCTTATACTCTTTCATGGTGAAAAACACTATTCACATTACATAGCACATGTGATTTCAGTACAAGGTCGCATTTTCCATCTTAATATTGAGTGCCTGTGGCTTTGGTGTTAGAGATCACAGACGCAGGTCTGGGCAACAGAATTCAGCTTGCAGGCAGCCATGGTAAGCCATTGTCTTTCGGCTTCTCCGCCCTCCTTTCCCACATACCAAGCAAAGCCTGTTGACTGCTGCGGTTTTCCTGTTAACCTTCAGCAGCAGAAAACAAACTAACCCCCCCTCCCCCCCCGCATCCTCCCATCCAATTCTCTGGGATGATCGCTTTATCCCTCCCCCCACCGCGTGGCAGGTATCAGGGAAGATCCCTGCAGAAACCAAACTAACCCCCCCGCCCCCCTCCTCCCGCCATGAATTCCCTGGGATGATCAATGTACCCCTCCCCCCACCGCGTGGCTGGTAACAGGGAAGATTCCTGCTAGCCAAACGCGAAAAGCTCAGGGCCAATTCCCCCCCCCCCGTGCTTGGCTAACTGCAGGGAAGGATTTCTTTTCAGCCACAGGCAAACAGCCCAGTAGGAACGGCCACCTCTGTCCCCTTAATTAAGTCCCCATATTTCAACCAGGTTACCATGAGCGATATCACTCTCCTGAGGATTACACAGCAAGATAAAGAATGGATGTTGCTTGAATGCCAGCAAACACCGGGACCATACGCTGCCAGGCTTTGTCATGCAATGATACCAGATTACTTGCTGCAAGCATGGCGTGGTCAAGTGTCCTACCATGGAGGACGGAATAAGGCTGCACTGCCCAGAAACCTTGTGGCAAGGCTTTTGGAGTACCTCCAGGAGAGCTTCATGGAGATGTCCCTGGAGGATTTCCGCTCCATCCCCAGACACGTTAACAGACTTTTCCAGTAGCTGTACTGGCCGCGAATGCATCCCAAGTCCTCAGGGCAAATTAATCATTAAAAACGCTTGCTTTTAAACCATGTTTTATATTTTAAAAGGTAAACTCACCTGAGGTCCCTTCCATGGGGTCATGGTCTTGGCTACTGGCTTGGGAGGCTTGGGAGGGTACTTCAGTCAGGCTGAGAAAAAGATCCTGGCTGTTGGGGAGAACAGAGTGCTGGGTGCTCTCTGCAAGCTCGTCCTCCTCCTCCTCCTCCTCTTCCCCATCCGCAGAATCCTCAGGTGTAGCTGATGAGACTATCCCCGACCCGGAATCCACGGTCACAGGTGGGGTAGTGGTGGCGGCCCCCCCTAGAATTGCATGCAGCTCGGCGTAGAAGCGGCATGTCCGCGGCTCTGACCCGGAGCGACCGTTTGCCTCCTTTGTTTTTTGATAGGCTTGTCTGAGCTCCTTGACTTTCACGCGGCACTGATCTGAGTCCCTATTGTGGCCTCTCTCCATCATGCCCTTGGAGATTTTTTCAAAAGTTTTGGCATTTCGTCTTTTCGAACGAAGTTCTGCTAGCACTGAATCCTCTCCCCATATAGCGATCAGATCCAGTACCTCCCGTACGGTCCATGCTGGTGCTCTTTTTCGATTATCAGCCTGCATGGTTACCTGTGCTGATGAGCTGAGCTATCTGTGGTCACCTGTGCTCTCCACGCTGGGCAAACAGGAAATGAAATTCAAATTTTCCTGGGGCTTTTCCTGTCTACCTGGCCAGTGCATCCGAGTTCAGATTGCTGTCCAGAGCGGTCACAATGGTGCACTGTGGGACAGCTCCCGGAGGCCAATACCATCGAACTGCGGCCACACTAACCCTAATTCGAAATGACAAAATCGATTTTGGCACTACTCCGCTCGTCGGGGTGGAGTACAGAAATCGATTTTAAAAGCCCTTTATTTCGAAATAAATGGCTCCGTTGTGTGGACGGGTGCACGGTTAATTCGATTTAACGCGGCTAAATCCGATTTAAAGTCATAGTGTAGACCAGGCCTGAGATATCACGCTTGATTACAGCACTGCCATTTTTAATAACCTGAATGATTTGCTTTGCATTTACTCTGGTTTGTTTAAGGTAAGATTTGGGAAAACCCTTTGTGAAGGCCACATGAATAATTCAGGGAAAACGCACCAGGACTGGCAAACAGTTTATCTCCTGCACGCACATGTTGGTGCTCAAAGGAGCTCATTGATTTTTCTGCACCATTCTACTTTTGCACAAAGAAAGGAGTGTAAGCAGATAACAAGATGCTTAAGTTTGAGGGAAGGTACTGTTTGATTTGTACCCTTGGAAGTGTTGGGTACTGATCCATCAGTAAAAAAATCAATGCTGTGAGATGATGACCCACAGTTTCTACCTAGCAACAAGGGTGGGAATATAGAGCCGATTGTCAACCTCTAAATTACCAAGAAAGGCCCGGCACGTGTCTAGAGAGAGAATATGTTTTGCACTGTTTGTTTGTTCCATCTTCCTATTTCTGTATGTCTCCTTGTCTAGCAGTAATGCTTCTGCTGGCATTACTATGGCAGCTTAGCTTTGATGTTGCAGTCTGGAGGCAGCTATCACACCCAGGCTGATGGGTTTGTAGCCATTGTGCAGGCTTCTCTCTTCCAATAATGCAGTGTTTCCCAAACTTGGGACTCCGCTTGTGTAGGGAAAGCCCCTGGCTTTGGTTCGCTGCTCCAGGCCAATGGGAGCTGCTGGAAGGGGCGGCCAGTACGTCCCTCGGCCAGTGGGAACCGCGATCAGCCGGACCTGTGGACGCAGCAGGTAAACAAACTGGCCCGGCCCGCCAGGGGCTTTCCCTACACAAGCAACGTCCCAAGTTTGGGAAACACTGCAGTAATGGATAAGCTCATCAGTCTTGTCCATCACTAAGCTTGTCCCCATAATTACTATAATAAAAAATTGTCCGGACTTGGCAAGACTACAGAATTGTTCGTCTAAGGAAAAGGAATGGAAATGTCACTGTTGCTCAGTAGTAATCAGTCAGAGCTGTTCAGCTGGGATTATCCATTACAAGCTATTTCATCATGTTAACATTAAAGGCTGCGTTGAGTCAAAATGGTGGACATTATTCTGCTGACTTACTGTGTGCACCCAAAAGAACCAAGCACTCAGCAACAAGGGGCAGGTTGGTATCACCAGCCAGTACCTCGTAGCTTGTAGAAGGATTTTTTAAAACTAAGATAGTTGGTTTTTACTCAGTCTTTGTCTTCAGTCAGCATTTGCTGGCGGAAAGCCATCAGGGTTTGGCCCAGCACTGATGGTCCCTTAGATCCAGCATTTCTTCCCTGTCTCAACGATGGATTATGGATCACTGGTGTAAATGTTGGCGTGAAGAAGTCTGGGACTATATATACTGTCATATAACATGTGACCTAGGAATGAATGATTAATGCAGCGTGATAGGATAAAGAGAGATGGGAAGCTAGAAAGAGGATCTGCAGCAGAGCGGCACATACAAGAGGAGGAATCTTATACACAAACGTGAAGGAGACTAGTGGGATACCTCTGGGCATCAGTGGGGTCTTGTGGTTGTGAGGGCCCTTTAAGACAGAACTCTGTGTAGCTGAGCTCACCGAGTCCTCCCTTGTGGTGATGCTGTATGCAGGGAGGATTCTGAGTCAGTCACTGGGGAGTGGACTCTAGTACTTTCTGTGTCAGATGGAAGCAGTGTCCGTTGCTGTGCCCTTTGAGCAGTCATTTACCTCGGTGCTCAGAGAGCCTGAAACACTACCCTTTATACACTCCCCTTACGCTAGCCAAGGTGTAAGGAAATGGAGATTCATGATCTTCCAGATCATCAGAGCCTGGGCTCTAAAAGGGGAAAGCAACAGGTTATTTCTGGGAAGGGAAACAGAGAGAGAAAAGAGAGGGCAAAGTACTATGGTCACCACTACTGGAGAGCATGTGGCAATAACAATTCCTGGATTTTGCAACCAAAGCTCTTGTGCTGTAGCTACCAGAATAATGTGAAAACCTGTGGGTCTGGGTCTACTTCCCCTGGTGCTGATACAAGCTGCTTTTATTATGGAGGCACTTTATTGTTATTCAGATGGTTGCTGTAATCCTGCCTCTTGCCAGTGACTGTTAGTTGTCGAAGTTAAAGCATGCAACGTAGTGCAGTTGGGGACATGAAGATGGCACTGGTCACTCTAGCATGGAGGAGAATTTCATCTAGTGGTTAGAAAGGACTGGGAGTCAGAAGACATGGCTTATTATCCCAGCTCTGATCACATCTCGCTGTGTGACCTTGGGCATCTCTGTTCCTCACTTATCCCCTCTGTGAAATAGGAACAATAACCATGCCCTCCTTCCACAGAGGTCTTGTGCAGCTTCATCAATGAGTGTAAAGCACCATTCAAGCTGCAGGTGGAAGGGCCTCTCCAAAAGAAAATGGGGTTGTTTCTTCTCTTCACATTTTACTTACTCAAACTCATTTTTGTTTGTGGAATGTTCTCAGCTGGCCTGGCAGTGCTACTCCTGGAGAAGAGAATGGTGTGCTGAGGGGATCTGAGCACAGAAATGGAATTGAAGCTCCTGAGGTCGAACTCCAGCTCTGATACCAATTCTCTCTAAGGCCTTGGGCAAATCACATAATTGCTGTGCCCAGGTTTCCTCATCTGTAAAGTGGGGACAGTGACACTTCCCTACCTCCCAGGACTGCTGCACAAATTAATTAGATAATTTTTGAACAGGGATGCAGTATAAATGTAGTCAGTGTTGCAGCTGTTGTCTATCAGATCTCTCCCTCAGCTTATGGCCATCAGTCCCCCACATTTGGGGTCCCTCGGGGGGACAGAACACTCTGCAAGCTTGCATGTGTGCAGTTACTATACGGTCTTCCTCTGGGGGAAGGTCTGTGTTCCCTCATGGAAGTGAAAGGCTGTTTGACCCCACAACTACCCATCCTCCACGATTCATGCAGATCTTGGGCCCTTTGCAGAGGTTGGGGCCATCCATGTGCACTTCCTGTGTATCTGCACTGCCTCTCAGTTCCCCCTTCCTTCCTCTGGCTCCTCATAGCATCGCTTCTCCCAGCAATGCCCCTTGAACCTCAGGGGAGTGGGGCAGGGGTTGGTTCCCATCATGGAGTGGGTGATGGGGAAAGTGCCTTTACCATGAGTCGCTATGTTCCCGTGGGAAGGCCCCCTCCACAGCAAGGGTCTGGAGCTGTGTGTAATATTGTTGCTCTTGCTAACTTATTGCCCAGAATGTGCAAAAAACCACCTGGTGTCTGAATTAAGAAGCATAACCCTTCTCTGTTGCCATTTCTTTCTGTGTGCCTAAGCTACAGCAAGTGAGGTGGCATACAGAGAGCAGCGAAAACATTACAGTGGCCTGGTGGGTTCTGTGACACTACGCCCCATATTCTTCATAGAAATATTGTTATGATATGATTATAACATATATAAGATGTATTTCATGCAATATGGGTCATATGAGGTATCATTGGAAAGGTTATGCATTACTGAATATGATTATCCTATTAGTATGTATGTATCATTTTTGTATTTAAAGTTAGGGATATTGACTATATATCTGTACTACAAAAGTGTTTGCACCTGGGGAATGCCCACCAGGTGTCAGGATGGGCCATTAGGAAGAACAATTGGTCTTTGAAGATGCTAATCTCCCACCTTCCTGAGAAGTTTCCTGGGATGCTACATCCCAGGAACCTTTGATTCATGGCTGCTTTGACATTGCAGACTCATGTGATCATGTCACCTGGTACTGGACTCCATGATAGAATACCAGTATTTTTCCACGGGGGAGGGACAGGGGGTCAAGACACACTGTAAAACAAAGGGTTCCCACCATATGTAAAACCTATTTAAGGCCAGGGAGTGACTTAATCTGGGTTCATTTCTTCACTGAATTCCCACCCCAGGATGATTGCTGAAAACGTCTAAGAAACAAGGACAAAGGTGGGGGTGGAGAAAAGGACTGAACCCAGGCTGGGAAGGTGTCTGGCCTATGAAAGAAATACCTTGAGTTTTAAATGGCAAGCAAGAGCCGCTTGCCTTCAAGAAACTCTGCAATCTGCCTAAAACAACATTTAGGGTGAAAAATTACTATCTGTAACTATTTCTTTAGTGTATTAAGCTTAGTTTGCATGTTTGTTTTATTTGCTCAGTAATCTTCTTTGATCTCTTGCTATCCTTTATAATCACTTAAAATCTATCTTTTGTAGTTACCAAACTTGTTTTTGTTTTCTCTAAAACTAGTTTGTGGAATTCATAACTGGGAGTGGGGGGAAAGCTGTGCATATCTTCCTCCATGTTGAGAAGGAGGCGAATTTCAATAAGTTTACGCTGTACACTTCTCTGTGCAGCTCAAGATGGTGTAATTTTGGGTTTACACTCCAGAGGGAGTGTGCACTTTAGTGCTGGGCAATTCCCTAGCTGAGTCTTCCCATGCAGAGCTGATTTCAGTGTCTGTATCTTTCTGCAGCTGGGTGTGTCCCTACCTATGTGTGTGCTGGAGGAGGCTTGAGAGCCTGGCTCAGCAGGACAGTGTAAGGGAACCCAGGCTGGTGGAACAGGCAGGCTCAGTGGTACCCTAGTACATCAGGTGGCACACCAGAGGGTGTAGGAGCAACCGATACAGGTTCCATGTTAGTTTTCCAGGTGTTTCCAGTTTGGGACTGGGAAGCAAAGAAGAAAGTGTTCTTGATTATCAGTGTCTGTAGTGTCCCTTCCCATTAGATTTATACCAATGCAGAGCAGGTCTGCTTGGTTAAGCATCCCATGGGGTGTATGGAGAAGGAGAGTAAAGCCTGTTCTTAATCTTGAGGTTGCCACTTAAACTGGGTTAGTTCCCCTGCTTCAGAGATGAAACAGTCTCTAGACTGCACACTGCTCGACTGGCCTGCTCATCTCAGGCATGTTACTGCAATTGGCCCCATTCCTATGGGAATAGAGCCCAGGGGCTAAGGATATGAAACAAAATATGGGTGATACATCCAAAATAGGGCTTCTTGCTTGGCTGGCACCTCCTTACTCCCTGCTTTAATGCTGCAATAGAAATGCAGAATGCAAGGTTGCTGTGCATTGACTCTGGACACTGATTGGCTGTCAGTGATGTCATGGCTATGGTGACAGTGTGCCATGAATTCTTCCTCTATATTGGCCTTTCAGGAGGATTGTCGCCATTGGGTTAGGGGGAGAGTTAATGACTCAACCTTTGCCCTTGGCGGCTTTGCAAGGAAGGTTATCCCTGGAGCAGTAGGTTAGTTGCTGGGCCTTTGCTCTCCAGGGCATAACAGATCCTTTTCTTTACAAATAAATAAATAAAGTTGCATAGAAGTGCACGAGAGTTTGGCTGAAATTTCGTAGTGCTCCTGTCTTTGTCTTCTGGCATGGACAACCCTCTAGACCAGGAGCTCTCAAACTGGGGGTTGGGACCCTTCAGGGGGTCGCAAGGTTATTACATGGGGGGTCACGAGCTGTCAGCCTCCACCCCAAAGCCTGCTTTGCCTCCAGCATTTATAATGGTGTTAAATATATAAAAAAGTGGTTTTAATTTATAAGGGGGGGTCGCACTCAGAGGCTTGCTATATGAAAGGGGTCACTTGTACAAAAGTTTGAGAACCACTGCTTTAGACAGTGTCACTATGAGAGTAGGAGCTGCATGCTGCAGTTTTCTACTCCTCATACCTAAATCTAGTGTAGATGTCGTTCATTTTCATAATCTGGGATAAAGTGCCCAGGCAAATGGATCATATCAGTTTTGTAGAATAAGACTGTCATTTCCACTTTCATACCTGACTGTTGTTTCAGTTCCCTATGTGTGAGCATAATAGCTTGGAATAATAATTCCACAGGAAGCCCAGCTCTCGCTTTTTTTATGGCATTAAAGAGTATCTTCCAAGGGGAGAAGTCTGTTTCTTCTGATCCAGCTCTCTTCTCTGTAATTCTGCTCACCATTTGTGTCCAAACAGGGGAGGGAGCATTCTTTCAGTGCTGTTGAGGAATGTTGTTGATTCCTTCATTCATTTGGGGAATAATTGGGACTCACATCTGATTTCATGGCCCCCACATAGAAAAAAGATTGATGACTAGAACTACACCTCTCTTCTTTTAACATAAGAACAATCATATGGGATCAGACCAATGGTCTATCTAGCCCAGTATCCTGTCTGCCGACAGTGGCTGGTACTGAATGATTCAGAGGGAATGAACAGAACAGGGCAATTATTGAGTGATCCATCTCATCATCCAGTCCCAACTTCTGGCAGTCAGAGGTTTAGGGATACCCAGAACATGGCCATTGATGGACCTATCCTCCATGATCTGATCTCATTCTTTTTTTTAACCTAGTTATACTTTTAATGTTCACATCCCCGGCAATGAATTCCACGGATTGACTGTGTGTTTTGTGAAGAAGTACTTCCTTATGTTTGTTTTAAATCTGCTGCCTATTAATTTCATTGGATGACCTCCTAGTTCTTGTGTTATGTGAAGGAGCAAATAACATTTTCCTATTCATTTTCTTCACACCAGTCATGATTTTGTAGACCTCTATCATATCCCCTTAGTCCTCTCTTTTCTAAGCTGAACAGTCCCAGTCTTTTTAATCTCTCCTCATATGGAAGCTGTTCCATACCCTTAGTCAATTTTAGTGCCCTTTTCTGTATCTTTTCCAATTCCAATATAACTTTTTTGAGACAGGGTGACCAGAACTCCCCGCAGTATTCAATGTGTGGGCATACCATGGATTTATATAGAGGCAATATGATATTTTCTGTTTCATTATCTATCCCTTTCCTAATGGTTCCTAACATTGTTAGCTTTTTTGACTGCCACTGCACATTGAGTGGATGTTTTCAGAGAACTATCCACAATGACTCCAAGAGCTCTTTCTTGAGTGGGAATACCTAATTTAGACCCCATCATTTTGTATGTATAGTTTGGATTATGTTTTTCAATTTGCATTGATTTGCACTTATCAACATTTCTCCATTCTCAGGATGTTCTCCGTATTGTTCTTAACAACCAGAAATATCTGGTTGGTGACCCACTTCCTCCATTGTTGTCTGTCTTCTCTTTAGTCCTGTGAACTAGAAGAGGGCCCACAAATGTGGATTACCTTGGAGTCTCAGCAACAAAAAGAAAAAAAGAGGGTGGAAGGGAGTGAGAACATGTGCCATGAAGTGTAACAGAATGAAGCAGCCGTTGCCAAGCCATGAATCCGCTGGCATGAGATTACAGCATGTTCCCTAGTGCTGCTTTTAATCACGTTATTTGGGGTTTGAAGGCCACTGTCACATCACTGACACATCCTGCAGAGTAACTGGATAGAGTCTATCAGCTCCATCAGCGTGCAAGTGGCTAGTAGACTCAACAGGAATAGATGGATGCTGGGAAACACACCACTCAGTTCACGTTGGCAAATGCTAGCTGTGGACTGAAATAACCACATGGTTTTTCAGTGGGGCTAATCTATTAACTGTGATTCTTCTAAAACATGACTAGCTAATATTAATGAAGTAGATTAGTGTCAAGAAATTGGCAGACAAGTAAGCTATGAAGGTCTGTGTGCCTGGTTCAGGTGTTTACTTTCAGTTCAAAAGGTCAAAGGATCCCATAGTTTAAGATAGCACACTTACCAAGTGCACCTCTCCAGGAGGGGAAACGAAGGCTGCCCTCTGCTGCCCCACAAACCCTGCTTTGGCACTGAAACTTGCCAGGCTGGGCTTTAAGAACATAAGAACGGCCATACTGGGTCAGACCAAAGGTCCATTTAGCCCAGTATCCTTGGCTTCTGACAGTGGCCAATGCCAGGTGCCCCAGAGGGAATGAACAGAACAGGTAATCATCAAGTGATCCATTCCCTGTCGCTCATTCCCAGTCTCTGGCAAACAGGCGCTATAGACACCATCCCTGCCTATCCTGGCTAATAGCCATTGATGGACCTATCCTTTCTCAACTGATCTAGGTTTTTTTTTTAACTCTGTTATAGTTGTGGCCTTCACAACATCCTCTGGCAAAGAGTTCCACAGGTTGACTGTGCATTATGTGAAGAAATACTTCCTTTTGTTTGTTTTAAACCTGCTGCCTATTAATTTCATTTGGCGACCCCTAGTTCTTGTGTTATGAGACAGAGTAAATAACACTTCCTTATTTACTTTCTCCACACCAGTCATAATTTTAATAGACCTCTATCATATCCCCCCTTAGTCGTCTCTTTTCCAAGCTGAAAAGTCCCAGTCTTATTAATCTCTTCTCATATGGAAGCCGTTCCATACCCCAATCATTTTTGTTGCCCTTTCTGAACCTTTTCAAATTCCAATATAGGCTTTTGTCTTGTGGTGCAATTTTTGGAAAAACTTGGAGGAAAAATCTTGTTGGCTGATTTTTTAGGTCTGAGAATATGAAAAAAGTAATTCTTTCTGCCTCCAGAAAATAACTGTGTTCCTATTCAGCTAAATCAGCAATGGCTGGGCTACAAAATGTCAATCTTCGAATGTCAGGGACAGATGCTGGGGGAGGGGAGGAGAAGATGTTGGCTTTGAATTACCATAGTTGTTATGAACATTTTGGTGTACTGTGAGGAACATGCAGTGTAGCCTGTTGGAATAGGTCTGCTTGAGCACATTTCCACATAGGCACCCTGTCCATTTGTGTCTGGACACACAGTGCAGTGGCTAAAATGGAGCAGGTGTACTCTGCCTGATTAAAAAATGCTTGTAACTTGAACATCATGAGGTTATAAGTAAGTCAGAGTCATAAAGTCTGACTTTCTCCTTCAGGACTATGGAACTCTACCTTTCTCTGGTATTTCTGGTTAGCCTTAAATTTCACAGAACCTTCAGGGGACGGGGAGAGTGTTGTGGAAAGTTTGAGAAGAATTGGTTTGGATGGCTTGAGTTATTTGAGCTTAAAAATAAACAGAATTTTGAAGCTTATGTCTAACTCTTAAAGGGGACTGGTCATTTTGCAGAATATATAAAAACAAAAATACAATAAAATTATCAAAGCTGAGCTCTAAGTAGCAGCATATCCAGTGCAGTGTGAGCATTGCAAACAATTTCATTGCATAACCACAAGTGCAGCTATGGAAGTACACTAAACTGCATGGCTGAGTTCCACAGCTCCTCAGCAAGATTAGAAGCTACCTTCCTCTTACAGACACACAGAGAGACTCCTTGTGTGAACACACTCATACTGACACTCTACCATAACTTTACAATGGTGACTTTGGGGTTTATAAGCTGCCTGGCTTGTTGCGTTCTTTTGACCAGCCCTGCTGCACATTAGTTATGCTGCTGTATCAGCTGGGATGGTATTTGTAGGTTATATCCAGGGCACTTAGAGCCAAAGGCACATTGATAATGTTTATAGAAATCCAAAAAAATAAAAATGATCATCACTTCAGAAACAGCACCTGTATGCAAATATAAAACCAGCCATGCATACAGAGGCAGGCTGAGTCACATGTATATGCTGATCCAACCCTTCACACACAACACACATGCACTGGGTTATACACACCTCTGCCACACCAAGCAGTACCTGTCACTCTCCTTTTGACCTATATGGCATACATCCTGTGAAACACAAGCATGAGCACAAAAGACCTACAGCAAACACATCCACTCCACACGCACACAGATATCTGCTCTGTACAACCCCCCTCCTAGGTCTGATCAGTGTGATGCACCCCTGTGGCACTGTATAAATAGTAAATGAAGATAAGCTGTGCACGCATACACACACACACATGCACACACAGAGTTAGGGCACGTCTTCATTACCCGCCGGATCAGCGGGTAGCGATCGATCTATCGGGGATCGATTTATCGCATCTAGTGTAGACGCAATAAAATCAATCCCCGATCGCTCTGCCGTCGACTCCAGAACTCCACCGCAGTGAGAGGCGGAAGCGGAGTCGACGCGGGAGCGGCAGCGGTCAACTCGCTGCCGTCCTCACAGCCAGGTAAGTCGACCTAAAATACTATTCGCGTAGCTGAAGTTGCGTATCTTAGGTCGACCTCCCCCCGTAGTGTAGACCTAGCCTTAGTGAATTACGGACCTCTGTCTGCCCACATACTTACGGTCATCCCCTCCAGAGGTGCACGTCTGCATTTAGATTTTTTTCTTCTTTTTATCTTTTAATTTTCCCTTTACTTCTCTTTCTTTCTTTTTTTTAAGACTGCAGCAGACATTTCATGCAACATTCAGAGAGCCTTGAAAACGGCACTGGCTAGTACAGAGTAGGGATATTTCCTGGGCCAGAACCATCAACTTCTGTACTGTTGAAGCTTTTATTTACAAACAAAAATAAGTTTGTGGTTGTGAAGATTACCTTCCAAACATGAACCAAGTAGAATCCTATGCAGTGCTGTCTTCTAAAGCCTGCAGCCAGCTACAGAGCCTCTGCTGTTACCTACAACTTCCTGAACTGTCAAGTCAGTTTTCCTTCCTGTTATTAGGAAACCCCTGAGCATAAGCGACGCTGACAAGTAGATGCTCAAATTCAATCTGCTGCCACTTGGGAAGTCTATGAGCAGAGGCAGCCACTGGAGCAATTATCTTGTGTGAAGGACCCAAAAGGAGAGAGGCTGAGGAGAAGTGCATTAGCAGAGACCTCCCTTTCCTCCCCCACTGTACAGCACCCAGGAGCCTGGAATGAAGGTGTGGGAATTCAGGGAGAGAAAATGCTCCTCTCTAAAGATGGAAGGCCATACCCGGATGAGAATCCAAGCTCGCTCCCCTTCCCCAGTAGCTGGGGGTTGAGTCTGGGCTTCTCTCCTGTGAATGACCCTGGTACACCCTATGGCACCCACCTTTACCCTGTTCCTAGGGCTCAAGGCATAACCCCACACTCTAGGGCACCCACCTTTACCCTGTTCCTAGGGCTTAAGGGGTAACCCCACACTCTAGGGCACCCACCCTTACCCCGTTCCTAGGGCTCAGGGTGTAACCTTCTGCGGATTTTCAGGACCTTTTACCAGTGAAAGAGCCTTACATAGTAATATCCTTAATCTCTATTTATTAACAATCACCAAGCAGAATACAAAAGCTAAGCATATGATGCTCTGCTCCAGGGCCGGCTCCAGGCACCAGGCACCCAAGCTGGTGCTTGGGGCGGCACCTGGAGGGGGGCAGCGCGGCGCTCCGGCCGCCGGGGAGAGCGGGGCCACAACCGGGCTCGCCGCCCTCCCCCCGGCGCTCTGGCCGCCCTCCCCCCGGCCGCCGGGGGGAGAGCCGCGCCCCCGCCGGGGCTCGCCGCCCTCTCGCCACCCTGCCCCCAGCGCTCTGGCCGCCGGGGGGGGAGAGCCGAGCCCCCGCCGGGGCTCGCCGCCCTCCTCCCAGGGCTCCGGCCGCCCTCCCCCCCCCGGCGCCCCCCCCCCGGCCGCCGGGGGGGGAGCGGAGCCCCCGCCGGGGCTCCGGCTGCCCCCCCCCCGGCTCCGGCCGGAGGCTTTTTTGCCTGGGGTGGCAAAAAAGCCAGAGCCGGCCCTGTCTGCTTGCCAATCCTGATCACTCAGACGGACTTTCCTTGTTGGCCAGGCAAGGTTGGTCTTGTCTGGGTTCTGGTTGCTGCATGTCACAGTCGTGCATAGGATTCTAGCAGCTCTGCTCTCAGGTTGTGTCTTGGAGGTGAGTTCTTATTATTATTCTGCCAGGTCTTTCCTTTTCATTTTCCTTTTTCTTTATTTCCCAGCTAGTCCCCTTCTCAGTTTATGTAGTAAAACTCAAGTTCTGCTTAGCTATACCTTAACCAAGGATTTTACAAAATAATTATTTGACCAATCCTAACATATTGTGAAACAATTCTTTATCCAGTCATACCCCATCACCTTACTTGATTTAAATCTTGCAAAATTAGTTATGCAACAGACAAAAACAATCAAAGAACTAGACAGAAATTGTGACGGGTTCAATAACAGAGACCCCCTTGGGACAGTCACCTGGTGTGCTGAGACTACCTCTGAGCCCATTTTCTCTGCCAGTTTGGGCCTCCAGAACCCTGCCTTGTTGAGCCAAACATGCAAGCCTGATGCAACACAGACCCAGGGTCTGAACTACATCCCCAAAGCTGCAGGCTTTAACTGAAAACCACTCAGCAGGTATTCCTGTCTTTAGCACCCAGACACCCAGCTCCCAATGGGATCCAAACCCCAAATAAATCCATTTTACTCTGTATAAAGCTTATACAGGGTTAACTCATAAATTGTCTGCCCTCTATAAAACTGATAGATATGCACAGCTGTTTACTCCCCCAGATATTGATCACTTACTCTGGATTCAATAATAAACAAAAGTGATTTTATTAAGAATAAAACGTAGGATTTAAGTGGTTCCAAGTAATAACAGACAGAACAAAGTAAGTCACCAAGTAAAATAAAGCAAAAACATGCAAGTCTAAGCCTAATATATTAAGAAACTGAATACAGGTAAATCTCACTCTCAGAGATGTTCCAGTAAGCTTCTTTTACAGACTAGACTCTTTCTTAGTCTGGGCCCAATCCTTTCCCCTGTCTCAGTTCTTGTTAGTTCCAGCTCAGGTGGTAACTAGGGGATTTCTCATGACTGCAGCCCCCTTTGTTCTGTTCCACCCCCTTTTATAGCTTTGGCACAAGGCGGGAATCCTTTGTCTCTATCTGGGTTCCCACCCTTCCTTCTAAATGGAAAAGCACCAGGTTTAAGATTGATTCCAGTACCAGGTGACATGATCACATGTCACGGTAAGACCTCGTTCTCCATTCTTTCAGGGTTGGCCTGCACGTACCCAGGAAGGTTTGAAAGTAAACAGAGCCATTTACAACAAATTGTCCTGGTTAATGGGAGCCATCAAGATTCCAAGCCATTATTAATGGCCCACACTTTGCATAATTACAATAGGACCTCAGAATTAACTTCATATTTCTAGTTTTAAATACAAGAATGGATGTACAAATAGGATGAACACACTCAGTAGATTATAAGCTTTGTAATGATACCTTACAAGAGACCTTTTGCATAAAGCATATTTCAGTTACATTATATTTACACTCATAAGCATATTTCCATAAACATATGGAGTGCAACATCACAGAAACCATACAAATAGACAAGTGGGAACCATAAAGGCAAAACAATACAGAAGTATAGATTTCACAGTCACAACTGTTGATAAAAGAACTGGAATTAATTGGCAAACTGGACACCATTAAATTAGGCTTGAATAAAGACTGGGAGTGGATGGGTCACTATTTCCCAAACTATTTCCCTTTGCTAATTTTTCCCCTACTGTTACTCACACCTTCTTGTCAACTGTTTGAAATGGGCCATCCTTATTATCACTACAAAAGTTTTTTTTCTCCTGCTGATAATAGCCCACCTTAATTGATTAGTCTCGTTAGAGTTGGTATGGCAACACCCATTTTTTCATGTTCTCTGTATATATATATCTTCCTACTGTATTTTACACTACATGCATCCAATGAAGTGGGTTTTAGCCCATGAAAGCTTATGCCCAAATAAATGTGTTAATCTCTAAGGTGCCACAAGTACTCCTCGTTCTTTTTGCTGATACAGACTAACACGGCTACCACTCTGAAAACTGTTGATAATTGATTCCTTGCAAGACAAAATGACATCAAAGTTTTCTTTAAACATCTTAAGATCGGTTTCTCTATATGGTAGTGGTGAATACTATTAGGACAGGATTGCCTTCTTAACAGCCTAATATTATATTATTTTAATGTAATGTGGATGGAATGTGAGGATGTGACTTTCTGCTTCTTGGCTCTCATGGCTGCTGCTCTCCTAATATGGCTGCAGAAAAAGGCCTCAGACCTTAGGAGGCTGGTAAATGTGTAAGCCCTTTGCATGAGGTAGCAAGCAGCTGTGGGTCTGGGAGGTGGCTGAGCGGCAGTGATTGGTTATTGATTACTGTGGCATACTCAAGGTGCCTCATGGATGATACACCAGGACAGGCCTTACCCTGAGGAGTGGTTACAGCTGCAGGTGAGATTCCCTCCTGTGTAGAGGGCCAGCACAAGTCTCAGGCACCACATAAGTCACAAAACAGGGCTTCTGTGGTGCATAGGGCCATGAGCTGCCCCTCTCCATGGTGACTTTCACCCTTACTGAGGAGTTTCCCAGTTAGAAAAAAGAAGTAAGAGGGAGGGGGAGAGTGACTGACTGATTTCAGGAGCCATGGGAAAGAAAAAATATAGGGTGGGAGGGGGAGAGAAAGGAAAACAGCAACAGGCCCTGGAAACACTCTGTGTGGTTTTATATTCAAGTAATCCACTAGTCTTAATAATAATTAATTGCTAGTAATTTAACAACAGTCTTTATTAGATACATAGTTAACATATTATAGACAGAGCATCTTAACTCAGGTCTATCTGTCAGTCTAACCAAGGGGTGGGCAAACTTTTTGGCCCGAGGGCCACATCTGGGAATAGAAATTGTATGGCGGGCCATGAATGCTCACAAAATTGGGGTTGGGGTTGGGGTTGGGGTGTGGGATGGGGTGAGGGCTCTGGTTGGGGGTGCGGGCTCTAGGGTGGGGCCAGAAATGAGGAGTTCAGAGTGTGGGAGGGGGCTTCTGGCTGGGGCGGGGAAGTGAGGTGCAGGGGGGGTTAGGGCACCGGCTGGGGGTGCGGGCTCTGGGTGGGGCTGGGGATGATCAGTTTGGGGGGAGGGATAGCTCAGTGGTTTGAGCATTGGCCTGCTAAACCCAGGGTTGTGAGTTCAATCCTTGAGGGGGCCACTTAGGGATCTGAGGCAAAATCAGTACTTGGTCCTGCTAGTGAAGGCAGGGGGCTGGACTCAATGACCTTTCAGGGTCCCTTCCAGTTCTGTGAGATAGGTATATCTCCATATATTATTTTTTTATATATTTTATTTTATTATTATGGGGTGCAGGAGGGTGCTCCGGGCTGGGATCGAGGGGTTCGGAGGGCGGGAGGGGGATTAGGGCTGGGGCAGGGGGTTGAGGCATGGGGAGAGGCTCAGGGGTGCAGGCTCCGGGCAGCGCTTACCTCAAGCGGCTCCCGGAAGCAGTGGCATGTCCTTTCTCCGGCTCCGACTTGGAGGCATGACCAGGCAGCTCTGTGTGGAGCTGACCCTCTGCTGCATGGAGCTGCCCCTGACCCTGCGCCACGGCTGGAACACCAGAGCGCCAGAGCGGGACAAGCCCCAAACCCCGCTCCCCAGTGGGAGCTCAAGGGCTAGCTTAAAACAGCTGGTGGGCTGGATGCGGCCCGCGGGCCGTAGTTTGCCCACCTCTGGTCTAACCTAAAACTAACAGCCTCTTCCCACTGTCAGCTCCCACGCCTGGAAAATCTCTTCATTCTCTTACCACCACAGTAACACTACATATCCTTTCTTTTATTATTTTAGCATAAATATGTGTGTGTGTGTGTGTGTGTGTGTGTGTGTACGTACAGCTTTCTGTAAGGCTTTTAACAGGTCTCCTTTGATGCAATGACTGTCTAACTTCTATATTTGCTGAATCATTGAAGTTCATATACTTATTTCTTTTCTTATATCCTTCTTGAAAAAACCTAGGCAATCTGTTTCTAAGTTTTCTGCTAAATAACAACTGTGCAGGTGATAAACCTTGTTGTAATGGTGATGGTCTATTATTTAATAATGCCGAGTATAAATCATTATTCATTTCTTCAGTTTTTGTTAGCAATCTTTGTACTCTTTTAACACCATTTTCAACTAACCTTAATAGGCTAATGATTGTGGGGAACCTGGATGTGATGTAATATGTTTGAAATCATATCCTGTGACAAAACTTTTAATCTCTTGACTGTGAAATTGAGGTCCATTATCAGTCATTATTTTTATTTAGAATGCAAAGCCTTGCAAAAATTGATTTAATTTTATTAATGACTTGTTTGGCACTTGTGTTTTCTAGTACAGCTATTTCAGGAAGATGTGAAAAATAATCAAGAACTATAACATATGCATGTTCTTTATATTCAAATAGATCTAAACCTAAAGTCTTAAGTTTTCATGAATAAATGTTCAGATTGAGCATTTCTACATTTTGACATGTCACATTCTTTTATATAATCCTCTGTGTTTTGGTTCATTTGTGGCCAATACAGAACCTCTCTTGATTTACATTTACATTTTTCTATGCCTAAATGTCCCTCATGTATGCATTTCAACATCTCTACTGTTAACCCTAAAGGAATTATTATTCTATTATCTTTAAATGGAATTTCTTCAATTACTGGTAAATCTTGAATAAATGGATTATATGGCTTCGGTTTCGTATTTTTATAATATCCTTTTGCTGTAGCTGTAATAACCTTTTGTAAATTCTTATCCTGTCTAGTTGCTTGTACAGTTTCTTCCCATACTCTTTCTGGTGTAGGAAACAATTTTTAAGTACATCTACATGTGTAGGGTGACCATATTTCCCTAGGCTGAATAAGGGACACCTGGTAAAATTACTCATGTTCAAGTGAGTTCAAGGGCAATCAATCAGAACTATACAGTACAAATGTTCAAATTAACATCAAGTTGACTGAGCCCCTGTTAAAAATAAATACGGCGTAGTTGGATTAGTTTTATTTACCTTATCTTTAAGGCTTTAGGGTTCACACGGGGAGAGGTGACATACCCACACCCCTGTACACCTCTCTCACACAGGGGGAGTGACCGACTGACCCTCCCATCCCTGCCTGGCACTCTCCGTCCTCCATGCCTTTCCTGGTACCTGGCACCGTGTCTTCCCAAAGCAACACGGGGGGGGGGGGGGGGGGGGGGGAGGCACACAGGGTCACATGCCCCCCATCCCAGATTTCTGCCAGGGTTCATACCAGAATGCAGCCTTCGGCGCTTTGTGGGAGGAAAGGGAGGGGAACTGCTTCCAGCCGCGGGAGGGGAGGGAAAGGGAGGGGAAGGTGGGGAGGGCGTTGACCTGGCCCATGTCTTTGCAGAGCTCATCTCTTCCCCCCCCCACCTCCCGTGGCTGGAAGCAGCTCGTCCCTTCCTGCCTGCACAGCGTCAAAAGGCAGCTAACATCTCCAGGCTGCTGCTGGCCACAGACATAACCCAGCTGCCTCCTGTCCCCTGGCTACAGCGCGGACAGGAAGGGATTAAGCCCTAAGGATGCATTGTGCACCAAGGCCCAGAGAACCTGACTGCAGGGGCTTCTGCGAACCCAGCCAGAGAGGTGGCTCAGCAGGGGACGATGCCTAGGGGATGGAGCAGCCCCGCGTTCCCTGGGGGCAGGACCTAAGGTTGCAGGGGGCAGGTGAAGGGAGTGCTAAGCCCCTGCTCCGGATACTGCTATGGAGCCTGCAGGGTCAGAGTGCGAACAGGCTGGAAATTGCTTCCTCCCTGCCACTCCAGAGCTTAACTGAGGGGTGGAGAGGCTTCCCCGTGCCAGTGCTGTCTGGGGCTTTGGCACACACAAGGCTCGGCTCCTCCTGAGGGTCTTGGGCTTTCCTGGGGTGCTGGCCCAGCCAGAGGCAGTGGGGGAAGGAAGGAGCCTGCCAGCCAGGCTGCTGGTGAGCTGAGTGCTCCGACCAGAGGCTGGTTCTCTGCATAGCACTGGAGCAGGACGCATCTCGTCGGGGGAGATGTGGAGGAGCAGCGGGGCTGGGGATGGGGGAGAGGGAGAGGAGCAAAGCAGGGAGAGGGCAGTGAGAGGGGGAGCATGTAAAGGGCCAGTGGGTGGACAGCAGAGGTGACACGTAACCAGCTGCCATCTGGCACCTGCCCGCATTCACCAGCCACCGCAGCTCGCAGCGTGCAGCCAGTGCTGGCCGGAAACTGAACGGAGGGGAAGGGCCTGATGGCTGAGAGCCAGCACGCTGTGGGGGCTGCGCTGACATACAAGCAGGGGGAGCGGCCGGCCCCGTGCACTGCATCTTCGCCCCGCCACCAGCCTTGCACACCTACCCCCATTGTCGGCCACTGGACTCCCCCACTCACCGCTGGTGCGTGGGCAGCTGCTGAGCAGGGATCTCTCCCGCTAGTACTTATAGGGGGAAGGAGACAGAAAATATGGGACAATTTGCCTGTTTTTATGAAAAAATCAGGACACCTACAGGAGGGCTTAAATATGGGACTGTCCCTTTAAAAATGGTACATCTGGTCACCCTATACATGTGCCACATCATGTTCTTTTTCTGTGACATTAGTTACATCATAAGCTCTAGAAAGAATATCAGCAAATATTGATTTGTGTGGCTGATATTCTAATTTTAAATCATATAAATACAATTGAAAAATAATCTTTGTAATCCAGGTGGTATGTCTGTCATGTTCCTTTTTGAAATATTAACTAATGGTTTATGATCTGTTTCTGCCACTTCAGATCTACCATATATAAATATGTGACATTTTTTGCATTCAAAAACAAATGCCAAAGCCCTTTTTCTATCTGAGCATACTGGCATTCTGCTGGACATAGCTCTAGAGGCATAGATCACCATACTTTTGAATAGAACTGCTCCGAGGCCTGGTTTGGATGCATCTGAAGAGAATTTTGTAATTCTGTTATGATCAAATATTTTTAATACTGGAACTATTTTTATTAGTTGCTTAAACTGCTCAAATTCTTGTTGATGTTGACAGTCCCATTTCCACTGATTATTTTTACAAAGTTAAGCCCTTACATTTGTTGTTTTTTTTCTGCTAGGTTAGCTATGTATTTTCCTACAAAATTATCCATGCCCAAAAATTTCTGTAGTGACTTTTGGGTGAGCAATATTATCAATGGCTTGTACTCATTGGGGATCAATCTGTAATCCCTGACTTTTCAGTTTTTCTCCTAGAAACATTAATTCTTGCACTTTGAATTTACATTTATTGTTGTTAGGTTTCAATCCTTCTCATTTTACTCCAGATAATGCTTTAGTTAATCTTCTATTATGGTCTCCTAAAGTTCTTCCCCATATTATCATATCATCTATGTACACTTGTGTGCCAGCTATATTTTCAAAAATCATTTGTATTGCTCTGTGGAATACCTCTGGATTTAAACATAATCCAAAAGGTAGTCTTTTAAAAATAGCAATGTCCAAAAAGTGTGTTAAACCTACGTAGCAATTGACTGTCTTGCTCCAGTGGTATTTGCCAATATCCATTCAAAGCATCTAAAGAAGAAAAGTATTATACTCATGACATTTGTCCAAATATTTCTTCCCTGGCAGGTATTTTTAAATCATCTGTTTTAACCTACTTATTTAAGTCTTTTGGATTTAACTAGGGCTGTCGATTAATCGCAGTTAACTCATGCGATTAACTCAAAAAATGAATTGCGATTAATCGCAGTTTTGATCGCACTGTTAAACAGTAGAATACCAATTGAAATTTATTAAATATTTTGGATGTTTTTCTACATTTTCAAATATATTGATTTCAATTACAACACAGAATACAAAGTGTACAGTGCTCACTTTATATTATTTTTATTACAAATATTTGCACTGTAAAAACAATAAACATTCAAGTATCATAGTGCGATCTCTTTATCGTGAAAGTGCAACTTACAAATGTAGATTTTTTTTGGTTACATAACTGCACTCAAAAACAAAACAATGTAAAACTTTAGAGCCTACAAGTCCACTCAGTCCTACTTCTTGTTCAGCCAATTGCTAAGAGAAACAAGTTTGTTTGCATTTACGGGAAATAATGCTGCCGGCTTCTTATTTACAATGTCACCTGAAAGTGGAACAGATGTTCACATGGCACTTTTGTAGCTGGCATTCAAGATATTTACATGCCAGATCTGCTAAACATTCGCCTGCCCCTTCATGCTTTGGCCACCTGTGATCAGTGTCGGTCCACCTACCCGCTAGGGGGCGGTGGGGAGCTACGTCGTCACTGGCTGGCCTGGGTCACGCCTCCGCCAGCGGGGAATTAGAAGTGGAAAGGCTGCCAGCCAGAGTCTGTAGCGTGGCCCTCAGGCCGGGGAGCACCGGCAAAGGTCAGTAGCGCGCCACTCAGGCAGGGGAGCGCCGGCAAAGGTCAGTAGCGCGCCCCTCAGGCAGGGGAGCGCCGGCAAAGGTCAGTAGCGCGCCCCTCAGGCAGGGGAGCGCCGGCAAAGGTCAATAGCGCGCCCCTCAGGCAGGGGAGCGCCGGCAAAGGTCAATGGCGCGCCCCTCAGGCAGGGGAGCGCCGGCAATGGTCAATGGCGCGCCCCTCAGGCAGGGGAGCGCCGGCAAAGGTCCCGGCGTGGCTCGGCCGGGTAGGGGAACGCAGGCCCACCCTACACCACTGCGTTCCAGCCCAGGGCCCTGACAGTGGCAGGACGAGGGTCCCGCTACTGGGTCAGCGGGGTCCCTCCGCGATACAGACTCACCACTGTGCAGCTTTGTCCCTGGGCTACTTCCTACCCGATCGCTCGTCCGGATCCCTCTGGTCCTGTCAGTGCATCGGGGTAGTCCGCTGTTGGCAGCTCCAGCTCCCCCTCGGGCTCAGGCTCCTCCAGCTCCTCCCGGTCCTCGGCTGCTGGTAGCTCCAACTCCCCCTCCGGCTCCTCCAGTTCCTCTGGGTACTCGGCAGCGGGCAGTCCTGGCAGCCCCAGTCCGTCCTCCAGGTGCGGTTTCCACTGGTCCAGGGCCTCCCATGGCGTGGCAGCAGGGTCTGAAGGGAGCAGCCGGCTGTCTGCGTCTGCCTCCCTCCCTGGTGCTGCCCTGACTGAGCTAAGGGCCCCGCCCTTTATACTTCCTGTTCCACCCCTCCCCTCCCGGGGGGTGGAGCGAGCTTGGGCTGGCCCCGCCCACTCCGGCTGAGAGAAAGGCCCTTTTACCTCTGGTTCGGAGGGCAGCCACCCTGGCTCCCTACACCACCATTCCTGAGGACATGCTTCCATGCTAATGACACTTGTTAAAAAAATAGTGTGTTAATTAAATTTGTGACTGAACTCCTTGGGGGAGAATTGTATGTCTCCTGCTCTGTGTTTTACCCTCATTCTGCCATATATTTCATGTTATAGCAGTCTCAGATGATGACTCAGCATGTTGTTCATTTTAAGAACACTTTCACAGCAGATTTGACAAAATGCAAAGAAGGTACCAATGTGAGATTACTAAAGATAGCTACAGCACTCGACTCAAGATTTAAGAATCTGAAATGCCTTCCAAAATCTGATTGGGACGGGATGTGGAGCATGCTTTCAGAAGTCTTAAAAGAGCAACACTCCAATGCGGAAACTACAGAACCCGAACCATCAAAAAAGAAAATCAACCTTCTGCAGGTGGCATCTGACTCAGATGATGAAAAGGAACATGCGTTGGTCTGCACTGCTTTGGATCGTTATCGAGCAGAACCCATCATCAGCATGGACGCATGTCCTCTGGAATGGTGGTTGAAGCATGAAAGGACATATGAATCTTTAGCGCATCTCTCTTTCTCTCTTTCACGTGACATTGTAAACAAGAAGTGGACAGCATTATCTCCTGCAAATGTAAACAAACTTGTTTGAGCGATTGGCTGAACAAGAAGTAGGACTGAGTGGACTTGTAAGCTCTAAAGTTTTACATTGTTTTATTTTTGAAGGCAGTTATTTTTTGTACATAATTCTACATTTGTAAGTTCAATTTTCAAGACAAAGAGATTGCACTACAGTACTTGTATAAAATGAATTGAAAAATACTATTTATTTTATTTTTACAGTGCAAATATTTATAGTAAAAAATAAATATAAAGTGAGCACTACACACTTTGTATTCTGTGTTGTAATTGAAATCAATATATTTGAAAATGTGGAAAACATCCAAAAATATTTATATAAATAGTATTCTGTTACTGTTTAACAGCACGATTAATCATGATTAATTTTTTTAATAGCTTGACAGCCCTATTTAAACATAACCATCTTTCTTGTCTACTATTACAAATTAATTCACCTATTCAGTCGGCTCTTCCACACTTTTGATTATATCTAAATTAAACTAAGCTTTCCTATTCTTTTTGTGCCTTATTTCTTAAAGATAATGGTATTTTTCTAGTTGCATGTATAACTAGTTTTTTTGTTTCATTTACCAATGCCAGTGAATAGCTGTAAATTGATGTTCTATTTTCAGTGTGTCAGAACCCTGAATAATCCGAATTCTACCAGTTAGATTTAGCACTAAACATGTTTCTAAACTAAAGTAGAAATACCTTGTCCCTTAACTACTACAATTCTTACGTTTTCTAAATTATCGTTAACTATGACCAGTGTAAGCGTGCATGGTCATGCCTCCTGGTCTATCTCTAAGGGAGGTCATGCCTCATCACTATCGCGCCCTTTGCATGGCAATCAGTTGGGGGGAATTAGCTGTCTTTAAAGCTCAGGCCACTTGAGACAGGCTGAGCAATAATGAGCCTATCAACCCCGGCTCTCAAGCAGGGTGGACCACCAACAGTCAGGGGTTCTGGCTTGTGGTCAGGGCAGAGCAGCAAAGGGTCTATAAGCCCTGGCCCTTAGTCAGGGCAAGGCAGCAAACAGGGACTCTGGCCTGCATTCAGGGTAGAGTAACAAAGTGTCTATAAGTCCAGGCCCTCAGTCAGGGCAGAGCAGCAAACAGGTAGAGGGCTCTGGCCTACAGTCAGGGCAATAAAGGGTCTAGTGTCCTAGTTCTGGCAGACAGTAGACTAGTACAGACCTCCTGGCCTACTATGGTGAGGCTGCCACCTCTGAGGTGGGGTGGTAGGGGGACCTGTACCCACCTGACTCCACCGGGTCCTAACCCAGCACCCTAACAGTGGTGGAGTGTTCACCACTGGGGTCAGCGGGGATTCCAGCCACAACACACTGCCCTATCTGCAGGCAGCACCATAGCCAGACTACAGTCGACTGTCCCTGAGGTACTTCCTCCCCTCCCCTCAAAGTGTACCTGCATCCAGGGGTCATCCTCCGTCTCCCCGGAATACCCCGCCAATGGTAGTCCCAGCAGCTCCTCAGTGTCTGGAGTGTCAGGGCACTTTGGAAGCTCAGGCAAGTGCTCGGGGCCGCAGCAGTCCTCCTCAGCGTCCTGTTCCGGCAGCAGGGGAGAATCATCTGTCTCCCTCGGCAGCTCCAGCCAAACTGAGCTGCAGGGCCTCTTTTATACTTCCACATCCTGTCCTGCCCCATAGCTTCCTACAAGGAGGGCATGGCTTTCCTGGCTCTACAACCCAAGGGGCGGGTTGTGGTCCCTCCTTGTCTATCTCTGAGAGAGGTCATGCTTCCTTGCTACAACCAGTAATTCACAAATACCCATAACAGGATTTTTTTTTTACCACTATAAGATTATAAATTAATATGTATTTTTTCTCTTACTACAGGTTTTACTTTTAGACATTTTATAATTTCTTATAAAATTACATTAGCTTGTGCACATAGGTCTATTACATACAGAATAGATGTTCTATTAGTAGATAACATAGCTGTCCAACCCTTGTTATTCAGAGTGACTGTTTCAAAATACCCAGAAACAAATTTTCTTCATCTTCATTTATGTCAGCTCTGTATTCCTTATTCGGTATCTTCTCTGAGACTTTTCAATTTTGAATTGAATGTATATTTCTAAGTTTTTCCAGATTTCTTTGTGTGAAGTTGGAATGCAGCAGCTCAAGAATGTGAGTACCAACCTCAGGGCAGACTGTTAAGAACCAGGACACAATCCTAAAATCGGTGTGAGTTCTATACTTAGACTTAACCAACCAATTATCAATGTAAACTCCTCAGGCACTCCTTAACCTGGAATCACAGGCTGTCCCCTGGGATACTCTGATCTGTCTCCCCATCTAGGTGAGTCTGTCTTTGTGATAGATGGTCCCTTACACCAAGGATCACAGCAATTTTCAGGTTACTCCCTGGTCCAAAGGACCAGTCACTTATCCCAGGTCAATTGCAGTTTAGATCCCAACCCAAAGACAATGCTTGTAGCCAATCCTATAATAAACTATCAAAAGATTTATTATATAGGAAAAGGAAACAAGAGAGTTACTTAGAAGATTAAGGCAGATAAACACAGATACACTCAAATGAGTTCCAGTCTTAAGTTTCAAGAAGTAACAGAAACTTCTATAATAAGCAAGCTCTACACATCCTTCAGGGCTAACCCAGGTTGAGCACTGGGGAGCTTTTGCTTATGCCTGATAATTCTTGCCCTGCAGAGTCCAAGCAGTATAAAGATCCAGTTCCTGCTTGTTGTGGGGTTTTATTCCCTTTCCCTCTTCAGCTTTGAGCTGCAAACTCAGATGATGGGAAGAATTCACTTGCAAGACTCATCTTCATGGGTGTGGGGAAGAGAAAACAAAGTCTTTTGTTCTCTTTAATGTTCTACTCTGTATGGTGTTGATAGGCATTTCTTGTCGGACAGGACACAACACCATCTATTGGAGACCAGCCTTTCACACCAGCTAACGTCTCTCTCCTGTCTGGTGAGTTACAATTTACAGAGGCTTACAATGCAACTGCTCAAATATTGCCATACAATATGGGATACAGCTGTTATAAGTGAGATGAATGCCGGCAGCAACTCACAAGCATTCCATATAGTCTGAACTCTGAACACATTCATATCATTCTAGTACCTGTTTTAACAAAACTAACAGACAGGTGAGCCATACTAGTTCCAGCTAAGTATTTGTGAGACCTCAGTTGAGACATGGGGATCTTGGCAAGAGCTGGCACCTCATCTGCCAGCTTCGCACTCTATTTGCAAAGTTTCGCACAGTGATTCTGTTTCGTGCAGATATGACAGGTTTGACTATATTCTGGACATTATCTAGGTTGGTGTCTCCTTCCACATCTAGAATATTCTTTCATACACTCACATGTTTTAATTTTAATACTTTCACCCTGTTTTGCTCCATAGACTTTTTTTTTTACTTTTTCCCATGTCTATATTCAGATCAGTTTGTTTCTGTTCTAAAATGCACAATTATTGTTGATTAAGTTCAGCAGTTTGGCAAATTCTCACTGTTTATTCCAGATTTAGATCTGGCTTTTCTAACAGTCTTTTTCTTACACTGATGTCTTTTATACCCATCACAATTTGATCTCTTATACTTGACTCAGAAATCTGTTTTCTTATCTTTAGACCTGCTAAAAAGGATTCAAAAGTCTCTTCCTCCATTTGATTTCTTGAGTGAAACTGACATCTTTGAAATATTTCATTTCTTTTTTAAAACAGTCTTCCTCAATTTTTTTAAAGACAAACTCATCATCAGCTCGTTCTCTAACATTAAGCTTAAATGAATTTTATAATGAAATTCCTTCAGTACCTGCAATCTTTTCAGTACCTGCAATCTTTTGTTCAACTTCCTTATGAATAGATTCTGATGCCCTCAAAAAAAAATCAAATTCTTGTTTAGACATTTTCCAGTTTTGTGCAGCATTTCTTGACATTTTTAGAAATGCGGGAATTCTTAATTGATCCATCTTATTTCATTCAAACTTGTTTTTCATTTCTGAGTATCTTTTACCTCAGGTTTTTGTTTGTTTGTTTTAGCTTCTTCGGGTTCTTTTTATCACTTCCCGCACTCTTGATACCATGTGTTGTTTTATATTCAAGTAATCCACTAGTCTTAATAATAATTCATTGCTAGTAACTTAATAACCGTCTTTATTAGATACATTGTTAACATATAGACAGAGCATCTTAACTCAGGTCTATCTGTCAGTCTAACCTAAAACTAACAGCCTCTTCCCACTGTCAGCTCCCATGCCCTGGAGAGTCTGTTCATTCTCTTACTAACGCAGTTACACCACGCACTGCTCAAAAAATACATCATTTACTCTGGGAAAGGAAAGAGCAAAGAGGAGTGAAGCAAGAAAAGGAAAGCAGTGTTAAAAGCAGGAGAGAGAGGTGACTCACACATGTTCATATCTATTAATTGACAATGTAACAACTAGATATAGTCCCCTGTAGACAGTGGTTAATGGGTAAGAACAGAGCTGAGGTAATATTCTGTATAACTAAAATGGTTCCCTTTTCCTGCTCCTCGGCCAACTTCTGCACTGAAGAACACACCAGAGCACAGCCAGTGGCTCTCTGGGTGTTTTCCCACACAGGCTAGAGTCTTCAGGCCTGTGCAGTTTTCCCCACTTTGTCGCTGTTCCATGAGTTGCAATGCAGGGTGAACCTTAGTGTGCACACTCCCTCCCCTCCAATCTTCTTATGGAGAGTTTCTGCAGTGTGGCATCAGAGGTGCATGTGTGTCACCTGATTCCTTAGAGCCCGCGAAGAATGGCAGCCCTACTCTTGCCCTTCAAATTCCGCAGAATCCCCTCAGCTGCCAGCGAGATCAGGCCTGTGTAGCCTGGATCCAAGATGGTGCAGCTCACATAGCAGACACATCTTAATCTTGCATCACACAGCCACAGGGCTGTCTCCAGTTCCCCTATTTATACCTGTCTCCCCCAGACTGCTGATGGGCTCAGCTGTCAGACATGAATATGTGGGTCCTGAAAGACTGCTCGTCCTTCATAGAAACCCTGTGCACAGCTTCAGCAACAGCAACTGACCATGATCAGTATCTACAACATCCCCAGCTCTAGGTGCCTCTGTGCCCTTCTAAGTGACCTGCCCTGCCCTCCGCACATGTGCCAAGACTCAGAGGATTCAATTAAAATCCATGTTCCCTCCCCACTGCTGCACTCCCCTCTTTGGAAGCAACAGACATCAAATACTGCAATATAAGCATGTGGGTTACCAGTGCACAGCTACGTTATTACTCAGATTGCAGAGTACTGGCGCAGTCACAGCCCTCAAGCTGAGGAAGTGCAAACACTACTGAGTATAGTGTCCACTGCAGCAACCTAGAACAACACAGCCTGCATAAGGGTCCCCCCGTATGCTCTGTGCACACCAGCATTTGGGGGAGGGGATGGAATCTCCAAAACAGCTTGCAGAGTTTAACTGCAGCTGATTGGCTGGTGCTTTGTTGAGATTCCCCCCCTCTAAACCCATTTAGGCCTGGTCTACACTACGACTTGAGGTCGAATTTAGCAGCGTTAAATCGAATTAAGCCTGGACACGTCCACACGACGAAGCCCTTTTTTTCGACTTAAAGGGCCCTTTAAACCGGTTTCTTTACTGCACCTCCGACGAGGGGATTAGCACTGAAATCAGCCTTTCCGGGTCGGATTTGAGGTAGTGTGGACGGAATTCGACGGTATTGGCCTCCGGGAGCTATCCCAGAGTGCTTCATTGTGACCGCTCTGGACAGCACTCTCAACCCAGATGCACTGACCAGGTAGACAGGAAAAGCCCCGCAAACTTATGAATTTCATTTCCTGTTTGCCCAGCATGGATAGCACAGGTGACCACGCAATGCTCATCAGCACAGGGAACCATGATGGAGTCCCAGGATTGCAAAAGAGCTCCAGCATGGACAGAACGGGAGGTACGGGATCTGCTCGCCATATGGGGAGATGAATCAGTGCTAGCTGAACTCCGTTGCAGTAAACGAAATGGCAAAATATTAGAAAAAGTCTCAAAGGCCATGAAGGACAGAGGCTATAACAGGGACGCACAGCAGTGCCGCGTGAAAATTAAGGAGCTAAGGCAAGCCTACCACAAAGCCAGAGAGGCAAACGGAAGGTCCGGGGCAGAGCCACAGACATGCCGCTTCTACGCGGAGCTGCATGCCATGCTAGAGGGTGCAGCCACCACTACCCCAACCGTGTGCTTTGACTCCATCAATGGAGAAGCACGCAACAGGGAAGCGGGTTCGGGGTACGAAGAAGATGATGATGAAGACAATGAAGATAGCTCACAGCAAGGAAGCGGAGAAATCGGTTTCCCCAACAGCCAGGATATGTTTATCACCCTGGACCTGGAAGCAGTAACCCCCGAACTCACCCAAGGCATGCTCCCAGACCCTGAGGGCGCACAAGGGACCTCTGGTGAGTGTACCTTTGTAAATATTACACATGGTTTAAAAGCAAGCGTGTTTAATGATTAATGATTCATTTGCCCTGGCAATCGCGGCCAGTACAGCTACTGGAAAAGTCTGTTAACGTGTATGGGTATGGAGCGGAAATCCTCCAGGGACATCTCCACAAAGCACTCCTTCATGTACTCCCAAAGCCTTTGCAAAAGGTTTCTGGGGAGGGCTGCCTTATCCCGTCCGCCATGGTAGGACACTTTAACACGCCAGGCCAGTAGCACGTAGTCTGGAATCATTGCATAACAAAGCATGGCAGCGTATGGTCCCTGTGTTTGCTGGCATGCAGACAACATCCATTCCTTATCTCTCTTTGTTATCCTCAGGAGAGTGATATCATTCACGGTCACCTGGTTGAAATGGGGTGATTTTATTAAGGGGACATTCAGAGGTGCCCGTTCCTACTCGGCTGAACAGAAATATTCCCCGCTGTTAGCCACGCGGTGGGGGGGAGGGGTGAAGTGATCATCTCAGAGAATTGGGTGTGTGGGGGGGGAGGGTGGTTAGTTGGGTTTGTGCTGCATGTTAACCCGGAAAACGCAGCCCCTTCTTTTACATTGCAAACCCATTTTAAATGGCCAACCCAACGGGTACTTGGTATGGGAAATGAGGGCGCTGCTGTTTGAAACCATTCCCATATGTTAGGAAGGTTAAAAAAGCCAAAAGACTGTGGCTTACCATGGCTGCCTGCAAGCCGAATTCTCTTGCCTGGCACTGCCTGAGTGATCTCTCACACCAAACCAGCAGGCCCTCAATATAAGAGGGAAAATGCAGCCTTGTAACGAAAGCACATGTGCTGTGTAATGTGAACAGCAAAATTTAACGTGAAAGAGTGTACTCATTCTTCTCTAAAATGTGTCTTTTTTAACCACCTCTCCCTTCTCCTCCACCAGCTGCAAATGTTTCTCCTTCGCAGAGGCTAGTGAAGATTAGAAGGAGAAAACGGCGGACTCGGGATGATATGTTCTCAGAGCTCCAGATGTCCTCCCACGCTGACAGAGCACAGCAGAATGCGTGGAGGCAGTCAATGTCAGAGTGCAGAAAAGCACAATATGAATGAGAGGAGAGGTGGCAGGCTGAATCGCGGGCTGAAGAGAGCAAGTGGCAGGCTGAAGAGGATAGGTGGCGTCAGCATGCTGACAGAAGGCACGAGTCGATGCTCCGGCTGCTGGAGCATCAAACTGATATGCTCCAGCGTATGGTTGAGCTGCAGGAAAGGCAGCAGGAGCAGAGACCGCTGCTACAGCCCCTGTGTAACCAACAGCCCTCCTCCCCAAGTTCCATAGCCTCCTCACCCAGATGCCCAAGAACGCAGTGGGGGGGCCTCCGGCCACCCAGTCACTCCACCCCAGATGATTGCCCGAGCATCAGAAGGCTGGCCTTCAATAAGTGTTAAAGGTTTGAAGTTTTAAACTGCAGAGTGTCCTTTTCCTTCCCTCCTCCCCCACCCCTCCCGGGCTACCTTGGCAGTTATCCCCCTAGTTGTGTGATGAGTTAATAAAGAATGCATGAATGTGAAGTAACAATGACTTTATTGCCTCTGGGGAGGGGAGGGTGGTTAGTTTACAGGGAAGTAGAGTGAACCGGGGGGGGAGGGGGCGGAGGGTTCATCAAGGAGAAACAAACAGAAGTTTCACACCGTAGCCTGGCCAGTCAGAAAACTCGTTTTCAAAGCTTCTCTGATGCGCACCACGCCCTGCTGTACTCTTCTAACCGCCCTGGTGTCTGGCTGCGTGTAATCAGCGGCCAGGCGATTTGCCTCAACCTCCCACCCCGCCATAAATGTTCCATAGCCTCCTCACCCAGATGCCCAAGAACGTGGTGGGGGGGCCTCCGGCCACCCAGCCACTCCACCCCAGATGATTGCCCAAGCATCAGAAGGCTGGCCTTCAATAAGAGTTAAAGTTTTAAAGTTTTAAACTGCAGTGTGTCCTTTCACTCCTCCCCCACCCCTCCCGGGCTACCTTGGCAGTTATCCCCCTAGTTGTGTGATGAATTAATAAAGAATGCATGAATGTGAAGTATCAATGACTTTATTGCCTCTGCAAGCGGTGCTCAAATGGGGGAGGGGAGGGTGGTTAGCTTACAAGGAAGTAGAGTGAACCGGGTGAGAGGTGGGAGTTCATCAAGGAGAAATAAACAGAAGTTTCACACCGTAGCCTGGCCAGTCACAAAACTCATTTTCAAAGCTTCTCTGATGCGCACCGCACCCTGCTGTACTCTTCTAACCGCCCTGGTGTCTGGCTGCGCGTAATCAGCGGCCAGGCGATTTGCCTCAACCTCCCACCTCGCCATAAATGTCTCCCCCTTACTCTCACAGATATTGTGGAGCGCACAGCAAGCAGCAATAACAATTGGAATATTGGTTTCGCTGAGGTCTATCCGAGTCAGTAAACTGCGCCAGCATGCTTTTAAACGTCCAAATGCACATTCCACCACCATTCTGCACTTGCTCAGCCTATAGTTGAACAGGTCCTGACTACTGTCCAGGCTGCCTGTGTACGGCTTTATGAGCCATGGCATTAAGGAGTAGGCTGGGTCCCCAAGGATAACTATAGGCATTTCAACATCCCCAACGGTTATTTTCTAGTCCGGGAAGAAAGTCCCTTCCTCCAGTTTTTGAAACAGACCAGAGTTCCTGAAGACGCGAGTATCATGTACCTTTCCCGACCATCCCACGTTGATGTTAGTGAAACGTCCCTTGTGATCCACCAGGGCTTGCAGCAGCATTGAAAAGTACCCCTTGCGGTTTATGTACTCAGTGGCTTGGTGCTCCGGTGACAAGACAGGGATATGGGTTCCGTCAATCGCCCCATCACAGTTTGGGAATCCCATTGCAGCAAAGCCATCCACTATGACCTGCACGTTTCCCAGAGTCACTACCCTTGATATCAGCAGGTCTTTAATTGCGTTGGCTACTTGGATCACAGCAGCCCCCACAGTAGATTTGTCCATTCCAAATTGATTCCCGACTGACCGGTAGCTGTCTCGCGTTGCAAGCTTCCACAGGACTATCGCCACTCGCTTCTCAACTGTGAGGGCTGCTCTCATCCTGGTATTCTGGCGCTTCAGGGCAAGGGAAAGCAAGTCACAAAGTTCCATGAAAGTGCCCTTACGCATGCGAAAGTTTTGCAGCCACTGGGAATCGTCCCACTCCTGCAACACGATGCGGTCCCACCAGTCTGTGCTTGTTTCCCGGGCCCAGAATCGGCGTTCCACGGCATGAACCTGCCCCAGTAACACCATGATTTGCACATTGCTGGGGCCTGTACTTTGTGAGAGGTCTATGTCCATGTCAATTTCCTCATCACTCTCGTCGCCGCGCTGCAATCGCCTCCTTGCCTGGTTTTGCTTTGGCATGTTCTGGCTCTGCATATACTCCAGGACAATGCGCGTGGTGTTCATAGTGGTCATAATTGCCGCGGTGATCTGAGCGGGCTCCATGATCCCAGTGCTATGGCGTCTGGGCTGAAAAAAGGAGCAAAACTATTGTCTGACGGAGGGAGGAAAGGAGGGGCGAGTGATGACATGGCTTACAGGGAATTAAAATCAACAAAGGTGGCTGTGCATCAGGGAGAAACACAAACAACTGTCACACAGAATGGCCCCCCCAAAGATTGAACTCAAAACCCTGGGTTTAGCAGGCCGTTGATTTCACGGAGGGAGGGAGAAGCGAATGAATACAGAAAAAAATCTGGTCCATCTATCTTTTACATCTTAAGCTGGCAGCAGACGGTGCAGCATGACTGATAGCCATCGGCATCTTCTGGGTGCTTGGCAGAAGATGCTGCATTACGATTGCTAGCCATCATCATCAAGACGGTGCAATAGGACTGCTGGTAGGACTGAGTCTCCAGGAGACAAAACATGTCTGCCCAGGAGCCTCTGACCGAACTCACTGAGGAGTACGACGACGATGGATACCAGTTGTAATACAGCATCTGCTGCCAAAAGGCAAGGAGCTGCTGCTGTATAGCAATGCAGTCCCACGTCTTCCAGCACCCAGATAGCCGATGACGGCTACCAGTCATACTGCACCGTCTACTGCCAAAAGGCAATTAGCTGCTGCTGTGTAGCAATGCAGTACCACGTCTGCCGGCACCCAGATAACATATGGTGACGGTGAGCTGAGCTGAGCTGAGCTGAGCGGGCTCCATGCTTGCCGTGGTATGTCGTCTGCACAGGTAACCCAGGAAAAAAGGCGCGAAACGATTGTCTGCCGCTGCTCTCACGGAGGTGGGGGGGGGCCTGACGACATGTACCCAGAATCCCCCGCGACACTGTTTTTGTCTCATCAGGCATTGGGATCTCAACCCAGAATTCCAATGGGCGGCGGAGACTGCGGGAACTGTGGGATAGCTACCCACAGTGCAGTGCTCCGGAAGTCAACGCTAGCCTCGGTACTGTGGACGTGGTCCGCCAACTTAATGCACTTAGAGCATTTTATGTGGGGACACACACAGTCGTCTGTATAAAAATGATTTCTATAAAACCGGCTTCTATAAATTCGACCTAATTTCGTAGTGTAGACATAGTCTTAGAAACATGCTGCCTGCCTGAGAGGCTGATGCACGAATTGTTCAGGAAACATGTTCACACATGAAGCAATGATACCCACATGCTGTCCAGGATGGGCCACCCTCTAGACAAGGGGCCCTTTCCAGGGGCATGGCTCTTCTATCGCTCTCTTGGTTTCTTGATGGTTTTATCAGTGCTCCACAGTATTAATCAAAACCTTTTCCCCCCTACAATGTAGTAATTGGTTTCCAGGCTAAGCTAGGGAGAGAGTGGCTCATTCATCCAAGTCATTTGTGTCTGAAATGGATTGGCCTTTCTGTTTGTGCAGTTTAACGTAACTCACAGCTGAAGGTGGTTGATAGCAGAGTCATAAGGAGGAAGCATTCAATCTCGTCAGATTTCTCTCCGCGTTGAGGAGATTTAGATCCCCCAACAGAGACTTTTGCATTTCCTCTGCTTTTGGCTGCTTTGACATCTGTACCTGTGGACACAGCAAAAGCCCCTTAGATTTACAACTGCTCCTGGCAGTTTACATTGGCCCGTAAATGGCAATTCTGTGAAAGGGAACTACAGGTACGTTGTCTTCTAGCCCCACACCATGCCAAGGCAGAGGGGAGATGGGTTTTACACAAAGGATCTAGGAAGAATTGCCAGGGAGGAGATTATTCATCCCCATCTCAGCTTTGTGGCTTGGTGCAAATCAACTGTTCTGCTGCTGCACTCCAGACCACTGAGTAGCAGCTGCTGAGCCCTGAACACCTCACACGGGAGGTTTATAGGTGTAGACGTTCCGGGGTGGGGCTCGTCCCTTCCAGGGGCGGCTGGGAGCCAGGCCACCCCGCTACAAAACTAATAACAGTTTAGGGCTCCGTCCCTTAGGCAGGGTTTGAGCACACAAATAACAGTTCAAGCTCAGTCCCTTAGGCAGGGAGTGAGCACACAAGTAGCAGTTGAGCTCAGTCCCTTAGGCGGGGAGTGAGCACACAAGTAGCAGTTCAAGCTCAGTCCCTTAGGCAGGGAGTGAGCACACAAGTAGCAATTCACGCTCAGTCCCTTAGGCAGGGAGTGAGCACACAAGTAGCAATTCACGCTCAGTCCCTTAGGCAGGGAGTGAGCACACAAGTAGCAGTCGAGCTCAGTCCCTTAGGCAGGGAGTGAGCACACAAGTAGCAGTTCTAGCTCAGTCCCTTAGGCAGGGAGTGAGCACACAAGTAGCAGTTCAAGCTCAGTCCCTTAGGCAGGGAGTGAGCAGCCAGCAATCAGTCTCTCAGAGGCCCAGGCCCTTAACCAGGGCTGGGTCAGTTTGTGATAGCCCAGGCCCTAGATCAGGATGGGGCAGCAAGCAATCAGTCTCTCAGAGGCCCAGGCCCTTAACCAGGGCTGGGTCAGTTTGTAGCGGCCCAGGCCCTAGATCAGGGCGGGGCAGCAAACAAATAGTCAAACAGCGGCCCAGGCCTTGTAGCAGGGGCTGGGTCGCTTTGGGGCAGTCCTGGCCCTAGGCAGGGAGGAGGAGAGACTGCCACCCGGCGTGGGGTGGCAGGGGGGAACACAGGCCCACCCACTCCACTGTGTTCCAGCCCGGGGCCCTATCCGCAGCAGTCCGTCTGCCACGGGGTCAGTGGGGATCCTGACCGCAACACACTGACATAGGTTCGGGGTCTGCTATCCCCGGGCCACTTCCCATCTCCTCCTCCATAGGTACCTGCATATCCTGAGTCTCGTCGACCGGGTCCCAGACCATGGGCTCCTCCGGGCCTCGAGCGCTGGGTAGGTTGGCCGGTTCCTCCGGACTCTCGGCGGGGGTTGGTTCAGGCGGCTCCTCTGGATACGGGGGTCGGGGTCGGCTCGGCCAGTCCTCCTCAGGGTACCGGGCTCGGGGCAGGCTCGGCCAGTCCTCTTCCGGATACCGGGCTCTGGGCAGGCTCAGCCAGTCCTCTTCCGGATACTGGGCTCTGGGCAGGCTCGGCCAGTCCTCTCCAGGGTACCGGGCTCTGGGCAGGCTCGTACCGGCGGGAGCTCGGGCACCAGCGTCTGTCCTCTCCCGCTGCTGGCCAGATACTGAGCGTTGTGGCTTGGCCTTTATACTTCCTGTCCCGCCCCTTGACTTCCGGGGGGTGGGGACAGGCGGCGGTGGCTCCGCTCACTCTGGCGGCTGTTCCGGCTCGTCCCTTCCAGGGGCGGCTGGGAGCCAGGCCGCCCCGCTACAATAGGCCTGTGGATCTACATAGAGACAGATCCACTGGATCCTGCCCCATCCCACTTTTACCCTGCCCCAGAGAAAGACACCCCATGGGCTGCCTCTTCTGCAGTAGAATTCCAGCAGAATTCCTCCTCTGGGGTTAGGGTATTGCATGTCTGTGGGGGGAGGGACATCATATATCCCTTTGTAGGCAAGCAGCTGCTCCCAGACGATTCACAAATTCCCAATGGCACAGGGCCTGTCCTTCTGGAAAACTCACACTGGCTTCCCCTCCTGCCAGGATTTGGCCCAAATGCATTGGAAAGGGAAGATGTGGATAAAAGATATTCCATAGCTCAAACAGGAGATATGGGCTGGGTGCAGGAATCCCTGGGTGAGGGTCTCTGGCCTATGCTGTACAGATCAGACTAGATGGTCATAATGGGCCCTTCTGGCCTCAAAACCTTTGACTCTCAAGCAGAGTAATTTCCTCATGTGCTTACCGACAGACCCACGCTCTCCTATGAAGGCCAATTGTATCCCTGCTGCATAGTGGGTGGACTGTCAGTTCCTGCAGGAGGGATCTGTGATGCTCTGTACCTCCGGGGAACACCCTGCACCCCCATGTTCATCCTTATAATATGATTGTGTGGTATCCAGTGCAAAGTTTGTCATGTCGGGTGTCTTCAGAAGGCTCATGATGCACTGAGCATTGTTGTTATAGTAATGTTATAGGTTGTAATTTCATGTATATAGTTATGAGGCTGAAAATGTGTCCTCATGGCTTAAAACAAGCCCAGGCAAAAATTCTCCAGGAGCAGAGGGGCAGTTCTCACCTCATCAGGGCATGTATGGAATAAACCCAGCCCAGCCTCACAGGAACAAAGGACACTGGCCTAGGCAGCAACAAAGGATCTGTTGGGAGTGAGTCACCCCCCTTCCCTAGGTCAGTTTGGGACTATGATGAGGCAATGCTCACCTGACTCTGAAGTGAGGGGCAAAGCCAAGAGGGAAGAAAGAACATGATGAAAGGGAGAGACGTTTGCCATGTTCTTGCTCTCTCTTCCACCTCCATCTACAGACACCACCACCAAGCGACTGAAGCACTGATCAAAAGGGAGAGCCTGGCTGAAGGGCAACCAGCCAGGCTGTGGTGAGAAACATCGAAGTTTGTAAGGGTACTGAAAGTGTTAAGATCAGCTTAGAATGCATTTTGCTTTTATTTCATTGACGAAATCTCACTTGTGCTTTGATTTATAATCACTTAAACTCTATCTTTTGTAGTTAATAAATTTGTTTGTTTATTCTACTTGAAGCAGTGCGTTTGGTTTGAAGTGTGTCCGAGCTTCCCCTTGGGATAACAAGCCTGGTACATATGAATTTATTTGTTAAATTGACAAACTCATATAAGCTTTCAGCATATAGCGGGCATGACTGGACAGTACAAGATGGAGATTCCTAGGGTTGTGTCTGGGACCGGAGATATTGGCTAGTGTCATTCAGTTGCGCAATCTAAGCAGTGGCTGGCCAAAAGTGCTCACTCACGTAGCTGGGAGCAGCTTACATGCCAGAGGCTGTGCGTGAACAGCCTGGGAGTGGGGGTTCTCACAGCAGAGCAGGGTAAGGGTGGTTTCCAGAGTCGAGCATTGGAGTGACCTAGCAGATCACCGGTCTAGATAACACCCGGGGAACATCACAGGATCTAAAATGCAGAACTCAAGTCATGGCATTGAAGGCCCATTCGGCTCCCTTGGAAAGGGGGTGGCAGTGGTCAGGCTGCAGCTGTGGTTCCAAATGGCGGGTCTCTCCCAGGAGATGCAGTCCTTGATCCAGGACCTCCCCTTTGATGGAATTGGTCTGTTCTCGAATCAAAGAGATGCCAGTCTGCATGGGTTGAAGGACACTAGGGTATAGCCCAGAGCTACTATGTCCTTTGCTCATTGGGCATGCACACGCCGCAATCAGCCAGAAAGCTCTTCCAGCCACCACCGCCGCCAAGACCCTGGCAACCTCATCAGGGATCTACAAGGAGTAGGGACGCAAGTTTTAGTCATCATCGCCCTTCTTCCTCCCGCTCACCAATCCAGCCTGGGGCCGCCAAACACCCAGGGGGCCAGTAGTGATCATTTTGAGGGTGCACCCTAGAGCGACACCCCAGTCAGTCGACAGGATCCTACCCGCATTTTCCTCAACCGCCTCTCTCCCTACCGCTCGTCCTGGTTGCGGGTTACATGGGACCGCTGGGTCCTGGACATAGTAGCTCTGGGCTATACCATGCAGTTCTTGGTTGCCCCTCCTTCCCACCCCCCCATTTTCCCATCCCTCTTCAGGGACCCTTCTCACAAGCAACTCCTCGTTCAGGAGGTCGAGAAACTCCTGGGCTTGAGGGCTGTGGAGGAGATTCCTCAGGACATGGAAGGAAGAGGATTCTACTCCTGCTACTTCCTAATCCCAAAGGCCAAAGGGGGCCTCAGACACATCCTGGACCTGAGTGGCCTCAACAAGTCTCTCAAGAAGTTGAAGTTCCACATGGTCTTCCTGGCCTCCATCATTCCTTCCCTGGATCCGGGGGACTGGTACGCCAGAAGGACGCTTACTTTCATGTCTCCGTATTCCCGGGCCACAAGCGTTTCCTGTGTTTCATAGTGGCTGGGCACCACTTCCTGTTCACGGCGCTACCCTTTGGCCTGTTCTCGTCCCCCAGGGTGTTCACGAAATGCGTGGCACTGGTAGTGGCTTACCTGAGACGTCAGCGGGTCCAGATCTTCCTCTGTCTCAATGACTGGCTCATCAAGGGCAGGTCTGCGGAGCAGGTGCAATTGAGCCTTGATTTGGTACGGTCCATTTGCAACGGTCTGGGCCTGTTAATAAACACAGAGAAGTCCACGTTAACGCCAGTCCAACACATAGAGTTTATCGGAGCAGTTCTTGACTCCATGCGAGCCAGGGTCTTCCTTCTGGAAGCGCACTTTCAGGCCATGTAGGACTTGATCGCCCATGTAAAGAGTCATCTTCTCACCACAGCCCCACACACATGCCTGTGACTAATGGGCCACATAGCCACGTGCATGTATGTGGTCAGCCATGCCCGATTTATAGAATCATAGACTATCAGGGTTGGAAGGGACCTCAGGAGGTCATTTAGTCCAGCCCCCTGCTCAAAGCAGGACCAATCCCCAACTAAATCATCCCAGCCAGGGCTTTGTCAAGCCAGGCCTTAAAAACCTCTAAGGAAGGAGATTCCACCACCTCCCTAGGTAACTCATTCCAGTGCTTCACCACCCTTCTAGTGAAAAAGTTTTTCCTAATATCCAACCTAAACCTCCCCCACTGCAACTTGAGACCATTACTCCTTGTTCTGTCATCTGCTACCACTGAGAACAGTCTAGATCCATCCTCTTTGGAACCCTCTTTCAGGTAGTTGAAAGCAGCTATCAAATCCCCCCTCATTCTTCTCTTTGGCAGACTAAATAATCCCAGTTCCCTCAGCCTCTCCTCATAAATCTTGTGCTCCAGCCCCCTAATCATTTTTGTTGCCCTCCACTGGACTCTTTCCAATTTTTCCACATCCTTCTTGTAGTGTGGGGCCCAAAACTGGACACAGTACTCCAGATGAGGCCTCACCAATGCTGAATAGAGGGGAATGATCACGTCCCTCAATCTGCTGGCAATGCTCCTACTTATAGAGTCCAAAATGTCGTTAGCCTTCTTGGCAACTGTCAAGGTTCACTCCCCATTCTGAATTCTGGGGTACAGATGTGGGGACCGCATGAAAGACCCCCTAAGCTTATTTCTACCAGCTTAGGTTAAAACTTCCCCAAGGCACAAATCCTTTCTTTGTCCTGGGACGGTATTGCTGCCACCACCAAGTGATTTAGACAAACATACAGAGAAAAGGGCCACTTGGAGTCTCTGTTTCCTCAAAATATTCCTCCAAGCCCCTTCACCCCCTTTCCTGGGGAGGCTTGAGAATAATATACTAACCAAATGCCTTTAATAAAAGTACAGACCAAACCCTTTATCTTTAGGACACTAAAATCAACCAGGTTCCTTAAAAAAGAACTTTATTATAAAGAAAAAGGTAAAAGAAGCACCTCTGTAAAATCAGGATGGAAGGTAATTTTACAGGGTAATAAAAAGATTTAAAACACAGAGGATTCCCCTCTAGGCTCAACTTCAAAGTTCCAAAAACAGAAATAAACCTCCCTCTTAGCATAGGAAAAAATTCACAAGCTAAAACAAAAGATAATCTAATGCATTTCCTTGCTTTACTTACAATTTTTGTAATCTTAGATGCTTATTTCAAGTAGGGTTTTAGGAGATTTTTTTCCTGCCTGGTCCATCTCTCTCTGTCCCAAGAGAGCACCACAAAGAGAGCACCTTCCCCCCCCCCCCAGATTTGAAAGTATCTTCTTTTCTTATTGGTCCTTTTGGTCAGGTGCCAACCAGGTTATTTGAGCTTCTTAACCCCTTACATATAAAGGAGGCATTTTATGGTACCCTTAGCTGTATGTCTATGACAGCAACAAGGGCACACTGTTGACTCATATCCAGCTTCTCATCCACTGTAACCCCCAGGTCCTTTTCTGCAGAACTGCTGCCTAGCCACTCGGTCCCTAGTCTGTAGCATTGCATGGGATTCTTTCGTCCTAAGTGCAGGACTCTGCATTTGTCCTTGTTGAACCTCATCAGATTTCTTTTGGCCCAATCCTCTAATTTGTCTATGTCCCTCTGTATCCTATCTCTACCCTCCAGCATATCTACCACTCCTCCCAGTTTAGTGTCATCTGCAAACTTAATGAGAGTGCAATCCACGCCATCTTCCAGATCATTAAGGTATTGAAAAAAACAGCCTCAGGACCGACCCTTGGGGCACTCCGCTTGATACCGCTGCCAACTAGACATGGAGCCATTGATCACTATCCGTTGAGCCCAACGATCTAGCCAGCTTTCTATCCACCTTATAGTCCATTCATCCAGCCCATACTTCTTTAACTTGCTGGCAAGAATACTGTGGGAGACCTTATCAAAAGCTTTGCTAAAGTCAAGGAATAACACGTCCACTGCTTTCCCCTTATCCACAGAGTCAGTTATGTCATCATAGAAGGCAATTAGCTCGGTCAGGCATGACTTGCCCTTGGTGAATTCATGCTGACAGTTCCTGATCACTTTCCTCTCCTCAAAGTGCTTCAAAATTGATTCCTTGAGGACCTGCTCCATAATTTTTCCAGGGACTGAGGTGAAGCTGACTGGCCTGTAGTTCCCCGGATCCTCCTCCTTCCCTGTAGACTTCATCTACAGCCTCTGCAGGCATGGCTGGCCTTGGTCTATATCCCCAGCAGGCACACCCTGGACTGAGTGGTCATGGTGCCGAGCCCCGTCCTCTCATCCTTGGACTGGTGGCTGGAACCCAAGTTGGTGCTGCAGGGGGTTCCCTTCGTGACCCAGTCTCCATCGCTTACTCTGATCTCTGACACATCAGACCTGGGCTGGGGAGCCCATCTGGGCAAGCTCAACACCCAGGGCCTCTGGCTACACAGCAATCTAGCCCTTCATATCAACGTCAGGGAGCTCAGAGCGGTTCGCCTGGCCTGCCAAGCATTCTTGCCCCACCTGAACGGCAGGGTGGTTCAGGTCCTGACGGACAATACGGATGCGATGTATTACATCAATAGTCAGGGCGGCGCCAGGTCTTTGGCCCTTTCTCGGGAGGTGCTCAGCCTCTGGGACTTTTGTGTGCAGCATGCCATTCATCTGGTGGCCACCCACCTGCCTGGAACCAGGAACATCCTGTTGGATCGCCTCAGCAGGACCTTCTCGTCTCGCCACGAATTGTCACTTCATCAGGAGGTGATCAGCCTAATCTTCCACAGGTGGGGGACTTCCCAGATGGACCTGCTTGCATCCAGGCAAAACAGAAAGTGTCACGGGTTCTGTTCTCTGCAGGGCATGTCACGTGTTCTGTCCCTGCTGGAGGCCTTCCTGATTCTGTGGTCGGGAGCGCGGATGTACGCCTTCCCGCTGGTACCATTGATCCACAAGGTACTGCTGAAGGCGAAGCAAGATAGATCGTCTTTTATCCTCATAGCCCCAGCGTGGCCTCGTCAACACTGGTTCGGCATGCTGCTGAGTCTTTCGGCAGCCACTGCGTTGCAGCTACCTCTTCAGCCGGATCTGCTGTCCCAGAACCACAGCAACCTGCTGCACCCAAACCTGGTGTCGCTGCACTTGACAACTTGGCTGCTGCAGGGCTGAGTATGGATGAACGGGAGTGCTCCACTGGTGTCCAACAGGTCTTGCTGGGCAACAGAAAACCATCCACCAGGGCTACATATGTGGCAAAGTGGAAGCAGTTCGCGTGTTGGGCCTCGGACCGACACATTTGTGCGGAAGAGGCCCCGCTGCAGGACATCCTGGACTACTTACTGCAACTTAAGCTCCAGGGTCTGTCACTATCTTCGATCAAGATACACCCGGTGGCCATTTTGGCATTCCACCCTCCATTTTGAGGCCGGTCGGTCTTTGCCCATCCCATGACAGTGCAGTTCCTGAAAGGTCTGGAGCGCCTTTTCCCACATGTCCAGGACCCAGTCCCACCTTGGGACCTGAATCTTGCACTGTCGAGGCTCATAGGTCCCCACTTTGAGCCCTTGACTTCCTGCTCCCTACTGCTTCTCTCTTGGAAGGTTTCCTTCTTGGTCGTTATAACTTTGGCCCATAGGTGCTCAGATAGGAGCCACCCTATACAATCTTCTATAAGTACAAGGTCCAGCTGCGTCCGCACCCAGCTTTTCTGCCCAAAGTTGTCTCCCAGTTCCACACTGGTCAGGACATTTACTTACCTTTGTCCAAAGCCTCATGTGATGGAGGAGGAACACAGGTTGCATATCGTGGGTGTCAGATGGGCACTGGCCTTCTACATTGATAGAACAAAGCCATTTCGTAAGTCAACGTAGTTGTTCATTGCTGTCACTGACAGAATGAAAGGTTGCCCAGTGTCAGCCCAGAGAATCTCGTCTTGGATCACAGCCTGAATCCGCTGCTGCTATGAGCTGGCAAAGGTGCCCCCGCCGGCGATCATGATGGCTCATTCGACTGTGGCGCAGGCCTCATCGGCAGTCTTCCTGGTGCAGGTGCTGATCCAAGAGATCTGTCAGGCCGCCACCTGGTCGTTCATCCACACATTTGCGTCATATTATGCGCTGACCCGGCAGGCTCGAGACGATGCTGACTTTGGCAGAGCAGTGCTGCAAGCTGCAAGACTGTGAACTCTGAGCCCACCTCCGTTGATTCTGCTTGTGAGTCACCTAGAATGGAATCGACGTGAGCAAGCACTGAAAGAAGAAAAAATGGTTATCTACCTTTTGTAACTGTTGTTCTGCTCATGTCCATTCCATTACCCGCCCTCCCGCCCCTCTGTTGGAGTTGTCGACAAGAAGGAACTGAGAGGGTGTAGGACCGGCAGAACCCGATATACTGCGGCATGGGTGCAGAATTCCAGAGGGCGCCACAGCCAACCCTAAGGGTACCACTAAGGCAAAAATCTCCGATGGCCATTCACATGGGCGTGCGCACACCTAGAATGAAATGGACATGAGCAACACATCTTGAAGAACAACAGTTATGAAAGATAGGTAACCATTTTATTCTTGAAGCTGCTGCATGCCTCTCTGTTCAGAAAACAGACTTATCTCCCTGCCAGAACTCACTGCACCCATTCTGACATATTGTATATGGGAGCAATTGCTGCCACTAGCTATGCAAAAGAAGATGCTGCCTGCCAGGTGCTGAGGTTTGAAGAGTCAATGGCACCTCATGCAGTAGGCATTGCAAGGTATCATTGCCCAGAGCAGTGATCACAGAAAGCAGATTTGAGTTCTGAGCCACTGAGTGGCCTTGGGTGAGCAAGAATGGGAACAACACCACTGACTTGCCTGCCTCCCAGGGAATCTGTGAGGAGCAATTAGCTAATGATCAGGCAAAGAAGGGACAACACTCATTATTATACTCACTCACACACCATTCAGGGAAGTGAGCACTCCACATAAAGACCAAAGCCCAGAAATACACTTTATTCCAGTATTTCCTCAGCTTCTGGAATGCGGCCAGGCAGTGGTTCAGATTTGTGTCTTTTAACAACAAGATGATATTAGTAAAGGTTCTTGCTGACACCAGTGTTTGCTTCATCTCATTCTTAGGGTATGTCTACACTACGAAATTAGGTCTAATTTATAGAAGCCGGTTTTATAGAAATCGGTTTTATACAGTCGATTGTGTGTGTCCCCACATAAAATGCTCTAAGTGCATTAAGTCGGCGGACCACGTCCACAGTACCAAGGCTAGTGTCGACTTCCGGAGCGTTGCACTGTGGGTAGCTATCCCACAGTTCCCGCAGTCTCCGCCGCCCATTGAAATTCTGGGTTGAGATCCCAATGCCTGATGATGCAAAAACAGTGTCGTGGGGGGTTCTGGGTACATGTCATCAGGCCCCTCCCCCTCCGTCAGAGCAACGGCAGACAATAGATTCGCGCCTTTTTACCTCGGTTACCTGTGGAGACAACATACCACGGCAAGCATGGAGCCCGCTCAGCTCAGCTCAGCTCACCATCACCATATGTCATCTGGGCACCGGCAGACGTGGTACTGCATTGCTATACAGCAGCAGCTCCTTGCCTTTTGGCAGTAGATGGTGTATTATGACTGGTATCCATCATCGTCGTATTCCTCAATGAGTTCGATCAGAGGCACCTGGGCAGACATGTTTTGTCTCCTGGAGACTCAATCCTGCCGGCAGTCCTATTGAACCGTCTTGACGATGATGGCTAGCAGTCGTAGTACAGCATCTTCTGCCAAGCACCCAGAAGATGCCGATGGCTATCAGTCATGCTGCACCGTCTGCTGCCAGCTTAAGATGTAAAAAATAGATGGACCAGATTTGTTCTGTATTCATTTGCTTCCCCCTCCCTCCGTGAAATCAATGGCCTGCTAAACCCAGGGTTTTGAGTTCAATCTTTGGGGGGGCCATTCTGTGTGACAGTTGTTTGTGTTTCTCCCTGATGCACAGCCACCTTTGTTGATTTTAATTCCTTGTACCTGTAAGCCATGTCGTCACTCGCCCCTCCCTCCCTCTGTCAGACAATAGTTTCGCGCCTTTTTTCAGCCCAGACGCCATAGCACTGGGATCATGGAGCCCGCTCAGATCACCGTGGCAATTATGACCACTATGAACACCACGCGCATTGTCCTGGAGTATATTCAGAGCCAGAACATGCCAAAGCAAAACCAGGCGAGGAGGCGATTGCAGCGATTGCAGCGCGGCGATGAGAGTGATGAGGAAATTGACATGGACATAGACCTCTCACAAAGTACAGGCCCCAGCAATGTGCAAATCATGGTGTTACTGGGGCAGGTTCATGCCGTGGAACGCCGATTCTGGGCCCGGGAAACAAGCACAGACTGGTGGGACCGCATCGTGTTGCAGGTGTGGGACGATTCCCAGTGGCTGCGAAACTTTCGCATGCGTAAGGGCACTTTCATGGAACTTTGTGACTTGCTTTCCCCTGCCCTGAAGCGCCAGAATACCAGGATGAGAGCAGCCCTCACAGTTGAGAAGCGAGTGGCGATAGCCCTGTGGAAGCTTGCAACGCCAGACAGCTACCGGTCAGTCGGGAATCAATTTGGAGTGGGCAAATCTACTGTGGGGGCTGCTGTGATCCAAGTAGCCAACGCAATCAAAGACCTGCTGATATCAAGGGTAGTGACTCTGGGAAACGTGCAGGTCATAGTGGATGGCTTTGCTGCAATGGGATTCCCAAACTGTGGTGGGGCAATAGATGGAACCCATATCCCTATCTTGTCACCGGAGCACCAAGCCACCGAGTACATAAACCGCAAGGGGTACTTTTCAATGCTGCTGCAAGCCCTGGTGGATCACAAGGGACGTTTCACTAACATCAATGTGGGATGGCCGGGAAAGTTACATGATACTCGCGTCTTCAGGAACTCTGGTCTGTTTCAAAAGCTGGAGGAAGGGACTTTCTTCCCGGACCAGAAAATAACCATTGGGGATGTTGAAATGCCTATAGTTATCCTTGGGGACCCAGCCTACCCCTTAATGCCATGGCTCATGAAACCGTACACAGGCAGCCTGGACAGTAGTCAGGACCTGTTCAACTGTAGGCTGAGCAAGTGCCGAATGGTGGTGGAATGTGCATTTGGAAGTTTAAAAGCGCTCTGGCGCAGTTTACTGACTTGGATAGACCTCAGCGAAGCCAATATTCCAATTGTTATTGCTGCTTGCTGTGCGCTCCACAATATCTGTGAGAGTAAGGGGGAGACATTTATGGCGGGGTGGGAGGTTGAGGCAAATCACCTGGCCGCTGATTACGCGCAGCCAGACACCAGGGCGGTTAGAAGAGTACAGCAGGGCGTGATGTGCATCAGAGAAGCTTTGAAAATGAGTTTTCTGACTGGACAGGCTACAGTGTGAAACTTCTGTTTGTTTCTCCTTGATGAACCCTCCGCCCCCTCCCCCCCCGGTTCACTCTACTTCCCTGTAAACTAACCACCCTCCCCTCCTCAGAGGCAATAAAGTCATTGTTACTTCACATTCATGCATTCTTTATTAACTCATCACACAACTAGGGGGATAACTGCCAAGGTAGCCCGGGAGGGGTGGGGGAGGAGGGAAGGAAAAGGACACTGTAGCGGCGGTCTCTGCTCCTGCTGCCTTTCCTGCAGCTCAACCATACGCTGGAGCATATCAGTTTGATGCTCCAGCAGCCGGAGCATCGACTCTTGCCTTCTGTCAGCAAGCTGACACCACCTATCCTTTTCAGCCCGCCACTTGCTCTCTTCAGCCCGCGATTCAGCCCGCCACCTCTCCTCTCGTTCATATTGTGCTTTTTTGCACTCTGACATTGACTGCCTCCACGCATTCTGCTGTGCTCTGTCAGTGTGGGAGGACATCTGGAGCTCCGAGAACATATCATCCTGAGTCCACCGTTTTCTCCTTCTAATCTTCACTAGCCTCTGTGAAGGAGAAACATTTGCAGCTGGTGGAGAAGAAGGGAGAGGTGGTTAAAAAAGACACATTTTAGAAAACAATGGGTACACTCTTTCACGTTAAATTTTGCTGTTCACATTACACAGCACATGTGCTTTCGTTACAAGGCTGCATTTTCCCTCTTATATTGAGGGCCTGCCGGTTTGGTGTGAGAGATCACTCACGCAGTGCCAGGCAACAGATTTCGGCTTCCAGGCAGCCACGGTAAGCCACAGTCTTTTGGCTTTTTTAACCTTCTTAACATGTGGGAATGGTTTCAAACAGTAGCGCCCTCATTTCCCATACCAAGCACCCGTTGGGTTGGCCATTTAAAATGGGTTTGCAATGTAAAAGGAGGGGCTGCGTTTTCCGGGTTAACATGCAGCACAAACCCAACTAACTCCTCTCTCCCCCACACCCAATTCTCTGGGATGATCACTTCACCCCTCCCCCCCACCGCGTGGCTAACAGCAGGGAATATTTCTGTTCAGCAGAGCAGGAACGGGCACCTCTGAATATCCCCTTAATAAAATCGCCCCATTTCAACCAGGTGACCGTGAATGATATCACTCTCCTGAGGATAACAAAGAGTGATAAGGAATGGATGTTGTCTGCATGCCAGCAAACACCAGGACCATACGCTGCCATGCTTTGTTATGCAATGATTCCAGACTACGTGCTACTGGCCTGGCGTGTTAAAGTGTCCTACCATGGCGGACGGGATAAGGCAGCCCTCCCCAGAAACCTTTTGCAAAGGCTTTGGGAGTACATGAAGGAGAGCTTTGTGGAGATGTCCCTGGAGGATTTCCGCTCCATACCCATACACGTTAACAGACTTTTCCAGTAGCTGTACTGGCCGCAATTGCCAGGGCAAATTAATCATTAATCATTAAACACCTTTGCTTTTAAACCATGTGTAACATTTACAAAGGTACACTCACCAGAGGTCCCTTGTGCGCCCTCAGGGTCTGGGAGCATGCCTTGGGTGAGTTCGGGGGTTACTGCTTCCGGGTCCAGGGTGATAAACATATCCTGGCTGTTGGGGAAACCGGTTTCTCCGCTTCCTTGCTGTGAGCTATCTTCATTGTCTTCATCATCATCTTCCTCGTACCCTGAACCCGCTTCCCTGTTGTGTGCTTCTCCATTGATGGAGTCAAAGCACACGGTTGGGGTAGTAGTGGCTGCACCCCCTAGCATGGCATGCAGCTCCGCGTAGAAGCGGCATGTCTGTGGCTCTGCCCCGGACCTTCCGTTTGCCTCTCTGGCTTTGTGGTAGGCTTGCCTTAGCTCCTTAATTTTCACGCGGCACTGCTGTACGTCCCTGTTATGGCCTCTGTCCTTCATGGCCTTTGAGACTTTTTCTAATATTTTGCCATTTCGTTTACTGCTACGGAGTTCAGCTAGCACTGATTCATCTCCCCATATGGCGAGCAGATCCCGTACCTCCCGTTCTGTCCATGCTGGAGCTCTTTTGCGATCCTGGGACTCCATCATGGTTACCTGTGCTGATGAGCTCTGCGTGGTCACCTGTGCTCTCCATGCTGGGCAAACAGGAAATGAAATTCAAAAGTTTGCGGGGCTTTTCCTGTCTACCTGGTCAGTGCATCTGAGTTGAGAGTGCTGTCCAGAGCGGTCACAATGAAGCACTGTGGGATAGCTCCCGGAGGCCAATAACGTCGAATTCCGTCCACACTACCCCAAATCCGACCTGCAAAGGCTGATTTTAGCGCTAATCCCCTCATCGGAGGTGGAGTAAAGAAACCGGTTTAAAGGGCCCTTTAAGTCGAGAAAAAGGGCTTCGTTGTGTGGACGTGTCCAGGCTTAATTCGATTTAATGCTGCTAAATTCGATCTAAACTTGTAGTGTAGACCAGGCCTTAGTCTCAGGAGCCTATCCTGTAGCTTCTTGAGGAGACATCAATTATCCCTTCGAGTCTTTTCATTTCGAATCAGGTCACTGCTCCAGACAGTTACAAGAGGTAAGGAACAAGATGGGGTACAACAGTGTAGCTGGCTATTTGCTAACAAAATTGGCAAGGCTACAACTACTCTTTCTGGGCTCAGTTGTTCAGCCTTGTCTCCTTGTGACCTGGGTTTTAGTTTGTGTCACAAAATGTGTTAGACTAATCTGTCCTCTTCCTGCTTTGGGAACCAGGCGTTCTGCACAGTTCAGCACAATCAGCAACCTGTGCCAAGAATGGAGCAGCATGGTCAGATGGAACCGGCAGAGCTGTGCGGTGCCTCTGGTCTGCACATAGATCCTTTAAGATGGTGTAAACGGCTTTAACTAGGAATAATGGGATACAGATAAGGAGAAGAAACTATCAGCTAATGCTCAGGAAACATCTTGCTGCATGTGGGATGAAACAGTCTGTGAAGTAGGCATGTAGGGAAAGTGGGGGAGCCTCAGTGCTTGAGACATTCCAAATTCTACTTGCCAGAGCACAGCAGACTGACCTCTACAGAAGGCCATGCCCATGGAGTTCTGGCCCCTCCATGGGTTTCCTTCTCTGCTGAACCCTGACTCTCCCCCAGGTGGCTAGTGGCAAAGGCCAAACAAGCAAACTGAAGATCGTGTAAGAAAGTTCAAACCCAAACTTGACAGCCCCTTCCTAGGTCTCTTCCTCCCTCCTGGGTGATCGTGCTGGGTGCCCCCCACTCCACAGACCTGGCAGCCAAGTCTAACAAGAGTCTGCCCTATCTCTGGCAGAGCGTCAGTGCAGCTCCAGCTTCCCCTATCCTGCTGTTTATATGTATCCCTTTGCCAAGCATGCTCTGCTGCAAAGGCCCACAAATTCCAGCAGCCCTCAGTCAACATTTCAGAGTTTCATAGAATTTAAAGACAGAAGGACCCATTAGATCATTCCCAGGATTCCCTCTGGCTGGCTGAGAGAGAGGAACCTTGCACTACTCACAATTCAAGGTTCCAGTCCTGCGTCACAGGCAAAGTGAAGAGCCTAGCTTCCCCTTAAGCTACAACCTACTGCCCAGGACCACTTCCTGTTTTCCAGTTACTGCCTCCGGAGTCTGTGTTTGCAGAACACTCTTGGGAATGGGGTACCAAGTCTGAAAGTGCTAATAGAACTCGGTACCCAGAGCAGTAAGGCAGTTGCTACAGGAAACAGTAAGCCTAGGCAGGGAGCCAGAGCTGCTCTCTGTGATTCTTGGCAGGGGTGCAAGGATGCCTGGGATGTGACATTAATACACTGTAATGGAGAACTAGGTGATACCAGAATAAGCAAATGAGGGATTTGTGCCTTCAAAGAAGAAGAGTATCTGGCAATTCTTGGCTGGCAATCTATATCCAGTCTACAGTAAAATAATGGAGCAGTTATTAACAAAGATCTATAAACACATAAGCATTGTCTTACAAATCATGGCATAAATCTGATTACAGAGTAGGAGGGGGAAGGGCAGGAGGTACATATAATATATCTAGATAGTAGAAAAACATTTGATACATCTTACTTGAAAATTAATTTTGATTGACTTAGCTATGAGTGCTGTCAGCTGTCTTTATCAGAGCATTTAGGCAGGCATTTCTAGGCCATGTCTATGGCTTGCTGAGCTGACCCTGTTCTCCTGACTCCGTGGCCCCATGTAACTTGTCTCCTGAGATGTGTTGCCAGTTGCCGTTTGTGTTTTCTGCTGAAGATTGAGACTCTGGGCTGGGGATCAGTCGGTGTAAATGAGTGAAGCACCACTGATTTCAGCAGAGGTGGTCTTTGGGACTTTGAAGGAACAATCCTGATGTACACCAGCTGAGGATCCAGCCTTCTATTTTTGCCGATCAGACGATGGAGGGAGACTCCAACAAACAAACATAAAATCAGGAAGTCATGGAAGGCCCCAATCTAGCCAAGAGCAGATCCCAGGAAGTGACACAGTTACAGTCAGTCCAGTTTGGGTCAAAGATCACCCCAACCTGACAGTTTAATGCTGAAGCATTCATCAGGTGACACATTGGATTACTTCCTCATTCATTAAAGTTGGTGGTAAATACTATTCAAACTGCTGCTGATACCAAACGGGGTGTGAGACAGTTGCTGGGGAAGTTGAGAGCCAAGGTGTGGTTCCTGGGGAAGATGTTCCAGGCTGTGCTGAAAGGGAGATGATATACCACAGCTAGATTAGAAAGAACACCAGCTGAAGGATCCCTGGTTTATTTCAAACCATGCTGAGTGTGAGGCTCTGAAAGGAACCTTTCAGAAATGATTGTCAGAAGTTCATGATGTTAGTTTAGCTCCTGATTCGGATAGTGAGAGTATTTTCCATATTTTCCAGACACCCATAGCCCGCAATGATGAGCCGTGTGCAATGTCTATTAATAAAGTAATTAAACCATGACATTTTACACCTTTAATTCTAACATCTGGGATTTGGTTTGTGGGGTATTTATATTCCATGTTGCTTCTCTTATTTTGTACAGATTTTACCTGGGTGTAGTAATATTTATTACATTTTGATTATATAAACTAATAATGTAGATCTGAAATAACTGGATTGGATGGGGCAAAATCCTAGAGATTATAGTGCAGGGAACAGTCCTACACTGATTAGGGATGGACTTATGATCTGAAAGGTCTTTCACTTCTATGAGTCTGTGAATAACAGACGGGATTGCTGGTTGGGACTGAGGGGCATCAGCAGAGGGGTGGGGTTGGGAAGCCTAGGATTGGTATAGCAGAGGGGGCTTTGGGTTGGAAATCAGGGGCATTGGCAGAGTGGTGTGTGTGTGGGCCCCCCAGGACTGAAATAGCTTGAGGAACTGCAGATTGGGTTTGAGGGACTGTAAAGCTGCCTGCTCTAACTCACAGTGTGAGTACCAACCTCAGCGCAGACATTTAAGAAGCAGGGTATAAACTCCAGGTTGGTTGTGAGTTCTATACTTAGATTTCACCAGCCGATTATCATGTGTAAACTCCTCAGGCACTATAGCAACCTAAACACGGAGTCACAGACAGTCCCCTGGAGTACTCTGATCTGTATTGCCACCCAGGGAAGCCTGCCTTTGTGATAGATGGTCCCTCACACCCAGAATCCCAGCAATATTCAGGTTACTCCCAGTCCCAAAGGCCCAGTCACTCACCCAAGGTCAATTGCACCTTAGATTTCACACCAAAGACAACACATGTGGTCAATCCTGCAATAAACTATATAAAGGTTTAGTAAAGCGGAATAGGAAAGAAGAGTGTTATTTACAAGGTTAAAGCAGGTAAACATAGATGCACACAAATGAGTTCCAGTGTTAAGTTTTGAAAAGTAATAGAAGCTTCTCCAATAGCCAAGCTCTAGCTGTCCTTTAGGGCTAACGCAGGCCAAATGCTGAGCAGTTCTTGGTAGGCCTAGTAATCCTTGCCCCTCAGAGTTAAATCAGCACAGAGATCCAGTTCCTTCTTATTATCCCCCTCCTCCCTTGGGCTTCCAGCTGCAAGCTCAGCTGACAGGAGGAATTCACCTGCATGGCCCCTCTTCATGGGAGCAGGGGACAACATCAAACATTGTTTGTTATCTGTATTGCCCCACTACAGTCTGTCTGGTGTTGATGGGCCTTTCCTGTCGGGCAGGGTGTGATGGGGCGTCTGCCCCACACTGGGCTCTAAGGGGTTAATAGAGCCCTAGGGAGGTTGCATAAGAGGCAGCCAATCACAGAGGGGCTTATAGGAGCAGCCAATCAGGGCCAGACAGGGCCATATAAGAAGAGATGCCGGATGGAGCAGAGTTCAGTAGCTGCCTGAAGTTTTGAGGAGGGAAGATCAGCCTCCTAGCAGGAGGAAGGAGTGCCAGCACCCTGGACAGAGCAACTAGCAGTGACCGAGGGGAGCTAAAGATGGCTCCAGGTTGGCTGTAGGAATTCGCAGGCTGAGGCCCTGAGGTAAGGGCAAAGAAGGTGCTGGAAGCCACAGGAAGTGGCCCAGGGAAAGGTACTGAGAGGTTGGAGGAGATGCAGCACATGACTGCCATCTACAGGGTCCCTGGGCTGGGACCTGGAGTAGTGGATGGGTCCAGGTCCCCTGCCTTGCCACTAGGAAGGTATAACGTGACATTGTTTAGCTCCAATACTGTTGGCTCCAGGCAGTGCTGCTGTCAGGCCCCCACTTCAATAAACATTAGAGTCGGGCACAAAATGTAACAAAAAGCTCACTGGATTCTTTGTTAATAAATGACAGAACTGGTGGGTTCAGTATTTAATTAACTCGCCAAGTGACGGTGTTGACCAAAATTGTGCAAGAGGATTTCTATTTTAGTTAATTACAGTTTTATGTGCTACTCATTAGTAAATTAAAACAATTACTGGGTGAAAACCCTTTGATGTAGGCTAGCATTGAACTGGCCACATGCCAGCTAATATAGCACAATTAAGAAAAAAGCCAGGCATGCACACACACAAGTATATTGTCCCTGTGTGGATGCCAGTTCACTGGGAGAGCGCAGGCTTTCAACATGCTGGGAAGTAGCAGGGTGCCAGCTACCATGCTACAAATCACAAACATTGCTATTGCAGTTAAAATTTCATTTTCTTTCTGTTTTAAATTAATTCTCCATGCTGCTGCCAGACAAATTCATTTTGGCGCAGACAGACAGCCGCTGACTCAGGTTCACTGCAGGGTTGATAGGTTTTGATTTTCTGCTTGAAGATGAGAGCAGCTCTCCCTCTGTCTGAATGTCTCCTGCTTTGTTGTATTCTGATGCAGCAGCTTCATTTTGCAATGCTCAGACACAGAGCCTGGAGCATGCCTCTGTTCCTGGTGCTGACTGTCTGGATTAGCTGAGACCACAGCCTGCTTTAAACAGGAAGGAAGAAAGTAAGTTTCATAGCATCAGACATACATTGCTCCGTTTTGAGTGATGGGCAAACAGGCTGCGGTTCATACTGAGTAGATATTTGTATTTGAAGTTTGTAATATTCCAGTGATATTTGAAACCCCACATATCAGCCCCTCCTCACTTAGGGACCTTGGCCTTCTCTCAACAAGACCTATGCTTCCTCACTGGCCTTGCAGCAATGGGGTGTGGTAAGGTGGCCTTCCAGCTCTGATTAGCTCTTATTTCGCATTTGGGGTCAGGTGGCTAGCCCTTTCCATGCAGTGCGGGATATAGAATCATAGAATATCAGGGTTGGAAGGGACCTCAGGAGGTCATTTAGTCCAGCCCCCTGCTCAAAGCAGGACCAATCCCCAACTAAATCATCCCAGCCAGGGCTTTGTCAAGCCTGACCTTAAAAACCTCTAAGGAAGGAGATTCTACCACCTCCCTAGGTAACCCATTCCAGTGCTTCACCACCGTTCTAGTGAAAAAGTTTTTCCTAATATCCAACCTAAACCTCCCCCACTGCAACTTGAGACCATTACTCCTTGTTCTGTCATCTGCTACCACTGAGAACAGTCTAGATCCATCCTCTTTGGAACCCCCTTTCAGGTAGTTGAAAGCACCTATCAAATCTCCCTTCATTCTTCTCGTCTGCAGACTAAATAAGCCCAGTTCCCTCAGCCTCTCCTCATAAGTCTTGTGCTCCAGCCCCCTAATCATTTTTGTTGCCCTCCACTGGACTCTTTCTAATTTTTCCACATCCTTCTTGTAGTGTGGGGCCCAAAACTGGTCACAGTACTCCAGATGAGGCCTCACCAATGCCGAATAAAGGAGAATGATCACATCCCTCGATCTACTGGCAATGCTCCTATTTATATAGCCCAAAATGCCGTTAGCCTTCTTGGCAAGGAGGGCACACTGTTGACTCATATCCAGCTTCTTGTCCACTGTAACCCCTAGGTCCTTTTCTGCAGAACTGCTGCCTAGCCACTTGGTCCCTAGTCTGTAGCAGTGCATAGGATTCTTCCATCCTAAGTGCAGGACTCTGCACTTGTCCTTGTTGAACCTCATCAGATTTCTTTTGGCCCAATCCTCTAATTTGTCTACGTCCCTCTGTATCCTATCCCTACCCTCCAGCATATCTATCATTCCTCCCAGTTTAGTGTCATCTGCATACTTGCTGAGGGTGCAGTCCACGCCATCCTCCAGATCATTAAGGGTAGCTAGTGACCTGCTCGCCATCAAATGCAGGAAAGAGCCTTCATAGGGGCGGCCAGTCAGCCCATTCCACTATTCTAATGCAGAGAGATCAGGAGCCATTACCCCTCACCCTGCTGCTACTGGCCCTGTAGCACTTCCAGGACTGGAAAGGGGTAGGGAGCCTTGTACATGGTTGGACGGGGAATATGGGGGTCAGTAGTGCAGACAGCCGAGTGAGGAGCTGATCTCCAAGGGATGAACAGGCAATCATCTTTATGCCAACTTTTGGCTTCCCAATAGCATCAATAACCATGCTGTTTGACAAACATGTGACCCATTCAGCCCCCCTCTTCTCCTGGGAATTGCTGACCCTTCAGTCTACCTGCAATCCTTAGTGAGATAAGAGAACAAATAATGAGTGGAAGAAGCCCTGAAACGTCTACAGGTGATGCAGCCATGAGCAAAATCTTAATTTGCTTCAACAGAATACATCTTGCCATCTTCAGCACAGCAGCTGTCTGCCAGGGAGCGGGGCCAGTGAGGGTCCACAGAGGAGCAGCTACCTATGTAGACACCTGCATCTGGGGGTCCTTGTGGCACTGGCAGACCAGGTGCCAGCTCATGCCAAGGTCCCCATGTTTCAGCTGAACCCTGACAAATACAGGGCTGGAACCAGGCTGGCTCCCCTGTCTGTTAGTATTGTTTAAATAGTGGTTAGGATTATAAGAATGTGTTCAGTGTTCAGATGTAATGGAATGGTTGTGAGTTGCTGCCGGCATTTGCAATAGAAATGTTTGAGCATTTGTATTGCAAGCCTGTTGAACTGTGTAAATCACCAGACAGTTGAGAAATATTAACTATTGTGAAGTGCTGATCTCCAACAGAAAATGTAACCTCCTACCCAACAGGAAAAGGCCTTCAGCACCAGATGGTCTATTGAGGGACATTAAAAAGGAATGAAGACTTTGTTGTTTGGCCCTCCCCCCACCATGAAGATGAATCATGTAAGGGGATTCCTCCCAACAGCTGAGTTCACAGCTCAGCATACTCGAGAGGAGCAGGGGAATAAAAACCTCTAACAAGGACTAACTGGATCTCTATGCTGATCGGACTCTGAGGGCTAAGGAGTACTAGGCATAAGCAAGAAATCCCCAGTGCTTAACCTGGGTTAGCCCTGAAGGACAGGTAGAGCTTGCTTATTATAGAAGCTTCTATTACCTTTCGAAACTTAAGATTGGAACTCACTTGTGTGTATCTATGTTTATTTGCATTAACCTTGTAAGTAACTCTCTTCTTTTCTTTTCCTATATAATGAATCTTTAGATAGTTTATTATAGGATTGTTTATAAGCATTGTCTTTGGGGTGAGATCTAAGGTTCAATTGACCTGGGGTGAGTGACTGGTGCTTTGGGACTGGGAGTAACCTGAATACTGCTGTGATTCTTCGTGTAAGGGACCATCTGTCACAAAGGCAGGCTCACCTGGTGGTGAGACAGACCAGAGTACCCCAGGGGACTATCTGTGGTTCCATGTGCAGGCTCTTATAGTCCCTGAGGAGTTTACACTTGATAACTGGTTGGTAAAGTCTAAGTGCAGAACTCAGAGCCAATTTGGGGTTTGTGGCCTGCTTCCTAAATATCTGCTCTGAGGTTGGTACTCATGCTTTTGAGCCACTGATGGACAGTCTGACAGTTCCTTCTTTGTACCTCCTCAGGGTTCATGGGCTTAGGAGGCCTTAGTCCCTGCCCCTTGAGGCAAAGATTTCTAGTGAACTCCATGGGGGAGTTTTCCTGCCTCTTTGATCCCTCCTGTGGTTTTCTCCAGGGGGAGGAGGCACTGGCCACTGCTCTTAATGGAGCTAATCTACACGTTAAGTCTCTCTGTATAACTATGAGGTAAGGAGACCATCATCCTGCTTATTTAAAGCTGATGTACTGGGCAAAACAGGAAGAGAACCTGGACTTTCCTTCAACAGGACAAAGGGAGGATTAATGCACAGGACGGAGAGTGTGGGCCCTGTTATCTCTTAGCCTGTCCACATATGCCAAGGGGAACCCCTGCCCTGGTGACTGTTGCACAGAGCTATACGTTTGCTGCCTCTGCATTGCATAAAGTCTGTGAGGGCTGCTGCACTGGTAATGTGAAGTCTCCTAAATGCTCTGGCTGTGCTGGCTATAGAGTGCATCACCTCTGGCTTTCTCGTCTTCTCCTCGATGTTGTCATCATAATGGAACCATTATTTTCCACCTGGTCCCTGAGCAGCTCTGCTGTCCATTTACTCAGGCACTTGCTCTGTTTTATTCTGGCCTTGCTGTTTCAAAAGCTCTCTCAATTCATTGTATGGGGCTTTTTTCTACTCTGCTAGCTTCTTCTGCCTCTCAGCTGCTTTCACATTTGACTCCCATTCAGAACAACATGCAATGTTATATTGCTTCTAAAATACCCTGTTAAACTAGCTTCTTTCCTCCTTCTAGCTGCTGACCTCGTGCCATCAATCCTATTGCACTGTCACTGTCAACATTTGCAATGTTCCTAGCATTCATCTCACAGCAGTAGCCTGCTAATATCAGCAAGGATCATGGGCCAGAAATATCTCAGGTTGTCGTTGCTCTCATTTTCACTGCTCCAGTGACTATAAACACTATGAAAATAAACCCCTTTCCTCCTCTGACCGATTGATTGTAATTCTCAGTACACTCTGTTTTCTCCTATTGCCAAACACCTATTCTCAGGAGGAGAGCATGGTTCCCAAGCCACTGGGACGGTGGGGCTCAAGTGAGGCAAGCATCTGGAACCCTGGTCCTTGTGAACCCATCAGAACCCAGTGGTTTAAAATGCAGTGTATTATCACAACAGTATGCAGCTTGGGCATCCCCCAGCCCCATCCAAGGGAGAGGGGCTAGCAGCTGAGGCTGAGGCCTGCGTGTGGGAAACAGGGAGAAGAGTAGGGAAGCAGGAGCTTTTGTAATCCTCATACCACAAAAAGCTCTCTTCCCAGTCCACAAGGTCAGGCTACAAGGGATATACCTGAACTGAGAAGATACCTGGTTTTGTATTTAGGAGACGGAAGGAGCAGGAGAGTGGGATAAAGGTCCCATTAAAGTGTCCAGTATGCTGGGCCCATTTCCTGACAGTATTAGCTTCCCAGTGAGGTTGTGACCCAGGGACCGCTTGGTGCCAACTGGCAGAGGACTTAGGGGGCGCATGGGGTACTACAGGGATACCCTGGATTGGATATCTGTATAATAGCTCATTGAAAGGTGGCATGTGAAGTCTCTATTGAGAGCCAGTAGCCCACTGGGCATTAAGTACAGATAAGATTTAAGGGGTTATGAAGCTATACTGAAAATTATATTCTTAAAATCTTGGACTTAAGGTGGCTCTCCAGGAGGAGAGACCTCGGAAATGTTCTTTGCAGGCAGGTGGTAAAAGCCCCTGCCTCTGTCATTTGTGTGTTGTGTGCTTCACACTGAAGACCTATTTGCATACCGATTCAGGGGCAAATTGAGAGATTGTAAAATCTGCAAGAGAGGAAATTTGCAGATAGAAACAAAGAGCAGGGAGTGTCCTGTTTCTGAATAGGACAAAGGACTAGTCTGGTATATTTTGGAGTGCAAAGCCACACACTGAATCGTTCACCAAAGAGGCATACCAGCAGTGTGCCTGTCTCGTGAAAGGAGGGTCCCAGCCAGCCTGGCTGTAAAGTGCTGCAAGGATTTGGGATGAGCAATAATCTGTAGACATGAGATTATTGTGTTAATTAAGTCTGGGCTCTAGAAAGCATGTTGTGATTTTATTTGATATGTAACCATTTGTTTCCAATACTTCTACTAGCTACTACTTGAATCCTTGTGCTTTCTTTAAATAACTTATCCTTGTTTTCACTGAGTGCTGTGAGTAAAGCAGAGTGGTATCTGAGGTGCTTTGGAAGCCATGGATCTGTGAATCTTGTGCGTATCCAGTGGCCCAGGGGCTGGGCATTGCAGGAAGTTGCACAGGGCTCGAGGGTGGAGGTGCGCCTTGCTGGTCTGTAAAGTACCAGTGGCGGGCAGTGCTTGTGTTGCTAGTGCAGTCGGGAGCTGACCCACAGCAGGCAGTGGTAGGGCTCCCCCACATGAAGGGTAGCAGGTACCCCCAGGAAGCATCAGAGACAGGCAGGCCAAAAGCAGACATGGCCTCTGACTTTACAAACCCCAAGGCTCTTTCTACACTGCAAAATAGCCAATTATGGTAATGAGACATAAGCTGGAGGTGTATCCATGGCCCCCAGCCCCTCTTCAGCACACGCCCCCACAGTACACTAAGGATCCGGCATGCCTCAAGCTAGACTAACCACTGTGCCATCCTTCACCAGTGTGGTGACAATGAGCATATGGATTGCTGGTTTAATAGCTCCATAGTCCTACCACCAACCCACAGTGCACTGGGCACAGCTTAGGAGGCCTGCCTGGGCTTAGTCTGCACTCCACAGCACAGGGCTAAGTTTATTGGAAGCGCTTACCTGTATAAATAGCACTGCTGTTTTCCCAGTGAGCAGCCTCAGTAACTAGCACGTCTCAGAGGAGGCCTTCCTTTGAGCTGGCTGCACTGGCCCAAGAGAAATTCTGCTTGAGCCTATCACAGGTTCTCTACACTCCTGAGTGTCCACCAAAGGGACAATCATGGACTACCAGCAGCAATTCTATCCTGTACTTCTCAGGCACCAGCACTTGCTTGCAAACCTCACCAGGGGGCCTCATTTTCCCTATGGGAGATGCTGTGTACAACAAACCACCTCCTAGAAAAATCCCACCCTTTTGTTCCACAGCGGGGTGCTGTTCTGAGCTGTAGTTCTCTCCTTGTTCAGGGAAGAATCAGCCTGCTGAGCCTCAATAAACTCCCTTGGAGTCTCACTCAAGTTAAGAGCAGACTCTGGCAAAGCAGTGGAATCTCATCCCTTGCTCCCGCAGCCCTCCCTGCTTTCCACAGACAAGCCAGGTGAGATAGAGCCATGTGCTTTCTGGCTGCGAGTTATGATATTAAGCTGCTGAGACATGGCTAAAATATCATTACCAATTCAAACATCAGTGGGAAGCAGATTCCTAATGCCTGCAACATCTCCTTTAAACTCTTTGAGCTAGAGGTAGATCTTGGCCTATGGCACAGGTACGGGGAGTTCAACCAAAGCTAATATATTTAAACTCTTACCAGGAAGTCTGTCTTCCTCCCTTATCAGACTATCTGTGACCAAAGTGACTTGGGACGCTGTGTCCCTCCAGCCCTTGCAATCTATGCCATTTACCTTAGTATTTTTAATAAGTTCTTCACTACCCTCCCAAGGTTCAGTCCTGATATAGTTCACTATGTCTTCCTCCTGCTCTATTGCTGCTTCGGGGCAATGGGAGTGGCACTCACTGTGGCAAGTGGGGGTGTAGGTCATGGGGTTACCTTAAGTTATGGGCAGTTTGGTTTTATATGGCTGGTAGCCCCACAATGATGGCAGACTGCCTCCCTTCCCTTTTGGGAGAGGGCTTTAAAATTTGGATTCTCTGGTGTTTTTATCAAAGTTGGGGTTAGGTTTATTTCCAATCCCCCCTTCCCTCTTAACCTGGGTGACAGAGGGACTTTTCTTCCCCTGGGATCCTCCATGGACCCTGGATTTAACATATTCATCAGCAGTTTCCGCATCCTCTAAAACTGTGGCTTTTTTTTTCCTCACAGATGGCTGCCTTTATCTCTGCTGTACCTACCCATAACAATTGCTCCTGGGCCATCAGATCAAATGGTTTTCCATAATCACCTTCAGCCCTCATCCCCCATTATCCATTTTCTCATAAAATTACACATTTTGTGCACATATTCAAAATGAGTGACACTATCAAATATTCTGAGGTTTCTGTACTTCAGTTGAAACAACGAGAAGTCCTTGTGGCACTTAGAGACCAACACATTTATTTGGGCATAAGCTTTCGTGGACTATAGCCCACTTCATCAGATGCATGTAGTGAAAATACAGTAAGCGGGTATAAATACACCGCACATGCAAAGCTGGGAGTTGCCTTACCAAATGGGGGGTCAGTGCTAACGAGGCCAATTCAATTAGGGTGAATGTGGCCCATTCCCAACTGTTGACAAGAAGGGGTGAATATCAAGAGAGGGAAAATTCTTTTTTGTAGTGACGCAGCCGCTCCCAGTCTTTATTCAGGCCTAATTTGGTGGTGTCAAGTTTGCAAATTAGATCCAGATCTGCAGTTGCTCATTGAAGTCTGTTTTTGAATATTTTTTTTTGTTGAACAATGGCCACTTTTAAAGTCTGAGTGTCCAGGGAGATTGAAGTGCTCTCCTACTGGTTTTTGAATGTTACAATTCTTGATGTCTGATTTGTGTCCATTTATCCTTTTGCGTAGAAACTGTCCAGTTTGGTCAATGTACATGGCAGAGGGGCATTGCTGACACATGATGGCATATATCACATTGGTAGATGTGCAGGTGAACGAGCCCCTGATGGTGTGGCTGATGTAGTTAGGTCCTATAATGGAGTCCCTTGAATAGATATGTGGACAGAGTTGGCAATGGAGGGGCAATGGGATGGTTCCTGGGTTAGTGTTACTGTTGTGTGGTGTGTAGTTGCTGGTGAGTATTCGCTTCGGGTTGGGGAGCTATCTGTAAGCAAGGACTGGCCTGTCTCCCAAGGTCCGTGAGAGTGAGGGATCGTCCTTCAGGATAGGTTGTAGATCCTTGATGGTGCACTGGAGAAGTTTTAGTTGGGGACTGTAGGGGATGGCTAGTGGCGTTCTGTTACTTTCTTTGTTGGGCCTGTCCTGTAGTAGGTGACTTCTGGGTACCCTTCTGGCTCTTTCAATCTGTTTCTTCACTTCCCCATGTGGGTACTGTAGTTTTAAGAATGCTTGATAGAGATCCTGTAGGTGTTTGTCTCTGTCTGAGGGATTGGAGCAAATGCAGTTGTATCTTAGGGCTTGGCTGTAGATAATGGATTGTGTGATGTGATCTGGATGAAAGCTGGAGGCATGTAGGTAAGTATAGCCATCAGTAGGTTTCTGGTATAGGGTGGTGTTTATGTGACCATTGCTTATTTGCACTGTAGTGTCCAGGAAGTGGATCTCTTATGTGGACTGGTCCAGGCTGAGGTTGATGGTGGGGTGGAAATTGTTGAAATCCTGGTGGAATTCTTCAAGGGCCTCCTTCCCATGGGTCCAGATGATGATGTCATCAATGTAGCGCAAGTAGAATAGGGGCACTAGGGGATGAGAGCTCAGGAAGCTTTGTTCTAAGTCAGCCATAAAAATGTTGGCATACTGTGGGAAACCTGTACTTCAGTTGATAGATCTTGGGGTAATCTTAAATCTTTTCAGTACATTTTCTTTACATTTCTATACACCATAGCATTGTTCACTTCCATATCATTTAAAAACTTGTCTGGCTTTCCCAATTAATCTGGTTAAGAGGACAGGCATCTGATTATCTGATGGGGTATTGTGCATCCCACATAGTCTCTCAAAGGTGACAGGAATTCTTCCATATAGTCAGTTTCTTTATCAACTGGGCAGGCTTTCTCCCGCTCCCGTGTGTTGTGGCAGGTACTCACTGGATGGAGACGCTCCTTTTGCTGCATTGCATTGACTTCATTGCTTGAGCATCCATGAACCTCCTGTGTGTCTGCTCCTGTCAGGGTTCCTTCCTCACTCTGAACTCTGGGGTACAGATGTGGGGACCTGAATGAAAGACCCCCTAAGCTTATTTTTACCAGCTTAGGTTAAAAGCTTTCCCAAGACACAAATTCCAGCTTGTCCTTGAACAGTATGCTGCCACCACCAAGTGATTTAGACAAAGAATCAGGGAAAGGACCACTTGGAGTCCTATTCCCCCAAAATATTCCCCCAAGCCCTACACCCCCTTTCCTGGGGAAGGCTTGAGAATAATATTCTCACCAGTTGGTACAGGTGAACTCAGACCCAAACCCTTGGATCTTAAGAACAATGAAAAATCAAATCAGGTTCTTAAAAGAAGAATTTATTTAAAAAAAATAAAAGAATCACCTCTGTATGTTTATGACAGCTCCTCAGCTTCTTCTTTGGCTTTGGCTACTGCTATTTGTTCCATAGCCCAACAAAGGCGCTTCTCCTCATTTGTCTCAGCTGCTTTGGTCTCCCTGATCCACAGATCCACCTCAGTCCCTGGTATTCGTGTTCTTCCTGGGCTCTCAGGTGCTGTAATTGGGCCTGCGGTGGGCTCCTGTGTGTCAACTGGGCAGGAGGGTTTTGGGGCTCCACGGTTATTAACTCAGTTTATTCTTCTTCTTTTAAATGCACACTACAGCCTGCAGGAGAGAAAGTGAGGGCCACTCTTCACAGACAGGATAGGTTCAGGCAGGCAGCAGGCGAGGGGGCTGATGATCTGCTCTTGGATGGAGAGGAGACTGAGAGTTCAGAACATACACTTTCAATGAACATATAGTCAGGGCTCCAGAGAAGATCAGCACAGCTGGCCCAGCTCTGTGCCCTGCATCCGTAACTGTCTCACCTGCCAGTGTTCCTTATTGGACTGCCCCCTTCACTTTGGCTTCTTCACATCCATTTCTCAGGCAAGGCCCCCCTTCCCATGACTGTGGCAAGGAAAATTGAAACCCCAGTGAGATGCACTTTATGACGACAAAATACTGTCCCTAAAGCTCTTGCATTATAAATACGTCACCCCGGGTAGACAGTGCAACTGGCCTGCATGTTTATTTGCATATGTATAGATTCTGGGGGGGAAAAAATCTCTGATTAGCACATTCTTTAATATCAATGCAACAACAATTCCCTCCTCCATAGACTCCCTCATCAGATCTAATACAAGTAATTCATAAACCAAGAGACAAGTGAATGCATCAACCAATCAGAATGATAATCCCAACCCTTCACAGCAGCACTTGCCAATAACTGTTGTCTCATCATACACTTCAAAACTTCCCTCACCATGCAAATTCATAAAATGCAGTTGTGATTAAAGTTCAGATTTAATACATAAAACAAAACTTCACACCACTACAGCACAGAATACATAGCCATGCAGTTCCTGGTATGCTTTGTCCATCACTGCTAGCAGTGCCCAGCCCTGGCTCCTGAAGCTTGGCAGTGATCTTGGATACATTGCTAAAGTCCTCTGAGCCTCGTGGGGTATCCTGCCGGAGCTGGGGCTTCCCTTTAGTATTTCTCTAGCATACTAGCTAGTCTGACTTCTTCTCCAGCAGGTGCTGCTGTGGGTGGGATCCCAGTATGGCTGGGAACAGTGTTAAAAATAAATTTCTGTTGGAATTTCAGAGCTTCTAGATGCTGCTGTGGGATTAGGGATTGCAAAGGCTTCAAGTTACCAATTTGCTCATAAAGGCAGTATTTTGAACACCCACTCAATGCCTGTTTGCATTGCTAGGCATCTCAATACCATTGCCAGTCTATCTCTGAGCTTCTGGCCACTTACCTCCCAGGGTGCTGAGAAGACAATCAGTTAATGTGTGTTCTGCCAGCTGAAAATATAAAGCACTAAATAAGGGCTAATTATTATTATATTAATCAGATCTTGTTAATCTTCAAGTGGATTTCAAAGCTGTTAGCAAATATACTAACTTGTACTATTTGCCCTTATGCCAGGAGCAGCCTAATCTGGCTGGCTGAAACAGTCACTGATCAGATCTCCTTTATAGATAAGCTCCTTGTTTGGAGAGAGCCTCTGGGTTCCTTCCCTGATGGAGCAGCATCATGGTCCTATTGGGGAATGAGTTGTGGCCACCCTCTTTGCCAGGTTAATTGACCACCATGCCCTTTTCTCTCTGCCCAGCAACCTGCCTGCCCAAAAGAAGCTTTCCCACTGTGATTGCAAAGCCAGATGGCTGGTTGTAGCGGGGTGGACACCCGCTCCTGCCCTGGAGGGCTTGAAACCAGCCCTGAAAGAGGGCTGCAGAGGTTAAAAGCAGCCCTGCAGAGGGCTGCAGCTCTAAAAGCTGGGCTGACTGGGGAAGTGGCAGAAGCTGGGCCACGCCCCAATCAGGCCACAGCTGGCCTGTATATAAAGGCTGGGAGCCAGGACCTCAGAGTCTCTCTCTAGCTGTAGAGGGAGATGGGCCCGACTGCAGGGAACTAGAGACAGGGTACCTGAGTGGAGGAAGGCTGGGGAGCTCCAGCCTGGAAAGCCCCAGGCTGCAGCCTAGGAGAAGGCCAAGGGGTACTGGGGGTTGCAGAGGGCAGCCCAGGGGTAGGCCAAGGCAGCAGGTCCAAACCCAACCTTGCCAGTGATGAGTAGGCTGTTACTGTAGTCTGCCCTAGGACGTGGGACTAGATGATGACTGGCAGTAGCCTTATACTGAGGTGAGGTGGGAATAGTGGGTGGGGGTTCCCCAGGGAGGGGAGACCCTAAGACTGAGGGGTTACTGCTAGGGGGCAGCACCCCAGGTACAAGGGCACCAGGGTCTAGGGAGGGACATGGGGGGCCAGAGGACAGGCAGACCACTGCCCTGCAGAGGGCACTCCAGGATGCTGAAAGAGTTAATTCCTGGAGACTACCAGCAGGAGGCGCTGCAGGGGTGAGTCCACTTGTCACACTGGTTTAAGGTATGCTTGTTATTAGAATTGACATTTCTGAGCCTAGCTTTGGAAGCAGCCATCTAACTGAACAGTGATGTCATTATATCCTGAGTGTGGGAGACTGGAAGCCACTTAGCAGCCCACTTTGACACTCAGAAGAAAGATACTTGGATTTAATAGCTGAATGTTAAATTTCTTACCAGTCTGACAGCAGAGTCTCTCTGTGTGATTGCTCAATCGTTAGCCAAAAGAGTTTGAAGCTGCTATTCTCCTGCAGTGGCTGAAGAGGCCCAGATTGGAATACACATTCAGAAAGCTGTGGAGGCCAAGCAGAATCTACACAGGGATCACTGCAAAGATCAGTCCCTCACTCCCTCATGTCTTTAAAGACATGTTTGCCTGATCTTTTGAAGTGTGCTATCATTAGTGTCGGGCTTCCACCCTGTGTGGTTGTACAACTGCATGAACTTCCATTAGTATTTTCAGTTATGTACTTATTTTTAGGCTATGTGCTGTTATTTTGCACGTTTTGTAATGTCTTCTTTCATTGGTCATGAATAGCTGTGTTCTACCAAGGGAAGACTAGGTGGGATGATGCACTAACATTTCACCTCTGGAGATCTAGGTTAAAAGCCTGTTTAGTAAAATGCTGGGCTTATCATAAAAGCAGCACACCATGCACTGCAACTGGCAATTACTGCTCAAGAGAGGCCTGGAACAAGAAATGCTGAGGCAAAGCTTGTGCTGCTGGCCAGGAAAGAGCTGCATTAGCATTAGAATTGAAGTGTATTGTCAGGCAGGTCCCAGAACTGGAAGAGAAGAGACTATTATGGTCAGGATTGAGCAGTAGGGATTTGCACACAGTGCAGGTGTTGCATGCATGGATCACAGCAGACCAGCTCAACATGCCAGAGACCTAAATCATAGTTTAATAACTTTGTATTAATTAAGCTGTTGAGCTTGCTGGACACTAGATCTCCCCAGGTGCATCCCAGTGTCATATGAATCCTGCCTTCTGTTCAGGATGCAAAATTCAGCTCTAAACAGAAAGTTGGGTTGCAATTTATGATACAGCTGTCACTGCTTTACAGTACTGTAATTGTAGTAACCACAGTTAGTCCCTGGGCCATTAGACACTGTGTCAATGCATGGCTTCACTTATGTTGGCCTGTGACTGATTAAAATACCCTATGTAACCCCAGTAAATTGAACGGGGCTGCAGGGATGGAAGTCGTCAACGAGAAATGGGGAACTTTGGCCCCTCTTTAATTCCATGGGGGTGTCCCCCCAAATTCAGTTTTGGAGAAGGGATTTGCCCCTCTGCATCTCAGCTCCCCATCCCACTGAGCAAGTACTAGTCACAATTGCAGCACCTTCTTGTGCTCACATAGGGAGTGAAGAAGAGAGACTGTGCCCTGCAAAGAGAGGGGAGTATCCTGAAGGACTGAGTAGACCTGGGAACTCTGGGAGTGACTGCGCTTCTCTGACCTACCATACCTCCGGGAGGTCCCCTGGGGTGGAGCTGCTCTACACTTGTCCTGCTCCAGGCACGTGCCTGTCTGGCACAACTGAGCCCTAACCTTAGTGTAAAATCCTGGCCCAATTAAAATCAATGGCAAAACTCCCATTGATTTCAGTGGGGCCACAATTTCCCCTAAAGCTTTTGTTTGCTCTTGCAGAACAGCGTGCGCATCATGTCTGTACTTTGGACTCCTGGGCGTGCCTAGGGAAAAGGTTTGCACTGATTCTGAAAGCTGCACCGAAAAAGCAGCTGACATTCTACTACCCAACACAGCCTGGCTTCCCACAAGCCAGGAGATTGCTGTCTGGTGTCAGGGAGGGGCCTTCCCAGCCTCCCAGACTTTGCTGTCGTCTACTCATTTTTCTGTTGGTGTCAGTGCTGCCTCAGTGAACTGTGCTGTAATGTCCCAGATCCTGATGGCTTGGTGTTACACTCTGTACCCCAAAGCAACACACTAGCACCCCCATATTTACCAGGGTGATATGTTTCATATGTTTTGTACAAAGTATGCCTTGTGAGGTATCTTTTTAAAAGTCTTAAGCTGTTGAACATTAATATCCTGTTGGATTGTATGTGCTATCGTTGTATAGAAAGTTATACAGTTTTGCTATGTGTCACTGAAAGATGTTGTAAGGTTGGAAACACCCACAACCAGCCTTTCAGGCACAACAATGGAAGATCCAGATGTGTTGATGGCCCATTAAGAGGAATTCACACTCACAAGGACTATCCCAGGAACTCTATAAAATAGAGACCTCTCAGAGATAGCATGTAGATAGTGAAGACTGCTTGACTCAGGTCATAGCAAACAATGCTTCCAGGAAGCTGGAGGAAGCTATAAAAGGGGAAGTGACACCATCACTTGGCCTCTCTCCCCCCCACAATTCAACACCTGGAAACACATCTGGAGGACAGACTGAACTGGGAAGGTGGTCACAAGCTCTGGGATCCTAGGCTGGGGAGCTGTGCAAAATTGTCTGGAGTCTCTCTATCATTGGTTCATGAGTTGCTGGCAAAAGCATTCATGTAACTGAGCTGGCTGCGTGAGTGCAGGACCTGGAGAGGTTTGCAATTTGTCACAGCATCACAGTGTGAGAGGGAGCCCAGGTTAGTAAGCCAGAGGTTCAGCAGTATCCCAGTTCCAGCTTGCACCCTGGGGAACCCGTCACAGTGGCTCACTGCTGACATGAGCAAGGTTCCCTTTGACAGCAGTGGGAGTGACACCCAACAAGATGGCAACATTTTGGATATAAAGTTGTGTTGGACAGCCAGCGCTTGATGTGGCAGTGATCTCTGGAGAGGCATTTTTTTGCCCCTATTCCCTTGTGGGCTTTGTTAGCTGATTCTCTGAAGTGGATCTAGAAATAGTCTGGGTAATAGATCCATAGCCTTTCAGTTTCAGTTACAAATAAATAATAGCATTGTCCCTGGTGGGCGAGAACAGGAAATGACAAGCTTGCTAATCACATCAGTCCCTCTAGAAATGGGTTTTGCCTCCACTGGGACATGTGTTCAGACCCATGTACATCTCAGGGCATCTGTCCTAGACTAGGAGCTACCATGCTCCCTGCTGGCCTGTGCTGCCAGGGCCTCTCCACTGGCCACTGCTGCCCAATTATGTTAATTAACTTATGTTAATACTCAATCTGTATTAATTTAGGAAGAGGGCCCCTGCCCACTCTCCTGGCACCTCCCCAGCCTTGCAGAGATGGTAAAGGGGAATGATGCTACAGAAGCTATGCTGCCCACACACAAGGTTCCATCAGGCCCTCCTCTCTCTACTTATAGAGGTGCAAGGGGAGACTTTATCTCCTCTCCTTATTATCTGTATTTCCTGTCTGAGCTTGTTCGGCTCATGGACATAGTAACCAATCCTAGAGTGTTCCGTGTAGCCCTGGCCATTCTGTACCAAGTGTACAATGATGCTCCAGGTTTCTCTGAGGAGATTGTCTGACTAGAATACAGTGGGCAGAAGAGTGGCCTTTGATGGCTCCTTGTGAATTTCCTAAGACCTTCCTTCCTCCCAGCTCTGAATTGTACCTAGTTGCTCACCTGTAGATTTTAAGGCCAGAAGGGACCATTGTAATTAACTAGTCTGACCTGAACACCACAGGCCAGAATTGGAAACCGAGACAAAGAGAGATGAAGTGACTTGCCCAGTGGCACAGAGACAGCCAGGAAAGAGTCCAGGGTCTCCCAAGTCCCAGCCCAGCTCCTGAGCCACAAGACCAGCCCATAAGCATCAGATAGGGAACGCTGGCAAAGAGAGGATTGGCCAGGCCATTCCTGAAAACAACCAAAATGTCACACATTTCCATTAGAGATGTATTCAGTTTATGACAAACAATTAAATTTCCATTTCCAGTCTGAAATAATTACATAGTAGTCTGTGGGGAGGGGAAAATCTGATTCAGAAGCAAACTGATTAAGGTGAATTCTGCAATAAGAGACAAATGTAATCATTAAGAGACAAAGGGCTGCACTTGCCTTTTCAGTAGACTTTCCTTTTGATTAAGCAGTAATTAAATATTGCTGTGCTGAAAGGAGGTTTTACGACCAGCTGAACCTGCATCGTATTCTTAAGATGTTTGTGACAAGCAAGCTATGTGAACTCAGTCTTACAGCACATGTTTCATGGGGAGCTGGGGAGAAGAGGTACCAATGTGCTTACAATCCATAGAGCTCACTCACCTGACATCATGTGACCCCTGTGTCCAGAGCAGGAGGACAGAAAGGAGACGCTGCCCCCTTTCCCTTTGGTGTCCTCTCTTGGGCTGTTTCCTTCCTCCTTGTGGTGCAGTGGAGTGCAGGTCCAGGCATGGTGTTGCACCTAGTTACTTCCTCTCTGAATTTGGTCCACATATGCAGGATGTCTTCCAGATGGGGCTTATCCCTCCCCTCAACACCTGAGTGCCTTGGGAGCATTCCCCTTTAAAGGCAGTTGTCAGTCCTGCTCCTGCATGTGGTTGTTCTGTGCTCCTGAAGCAGTGATGTTCTCGCTCAGGTGTTTTACAGGTCCATTCACTTCTTTACCTGCAACGATGTGAGGAGACATTCCTCTGTTGGTTGAGAGCTGTCTCATTACACCATTCCCCTAAAACAGAATTCACTGGATCCTGTGTAGACCAACAACTGTAAATACTAAGAGCTGGCAATGACTCAGGTCAGCACATTTGACAGCAGTCTCCTTACTGCAGCATGGCCTTGTCTTGCAACAGCAGGTAGTCACAGGTATAAAAGACCTGTGGCATGGCTGCGGCTGCTCCGGGTCAGCTGACCCAGGCTCGCAGGGCTAAAAATTGCTGTGTAGACATTTGGTCTCAGGTTGGAGCCCATGTTCTGGGAGCCAGGGAGAGTGGAGGCTGCAGTCCGAGCCCAAACATGTACACCACGATTTTGGCAGCTATGGAGCCTGAGCCCCACGAACCTGAATCAGCTGACCTGGGCCAGACACAGGGTTTTATCCCTGTGTAGAAATACCCTGTGTCTGGAATGGACAGGGCTCACAAGGTCTCTAGTGACCCTCCACACAGTTCAACAGGGTGAGAAAAGCCATGGTACCAACCATCTTTTCTGTGATGTTTCAGTCCCTCTTGTGATAACATGGTCTCTCGGTTAGAATACCATGGGCCAGGAGTTGTGGGTTCCACCCCAGCTCTGCCACAGAGCAAGTTCCCAAGGCTCAGTAACACTGGAATAGCAGATTGGAACATTTGTGAAGATGGGATAAGCTCTGAGTGTGAGGTGCTACTCTGACTCCCATTCTCCAGCCGGCAGCTTGAAGCCTGGGCAGATGGTATCGACACCAGCACTGGCCCTGTGTCTGATGGGTGAAAGTTGCAGAGTAACTCCTGCTGGGGTATAATGAGGACAGCTCTCTTATACCTGAGCTGGCTTCAGAAACCACAGCAAACATCCCGATTTCAGGACTGGTCAAACTGAAGAGTGCCTTTCAAACAGTAGTAAAAGCTGCTTTGGACATGTTTGGTCTGAGCCAGGCCATTTCTCCTGTGGCTGGCACACTCCACACTCTCTACACTAATAGATTTACAAAAGAGGAATGCCAGAATAGCTTTCACTACTGTGCTGTTAGCAGAACAGGGAAAAGGTTTAAAATGACAAAACATCAAACAGGAAGAAAATGTCAAGCCCCCAATTCCTGGACACAGCTGTGGCGGTAAAAATAGCCCTTTCATGACTTGAAGGGAGCAAATGCTTCTGATCTATTAACGCAGAGCTCCTGCCTTACCACTGCAGGCTTTCTGCCACTTCCCTCCCCAGCAGCAAGCTGCTCTTTCTCAGTAGGCCAGGCTTGAAATGACAGCTCCTGCTGTGGATTTCACAAGACAAGATTGTCTTGTTCTTTTCTGTTCAGTGTGCTCTTTGGGGAATGTCTTTGGTGGGGGTGGGGAGTTCTTCCTTTCTGATAACCCAGAGAAAAATCCAGAAGTCTGCAGTTGGGGGTATGACCAAACATTCATTATACCCAGGAAACCAAACCAGAATAAAGGCAAGGCTGTTGTAGGCCAAAGAAGGGCTGAACTATATTAATAATCTGCATTTATAGGTGAGCCATAAACAATATTAGAAATTAAATGAATCTGGAGATGCTGAGGTGTTATGGGATGAGCTTAACAATAAATGTGTCCTAACTATAGTCCCTCTATCAACAAAGTAATTGCACTTTTAAGGTCTGAATGGCAGTATTGTAGTAGGTGCCAGAGTTTTTAATTGCATAGTAGTTTACATTCTAATGGCTGTTTTCAGCTGCTCATAACAATGGGAAACATTCACCTTTTGGATTGCAATTGGCCATGCTTGGTGTCTCCCTGAAGAGTTGGAGTTGGGGGTGCCAGTTGCTTCTGTTTTGCTCTGTTGTATGGGACTGTATATTCAGGTTTTCCTTTCAACACTTCTGAATTTTGAAGCCCCCGTAGGAGTTTTACCCTCATTTCAATGGCTGCAGGAGCAGGGCTTAGGTGGCCCTCATGCTCCAGCTGGAGTTGGTGGCACTCAGGTCCCAAGTGTCTCCATTTGGTCTCTTAAAAAATGAGCTATCCCAGTTCAGTGGGCACTTTTGAACATTTTGACCTACGTATCATATGCTCCCAGCGTGGGGTGACTTGAGAGCACTCCACACCTCCAGTCCTCTCTGATGGTATTTGTTGTTATCATTATGGTAGTACCTAGGAGTGCCTGTCATGGACCAGGTCCCCATTGTGCCAGGCACTGTACAAACACAGGCCACCCCCTAGGTTATTCAGTTGGGGAGCTCTGAGTGTACCCTATTTTCTGCTGACTCTTGTAAAGTCACTGTGACAGGTTCCTACCCCTGGGAACTGGGGTACCACTGAGCCCTCTGATCCTCCAGCCTGGGCTCCCCCTCTCACTGTGCTGCTGTGACAAGGTGCAGACCCGCTCCTGGTCCTACACTTCCATCAGCATTCACACAGGTAGGGACACACCAAGCTGCAGTTACATGCCGAGTCTCTGACTAGCCATTGCACAAACTAACAGTAGAAAGGCTAAAGCTGAGTTAACTCTCAGCTCCCCAGGCACACACCCCCTCTGGAGGATAAACCCAAAATTATACCATCTTGCACTGCACAGGGAACTGTACAGTGTAAGATCATAGCATTCCCCCAGCCCCAATGTGAAGAGGAATATGCAACAGCCTTTGCCCTTTGAGCTGTGATTTCCCATGCATTTGGCTCCAACTCACTTGGTTTAGATAGATTTTGAGTGATAAGTGATAGCAAAGAGATCAAAGCAGATTACCTAGCAATTAAACAAAAACATAAACTAAGTCTAAGATACTAGAAAGATAGGATATGAATTAGCAAATTCTCATCCTGGCTGATGATACAAGCAGGCTGAAGATTCTTAAAGGACAAGCTGCACTTGCTTTACAGGTTGGAATCCCCAGTTTCATTCACAGGCTAAAAATCCCTTTAGCCTGGGTCCAGCACTTTCCCCAGTTCAGTCTTTTTTTTTTTTTCTTGGGTGTTTCCAGGAGTCTTCTTGTGTGGGGAGTTAAGAACCACCAGTGATGTCACTCCCTGCCTTATAGCTTTTGCATATGGTGGGAACCCTTTGTCCCAAACCTCAGTTGTGGAAAAACACTGACATCCCAAGATGGAGTCCAGAGTCATGGGGCTGATCACATAGAATCATAGAATATCAGGGTTGGAAGGGACCTCAGGAGGTCATCTAGTCCAACCCCCTGCTCAAAGCAGGACCAATTCCCAACTAAATCATCCCAGCCAGGGCTTTGTCAAGCCGGGCCTTAAAAACCTCCAAAGAAGGAGACTCCACCACCTCCCTAGGTAACACATTCCAGTGCTTCACCACCCTCCTAGTGAAAAAGTTTTCTGCAACTTGAGACTATTGCTCCTTGTTCTGTCATCTGCTACCACTGAGAACAGCCGAGCTCCATCCTCTTTGGAACTCCCCCTCAGGTAGTTGAAAGCAGCTATCAAATCGCCCCTCATTCTTCTCTTCTGGAGACTAAACAATCCCAGTTCCCTCAGCCTCTCCTCATAAGTCATGTGCTCCAGACCCCTAATCATTTTTGTTGCCCTCCTCTGGACTCTTCCCAATTTTTCCACATCCTTCTTCCAGTGTGGGGCCCAAAACTGGACACAGTACTCCAGATGAGGCCTCACCAATGTCGAATAAAGGGGAACGATCACGTTCCTCGATCTGCTGGCAATGCCCCTACTTATACAGCCCAAAATGCCGTTAGCCTTCTTGGCAACAAGAGCACACTGACTCATATCCAGCTTCTCGTCCACTGTGACCCCTAGGTCCTTTTCTGCAGAACTGCTACCCAGCCATTCGGTCCCTAGTCTGTAGCAGTGCATGGGATTCTTCCGTCCTAAGTGCAGGACTCTGCACTTGTCCTTGTTGAACCTCATCAGGTTTTTTTGGCCCAATCCTCCAATTTGTCTAGGTCCCTCTGTGTCCGATCCCTACCCTCTAGTGTATCTACATGTCCTTGCATACCTTGCTGAATCATAACAGCTATTACTTACAGGTCGTCTGGATCGTTCTCAGGAAGGCTCACCAGGTGGGGGATAAGCTTCTCCTGAGGCCTGTTTTCCCTAGTGGCTCATTACCCTGAATAGGCCCTTCCCAACCAGCTATCTAGACTGAAAGCATCTTGCCTAATGGGCGTCACCCACGTTGTAACTACATTTGAAATACACATACACAGTCAATATTTATAACTTCAGATACAAAAATGATACATCCATTCAAATATGATAATCGTATTCAGCAAATCATAACTTTCCAATGACACCTCATATGACACATCTTGTACAAAAGGCATCATAATTATGCCCTAATCATTTCATAATATAACTATGAAGAATGTGGGATGCAGTGTCACAGTCACCATGTGAAAATCTCTTGCCCTATTTAGATCACCTGAGTGGAAGACAGAGGGGACTATCTTCTCTGTGAACAAGGACGTCAGTTTGGTTTGAGTCTTGCTACTCAGTAGTGCATTTAAGAGAGTGGTGCCCTTCTGCCACCTTTATCATATGAAGCTGTTCATTTTGCTCTTGCAGGACTGAGTGCTTTGCAGCACCACAGAGACTTGCATGTTGTGTGAGCTGATCTTTTTGATGCAGTGTGAGATTTCACAGGAGTATTTTTAATAAGTCAGACTTGAGCCAGACACACCCAGGCTCCCTGCAGCCCCTTGAAAACATGGCTGCTGGAGGAGGCTGCTTTCTGGGACTCCCTCAAAAGCTACTTCCCCCAGGAGTTCCTCACATTGGGGGAGCCAACCTTTCAGCCATTTGTCTTGAGGCTTCTTCTGAGTTTTCAGGGTGGGCAGAGTGGCATAACGGGATGTGGGGTTCTGAGCATGCTATTTAATTCTCGGTGAGCAATGGAGATAGGAAAGGCCCTGCGGCTTCTGCTGCTCTTTTGCTTTGTGAACCCTGTTTTGCCAAGGAGAGCAATACTGTTTGGAGGAGCAATCTGATAATGGCTAGGAGATGGGATGAGGACCTCTGTGGCAATGGCTCCAAGAAGAGGAGAAAAGGGGGTTCTTTGCCACAAAAACCCCTAGGCAGGGAGGGGTGAGGGTCTCTGCTGTGGTCAGGGCCGGCTCTAGGCACCAGCAAAACAAGCTGGTGCTTGGGGCGGCCCATTTTTAGGGGCGGCACGGCTGGCGCCAGAATGCCGCCCCTAAAAATGTGCCCCGGCCGCCCTAGCTCACCTCCACTGCCGCACGCGCGCCGCTACTCGCCCTCCCTCCCAGGCTTGAGAGCCTGGGAGGGAGGGGGAGAAGCGGCGCCTGCGCTGCGGCCACTCGGAGTCTCCCCCTCCCTCCCAGGCTCTCAAACCTGGGAGGGAGGGGGAGATCCCGAGCGGCCGCGGCGCGCGAAACAGTTGTTTCGCGCGCCGCTGCTCCCCCTCCCTCCCAGACTTGAGAGCCTGGGGGGAGGAGGCAGGGCTGGGGATTTGGGGAAGGGGTGGAGTTGAGGCGGGGCCAGGGGTGGGGGTAATTAAAAAACGGGGGGGGCGCGGCCAAAATTGTCTTTGCCTTGGGCGGCAAAAATCCTAGAGTCGGCCCTGGCTGTGGTGACCTCCAATAGGGGTTTGGATGTGGCCCCATCACGGTAGTGTCCAAGAGCTTTTCTGTCTGTACCATATAGTGTCCTGCTTACCATTGGCTGCGGTGACAATAATAACAATGACTAGTAGCGTCCTAATGGGTCTTTCCCATGTTGAGTTTCTCCAAGTGGCTGATTGAAGGCTCTGTGCCATGGAAGCAGAGAGGGCCTCAGTGCCAGTGTTCAAGCAGTCTTTGCCAGCAGTAAGCTGGGTGGGTTTTCATCTTCTCCCCCCCGATCTGATCTGCCTTATCTGCTCCTGCTTTTTTAATCCCCACTGCAATCTACAGTTATTAGCTAGAAGGACTCAGCAGGGTCTCTGGGTCAGAGGCTCATGAGGTGTGTGGCTCTTCTCCAAAGCCAATAGATTTTAGGCTTTAAACAAAATAGTAACATTGCATAAATAGATCTAGAGCAGAGGTTCTCAAACTGGGGCATGTGCCCTGCTGGGAGGTGCAGAATGTATTGGGGGTTAGGCATGAGAAACTTTAGGGGGAAAAACTTACTGCATACATTTTACCCACAGCAATGAATAACTAGCAAAGCTGATTCCTCCAGACATATCATTAGGGGTCTACTTAAATCATGGAAAAATCTCACATTTTTTGTGGGTTGGTCAGAGCATAAAGAGCAAATTTCATGGATGTGTTCATACAGTTGCATATTCCATGCTGCCCTTACTTCTGCACTCCTGCTGGTGGAAGTGCTGCCTTCAGAGCTGCATGCCCAGCCATCAGCCACCGCTCTCCTGCCACCTAGTTTTGAAGGCAGTGCTGCTGCCAGAAGCAGCGGAGAAGTAAGGGTGGTATGGTATTGCTAGTCTTACTTCTCTGCTGCTGCTGGCGGCGGCGCTGCCTTCAGAGCTGGGTGGCCAAAGAGTGGAGTATCCAGTGTTATCCGAAGCTGCAATGAATATCTTAATTTTTTATGCATCTAGCTACTTATACAAAACAGCCTTTTCTGCCCTAGTTTACATCAAAAACAGACAACGATCTCATAGAATATCAGGGTTGGAAGGGACCTCAGGAAGTCATCTAGTCCAACCCCCTGCTCAAAGCAGGGCCAATCCCCAGACAGATTTTTACCCCAGTTCCCTAAATGGCCCCCTCAAGGATTGAACTCACAACCCTGCGTTTAGCAGGCCAATGCTCAAACCACTGAGCTATCCCTCCTCCCATCTCAAGATGTCTTCAGGCAGAAGGGGGTCAAGCATCCAACCCAGGATGAAATAGCTCTGCTCCAAAATAACAGGCACACCCAACACACTGTAACAGTCTAAAGGCAGTAAGCAGTATCTCACTTAAAATTTACATAAATGGCGCTCTTTGAATCAGTGGCTTACTGTTTTTAATATTCTGTGAGTTACATGTTGATGGTGGGTTTTTTTGTCATTGGTATATTTAGTTGTGTGGCAGGTGGGGGCATAAACTACTACAGACACAAAAGAGGGGCATGATCAAAGAAGTTTGAGAACTACTGACTAGAGCTATACTCTTTTGCTGGAGAGCTTGTCTGCTTGTGTGTTCAGGTTAGTACCAGCATACATAGCAACACTGCAGAGAAATGCCAAGGCTGGACAGCCCTAGGTGGAAAGAGTGAATTTTACTTCCCTCCAGAACACTAAAAATATGTTACATAAGATATCTATTGTGCTTATTGGGGTACTCAGCATCATCCTTCACAGTACTGTAAACATAATTTCTTTTATGCAGTAGAACGTTAATCCGCTCTGGGTTTGATATACCTGGATACTAGTGTTGTAGCCATGTTGGTCCCAGGATATTAGAGAGACAAGGTGGGTGAAGGAATACCTTTTATTGGACCAACTTCTTCCTCAGACCTGAAGAAGAGCTCTGTGTAACTCAAAAGCCCCTCTCTCTCTCTCTCTCTCTCACCAACAGAAGTTGGTCCAATAAAATATATTTCCTCTCCCAGCTTGTCTCTCAAATACCTGGATACTGTTATTCTATTTATGTACTGCCACAGCTGTGCGTTGGGTTTGCAGGTAAAGAAAAAAACACAGCTACGTCAATGGGCTCCTGGATGAAGTAAGTTTTAAGAGACTTGAAGGAGGAGAGGGTGGAGTTCTGTCTGACTGGTGTGGAAAATGGCCTGGAAATGAGGGCTGGAGACAGGAAGAGGGTAGCCAGTGGTTTGGATTGGGCTGAGCAAAGTGGATGATGTGGGGAGTCAAAGCTAGTTTCTCATCTGATGAAGGACAGCAACAGATGGAGTATTTAGTCCAGTTGGGAGGCGACTGGTTGGAATGCAGCTGCAATGGGTAAAAGTGATATCTGATTGTTCCTTCCTTTGAGACCACAAAGGAACAAGAGGTCATTCAAGGAAATCAATGCCTGGTAAATTTAGAACAAATGCTTCTTCTCCCAGTTGGCAGGTAGCCTTGTGGAATTCACTGCAGCAGGAGGTCACGGAGTTAAATACTCAGGCTGAGTGATGACGTTGTATAGCCATACAAGCTAGAGAAGGGGACAATTTAGGGGACGATTTCCTGGTGCAAGTGCTGGAGGAACCAACTAGGGGCAGAGCTCTTCTAGACCTGCTGCTCACAAACAGGGAAGAATTAGTAGGGGAAGCAAAAGTGGATGGGAACCTGGGAGGCAGTGACCATGAGATGGTCAAGTTCAGGATCCTGACACAAGGAAGAAAGGAGAGCAGCAGAATACGGACCCTGGACTTCAGAAAAGCAGACTTTGACTCCCTCAGGGAACTTATGGGCAGGATCCCCTGGGAGAATAACATGAGGGGGAAAGGAGTCCAGGAGAGCTGGCTGTATTTTAAAGAATCCTTCTTGAGGTTGCAGGAAAAAAACATCCCGATGTGTAGAAAGAACAGTAAATATGGCAGGTGACCAGCTTGGCTTAACAGTGATATCCTTGCTGACCTTAAACGCAAAAAAGAAGCTTACAAGAAGTGGAAGATTGGACAAATGACCAGGGAGGAGTATACAAAATTGCTCAGGCATGCAGGAGTGAAATCAGGAAGGCCAAATCACACTTGGAGTTGCAGCTAGCAAGAGATGTTAAGAGTAACAAGAAGGGTTTCTTCAGGTATGTTAGCAACAAGAAGAAAGTCAAAGTGTGGGCCCCTTACTGAATGAGGGAGGCAACCTAGTAACAGAGGATGTGGAAAAAGCTAATGTAATCAATGATTTTTTTGCCTCTGTCTTCACAAACAAGGTCAGCTCCCAGACTGCTGCACTGGGCAGCACAGTATGGAGAGAAGGTGACCAGCCCTCTGTGGAGAAAGAAGTGGTTCAGGACTATTTAGAAAAACTGGACAAGCACAAATCCATGGGTCTGGATGCGCTGCATCCGAGGGTGCTAAAGGAGTTGGCGGATGTGATTGCAGAGTGTGCCCTTGTTGCCAAGAAGGCTAACGGCATTTTGGGCTGTATAAGTAGGGGCATTGCCAGCAGATCGAAGGATGTGATCATTCCCCTCTATTCGACATTGGTGAGGCCTCATCTGGAGTACTGTGTCCAGTTTTGGGCTTCACACTACAAGAAGGATGTGGAAAAATTGGAAAGAGTCCAGCAGAGGGCAACAAAAATGATTAGGGGGCTGGAGCACCCCTAATGTTTCTATGTTAATCATTCTGGCTTAATTAAGCAAAATTTACAAGCCATTAAAAATGCTGCTGTTTTCCATGCTGTATCTCTTAATCACACCTTTAGTTTTAAAAACCTCCTTCCAAACCTTGGGTCATGGTTTACGGGGCTCTTTCAAACAATTGTTAAATAAATTCTTTTCTTTCTATGTATTATTTAAATAATACAATGTGCCAAATGCCTGTGTAATGCTCACTGCTCTACAGCCAAAACGCTTCTGAAATAAATGTAGTCAAACTTTACTAATTCTGGGTCACTGAGAACAAAAATGATGCTTAAAATTGTTGATTGGCTCTAGTTTTCAAGATATGCTATTGGGTCAGTATATACGACCCTTGACTTGGGAATGGCGGAGGATAAGTGAGTTATAAAGGGAAGGGATCTCAATTTAAACCAGAAATGACTAAAATACATCTTTGACTGGATCTATGAATAAATCTATGACTGGGTTTGGACAGTACTTGCTTTTTAGGCAAAACAATGAATGATGCAATCTGAAGCTGGTATTGCGTCATACATTATATGAATTGCATCATGTTATTCCTAGAAGTCATGGATGATGCAATCATAACGAAGCTTACATCACTCTGCTGAACAAATTGCCCTATATAAGCTCTAGAAATCATACAGTGTCGTGCTCTCTTATTTGTCAGTGTTTGATTTTGCAAAGAGACACATTTCTGTTTAGCCAAAGTGAGCAGAGATGCCTCGTACTTGTGTGAACTGTGCAGATAACTTCTGCTATGTTTGTGGTGAAGTGACTTTTGCATCACAAAAGCGCAGTATAACCACTATGGTTAAAGCCTATCACCTTTATTTTGGCTGCAAAATTGGAGATCAGGACAAGAGGTGGGCCCCACACATGCTGCAACACTTGTGCAACAAATCTTCGCCAGTGGTTGAACAGGAAAAGGAAATCTGCCTTTTGCAGTGCCAATGATTTGGAGAGAGCCAACAGATCATACCAGCAATTGTTACTTCTGCATGGTGCCTCCAGTTGGGAAAGGTGTGTCAAAGAAGAAAAAGTGGACTGTGCATTATCCAAACATTCCATCAGCTATACGCCCAGTACCCCACGGAGAAGGACGGCCGGTTCCTGATGCACCAGAATCATTCTCACTTGAGTCAGACGAGGAAGAGGATGAAACTTCTGGTTCTGAACCATCAATGTCACAGGACCCACACTTTCTCCCATCCTCCTCCTCTGAACCACACCTCATAACACAAGGTGAACTGAATGACCTTGTCAGGGATTTGGAACTACCCAAGAGTAAGGCAGAGCTGTTGGGCTCCAGACTACAGCAGTGGAATCTCCTGGCAGGTGATGTTAGGGTTTCCATGTTCCGTGACCGTCAAAAGGATCTTGTCCCATTCTTCTTCATGGAAGGTGATCTTGTAGCCTGCAACAACATCAATGGTGTGATGGCAGCCCTCAACATCGTTCACGATCCAGATGAGTGGAGACTGTTCATTGATTCATCGAAGACGAGTCTTAAAGCTGTTTTACTGCATAATGGCAATGTTTTGCCATCAATTCCAGTTGGTCATGCAGTCCATATGAAGGAAACCTATGACAACATGATGCAACTTTTGAGGTGCATAAACTATGACCAACATCAGTGGCAGCTTTGTGGCGATTTGAAGGTTGTTGCTCTCTTGCTTGGTCTGCAGACTGGAGACACAAAGTACTGCTGTTTTCTCTGCAAATGGGATAGTCGTGCAAGAGATTCCCACTACATCAAGAAAGATTGGCCACTCCGACAGTCATTGGAGCCTGGGAGGAAAAGTGTTCAGCATCCACCACTTGTTGAATCAAGACAGATTTTTGTTACCACCCTTACACATCAAGCTGGGTCTGATGAAGAACTTTGTCAAGGCCATTGACAAAACACAAGCAGCTTTCAAGTACCTCTGTGGAAAATTTCCAAGGTTAAGTGAAGCTAAGATAAAGGAAGGTGTCTTTGTTGGTCCTCAGATTCGTGAACTTCTTCGAGATGATGCATTTGACCATGCACTGCGTGGCAAGGAAAAGACGGCATGGAAAGCCTTCCAGTTAGTGGCAATAAATTTTCTCGGAAACAACAAGGCAGACAACTACAGGTTGTTGGTGGAAAACCTCAAGGCATACAAAAGCCTTGGTTGCAACATGTCACTAAAGATACCTTTTTTTGCACTCTCATCTAGATTTTTTTCCACCGAACTGCGGAGCAGTGAGCGACGAGCACGGCGAGCGATTTCACCAGGACATTGCAACAATGGAGAAACGCTATCAGCGCAAATGGAGCCCATCAATGCTTGCAGACTATTGCTGGACAGTGACAAGAGATGCTCCATTTAATGAATACAAGAGACCAGCCAAGAAGCACCGAGTAGGCACTGAATAGGACTAAACTATGTACAGAATAGTTTTTTGCCTTTTGTTTCATAATACATTTTATTTATATAACCCTTTTGCTGATTTTTAAAGTGTTACATAAACAGGACAGGTGAAATATTATCATGTAAAGCAACCATAAACACATGAAAAGACCTAGGTTAACAATTTATGATTAAAACTCTATCTACACAATATACATAGACATAAAATGTAAAAACTTAAATATCTTAAACAGTAGCCAATCAGTTGTTTTAATTGTCATATTTGAATTCAGCACATCAAAATACATAATAAATAGCACATTTTATCTCTGAAGCAGACGACTTCTCAATTGTAGACCAGTGTAATCAAAAGCTCTGCTGTCCATTTTAGAAACAAAAAAACAAAAAAAACCCAGTATCTGTCCCTCCAGCTTAATTGCAAATTGCGTAATGGGCCTGACAATTTTTAAATTTGTCAGGCCCCCAAAAAACTGTAAAAATTACTAGTAACACCCCTTAATAGCTAGTAGCCGTTATGTCAGCCAGCGGCCATTTTAAAAAAAAGCAAACACCTTAAATACACAGTAGCCTGAACTTTTCAACTGTCTTCCCTTTCAAGGCCTTAAGGTAGTTGGAGCTGGTCCCAAGCCGGTTTTCACTGACCAGATAGCAAAAGCACGGGTCTGACAACCACCAATCAAGTGTTAACACGGCAAGGGCCTTTGTCTAAATGTAGATAAAAAAATCTGTAAAATGTGTGTAAAACAGTCTTTGTACCAAGGTGCAAGGCTCTCCTTTCTTCTGCAAAATAAAGCAACTTTTCCTTATCCCTGTCTGGCTGTTATTGGCTCTCAGCTAGGTGGATCCAATATTTCGGTGACAACATGACTTATGAGGAGAGGCTGAGAGAAATGGGATTGTTTAGTCTGCAGAAAAGAATGAGGGGGGATTTGATAGCTGCTTGGAACCCCCTTTCAGGTAGTTGAAAAGAGGATGGATCTAGACTGTTCTCAGTGGTACCTGATGACAGAACAAGGAGTTCATCTCTCAAGATAAAAAGTTTTTCTCTTCTCACGTTTTAATTTACTTGCTCAGCAATTAAACAAAACCAAACCCAAGATGATCATCAAAGGACTGTGCAAGCTTGGCTAGTTCTCAAGGCTGCAGTCTCTGGTTCCGGGGTTTATCCTCCTCCCTTCCGCGGGGTTCACACCCCTCTTCTCAAGTTGCAGTTGGGGAGGTTTAGGTTGGATATTAGGAAACTTTTTCACTAGGAGGGTGGTGAAGCACTGGAATGGGTTACCTAGGAAGGTGGTGGAATCTCCTTCCTTAGAGGTTTTTAAGGGTTCATTATGGGGGCCAGCAGGACAAGCATCAGAGCAGCCGAAGACAGCTCACAGGAGGCCTGGTTTGTTCAAATGAAATAGACCCTGTCTATGGCTCTAGGCATATTGTACTGGGGTTTTGAGTAGCTAAAATTACCCCATTCAGACCCATTTCCCTCATGTGGCTTAAATCCTTACACCCCAAAACAACAGAGTCAGGCTGGCTCTTCTGTCTGTGGTGCTCCCAGGCCCAGCTGCATCCCACGGTCTGACTCAGCCTCTCCTAACAGCACTATTGAGGTCATCGATGCGGGGAAGCGGGTATTGCTCTGCCCACAACACTGGGTTGACAGTGACTTTAAAATCACTGCAGATCTGGAGGGAGCCATCTTTCTTTCCTATTGGAACAATAGGAGTTGCCCATGGGCTATGGGTAACTGGTATTAGGACTCCATTTGTGACCAGGCGCTCCAGGTCCGCTTCAACCTTTGGCCTGATGGCATATGGCACAGTTCTGGCTTTCAGATATTTTGGTTGACTGTCAGGTTTAATGTTCAATGTCACAGTGATTCCCTTCATACTTCCCAGATCCTCTCCAAAAACAGCAGCATGTTTCCTTAGTATAGCAGGCAGACTGGTTTCTTCTTTAGTCATTCGGTGCACTTCTACCCCGTTCACCTGGATCTTCCTAAGCCAAGACCTACCCCTTAAGGCTGGGTAATTACCTCACCACAAACAATGGCAATTTAGCAGCCTGTCCATTGAGCTCCACCTTAACATCAGTAGTGCCCAACATGGGCACAGATTCTCCCATATGTCTTCAGAACTGTTTTTGTTGCTTTAAGCGGAAGATGATGTAGCTTTTCTTTATACAGTCTCAGAGACCAGGGAGACGGCTGCACTGGTGTCCAGTTCCATGCGTATAGGTTTGCCGTCCAACGACGGGGTTACCCAGTATTCATGTGAGCCCACTGCCAAAGACAAAATGTGGAGTGGCTCTTCTTCTTGTGATGAGGTGTCTCCTTGGTCATCCTGGGTCTGCTCTAGGGTATGCAGATTTCCCTTTTTGGTCGGACAGACCACAGACCTCTTTCTTTTGTTTACAGGCACACTCAATGTGTCCCTTTTTGCCACAGTGTCGACACACCAGGTCCTTACACCAGCATTCTGATGCAGGGTGACCTGGCTTACCACAGCGGTAACATTCCTGACTCCCTACAGTTTTCTGGGTAGGTTCTTGTGACACCTTATGCACCCTAGGGGGATGCACTGATGGATTGCGCCTCCTTTAACATCTCCTTAAATTCAGTGTTCTGCAAGCTTTCTCATAGTTGCTACAAATTGTACAACTGTTTCGTCTTCTTTCTGGTGTCTTTTGTGGAACTTATCTTTCAGCAATTACCAATGGTTCTGGAGAAAAATGGGACCCCAGGATTTCCACAATGTCACTGTAAGATTTGGTCTCTGGCTTAACAGGGTGTAGTAAGCTGCGTAGCAGGGAGTAGGTCTTAGCCCCTACAACACTTAAGAATATTGACACCACCTTCTCTTCTGTAATGTCATTTGCAATAACAAAAAGCTCAAAACGCTCAGTATATACATGCCATTGCACTATAGTCTCCTCAAAAGGTTCTAGTGGCCCTGTAAGTGTAGCCATGGTTTTAGTTTCAGTTTGCACAGTCAGTGCAAACAAGCCAGTTCTCACCCCTTTCTAGCAGCAAATTTTTTTTTTTTTTTTTTTTTTTTTTTTTTTTTTTTTTTTTTTTTTTTGGTACCTTAACTTCTTCTTCCTTCTGTTGCTGGGGCAGCACAGATATCCCATCCTCGTCGCCACGTTGTTATATCCTTGGGGGCAACAGTTTTAGGAAGAAATCACTGGAGACACAGAGGTATAAACTTTAAAAGCAGCCATTTATTGCCCCACACTGAACTAACCAAAAACCAGCCAAAACAGGCTGGGCTATCCCCTAATAATCTAACTCAGTTGACATAACATCAACAAGATTCTATTACCCACAACAACCAAATATACAACCTTTTGTGCATCTGTTTATCCATTTCTATCACTCCCATCACCATAGTAACCTTCTCCATTTCAGAGGGTTATTTTTACTCCCAGTTCCTGCTGCACCATCAGTCTCCTGGGGTCATAGCTTACTCCTTCTTAGGGGAGCAGGCTATAATCATGCGAACTAATGGAGTTTCTTGAAAAGCCAACTCCTCAGCAGCATTAATTGCCCCATTCTCTGAGGTTAACCAGAATATCAGCAGCTGGGGCCAGTTAGAAAGGAAATCCAAACAAGAGCTGCAGTGTCTTCCTTATGGGGTGCCATGCAGAGAGGGAGTTCATCATGCTGCCCAGTGCCTTCTGCAGCAGAGCAAGGGGTGCTGCTGACCTTGGGCTCCAAAGGGAATCTTGCTGAGGGCTTCTCCTTCCAAAGGACATGATAGTAGCATGGCATCATGACACTAGGGGCAGCGGTCTCGTGGCTCCTGCAGGTCCTGTAAGCAGAGGAAAGCAGGAAACAGATGGAAGCTTTTTGCTTCTCTAGGTCATGCCCACAGGTGTATGATCACTCTGTATAAGGCTCCCAGCTGGAGAGAACAGCAAGCTGCATTATGAGTTTTTTAGTGCAGAATCGTTCTGTAGAAACCCTATAGCAAACCCATCCCTGGTTCCGGCAAGCTGCACCATAGGACTCCAGCAGGATTTAGTGCTAAGCCCTGGAAGATTTTTTTTTTTTTTTAATTTGTTAGCCTCAGGCCTCAGTCCTCAGCTCTGGGAGTCCTGTGGATTTATCATGGTGCATTTCTGGAGCTGGGAGCAAATGTAAGTAGCCAGTGAATCAGACTCCAGTATATGGAAAAGGTCAGGGCTTGTGTGCAGCCTAGTGCCTCCTTTCTGAGAACATTTGAGGTCAGAAAGAACTGGCCCAAGAAATGGGGCAGCCAGACTCAGGCTTACTCTTGCAAGTGGGATGGTACAAGCAAATCCCATCCTTCCCCCAGCATCCTCTGCTGCTTTGCTGGCTGTACAGTCCCAAAGGAGGCTCATCACCCCATCCCCCCTCAGGCTGCTGTAGCAGTGTTAGTGAGTACACTGGGCATTGGCAGCCCAGAGAGCTTTGAAATCTTAAACTGACAAAGGGAAATGCCATTTAATGTAGACAGCTGTAGCGTAATGGGTCTGGAGGCAATGAACCATCACAGAGAAACCTAGTTAAATGACATTATCATACCACATCTTGGCTAGCAGAGAGATTGTGGGGTCATAGGGTGTGGAAGTCGTCATCCCTAGAGCTGTCATTAAAGGCAAGAACTACTGAGGCTGAAACCTTTGGAGAAGAGCTCTCCTCCTGCCTCTAGGAGAGCGGAAAGGATGCCACTTGTGGCCAGCTACAACCAGCCACATTCACCCAGCTGTCATTCCCACGCATGTCTCCACCATATCTTCATTGTGAGATGTATGGCCACTTTCTGCTCGTGCCATGGACTCCTTTCAGTGGAGACATCCCACTCCTCTTGGAGACTTTTGGCCTCCCCTTTGAGCACCCCACATTGTGATACATCCTCCCTGCATAAGACGCTCCCTTCATTTACCAGTCCTCCCTCCACACACACAAACACCCCACAAGGACATCCAGCCCCAATACTTGTGTCCTCCACTTATTGTTCACATCCCCGCCTGAGTCACCAGCTCCCCCTTCCACTCTCCACGCTGCTCCTAGGAAGGAATGCAGGCTTTTAAATGGAAGTAATGTGCATTTAAGAAACAAAATGCATTTGTGTGACTAAGAACACAATGCTGCTTCCATTTCCTCCTCCCTGTAGGCAGAGCAGAGAGAAAAGATAAAATACCATTGTATGCTAGAGCAGTGTTTCTCCACAACCGGTCTATGGACCGACACGGGTCCCTGGCAGCCTCCTTGCCAGTCCCTGAGATTTCCCTGACACCGAATAGTAATATTTAAAATGTAAAGTTTTTTGTACTTGCATTTTACATCATTGGATTCATTCAATTTATTCCTGAACACTAACAAATAAATAAACGAACCGACTGGGTTGACATCAGTTGCCATGGTGTTGATATCAGAACCAGCCAGAGGAGTGGGCAACCACTCAGGGCGCTGTGGTTGGAGGGGGCGCGTGGCACAGCAGGGCCAGGGCCTGGTGTGTCTGGGGGCCAGGGCAGTGCTGAGGCCTGGTGAGTCGGGGGGCAGCAGGAGCGGAGCTGGAGGCTACAATCTGCCCCGGCTGGGTGCTCCAGCAGCCCCGTAAGTCATTGCAGGAGCACACCAGGTCTGGAGTGCGGAGTCCTGGGGCTAGAGGCAAGTGTGCGCGGTTCTCCCTTTGTGGACTGGCCTGGCCGCTCCACCCAGGGGCTGTGCGTGGCTGGAGCGGGGCAGTGCGGTGGGGGAGTGACAGCTGCTCCTCCAGGGCCCTTGGCGTGAAGTTTAGCATTCCCTGCAGCCCTGGTGCTCTGTGTGTGCGCCAGACACAGGGCTGCATGCCCAGGCTCTCCCCTTTCTTTCTTCCCTCCCCGCTTCAGTCTCGCACTGAGTGCTGGGCTTCATCTTCTCCTGCCCGGTGAGTCTGGGAGAGACAGTTCCCAATGGGAACCTGGGGTACAGAACAGAGCTCTTTGTCCTTCTGGCACCTCAGGACCTAGGCTCCCCCAGCCTCCCTGGCAAGTGCCCCAGTGAGCAGAGGTGCCATTTGGGGAGTGTCCCCCTGAGTTTCATACCATAGCAGAGTGCAACCAGTAAATGAACCACTGCTCTGCGCTCTCGACAGTGGAACCGGAAGCCCTTAGTTGTGGAAACGTATGTTGGCAAATCTACTGTAATATTTCCTTTCCAATTATCACTTTAAAATCTTTTCATCTTTCCTTTTTATTAAGCTAGTGCCAAAACTAATTTCTTCTCTAATTTGTTAGTTACTCCATGTTTTAGAAGAATGGTTGAGGGGAAACTTAACTACTTTAGACTTTATAACTTTTTAATGAGAAATGAGATCTACAAATTAAGAGTGCATATGTTTGCTTGCATATAATTTTTCAGAAGGTAATATAAATGAAAGTTAAAAAGTACTGTATGTGGGTGTTTGAGGGTGATTGGTGTGACATTGAAAGGACAATGATATAGAGCAAAATATTCTGCATGAATTTTATTTCTGGATAAAGTTATTCTTTTATTTAGGTTCCAAAAGTGATATTAGAAAGTAAATGCAAAGTAATGCACACTGGAAAACATAATCCCAACTATACATACAACATGATGGAGGCTAAATTAGCTGTTTCCACTCAAGAAAGAGATCTGGGAGTCACTGTGGATAGTTCTCTGAAAACATCCACTCAATGTGCAGAGGTAGTCCAAATAAAGCGAACAGAATGTTTGGAACCATTAGAGGAAATGGAGGGGTGTGAGACCTTTAACCAAGTGCAGTTTAAATGCATGGTAACACTCTGAATTGTGCCTAGAGTATCAGTAAGGAAATCCGGGGCCGGCTCCAGGGTTTTGGCCGCCCCAAGCAGCCAAAAAAAAAAAAAAAAAAAAAAGCCGCGATCGCGATCTAAAAAAAGCCGCGATCGCGATCTGCGGCGGCAATTCGGCGGGAGGTCCTTCACTCCCAGGCGGAGTGAGGGACCGTCCGCCGAATTGCCGCCGAATACCTGGAACTGCCGCCCCTGTCCAGAACGGCCGCCCCAAGCACCTGCTTGAGAAGCTGGTGCCTGGAGCCGGCCCTGAGGAAATCAGTGTAATTCACTTCACAGGCACTGTGGCTTTGTCTTGATTAGGATTGAAAGGTGTGTTGTTAGAAAGTGTTAGCTGCTATATTCTAACAAACACATTCTAAGTCTAGTGTAGACAAGGCAGGGTTGGGGTTAAAGTCTACAAGAAAATATAAATCACTGCTGAAAAGGTTTGTAGATAACACAAAGATTGGTATGGGGTTGTAAATAAAGATGGTAGTCACTGATACAGAATGATATGGATAGATTACCTGGTAAAAAGGGTGCCATCACATAGCATGCAGCCTAATACAAGCCAAAGCAAGGTCATGCATTTAGGACCAAAGAGTGTAGGCCAGGGGTTGGCAACCTACGGCACGCGTGCCAAACATGGCACACGAGCCGATTTTGAGTGGCACGCTGCTGCCCACTGGGGGGAGGAGGAGGAGGAGGAGGGGCGGAGGGGCCGGAATGCACCAAGCTGGGGGAGGAAGGGGGAGGAGGGAGGCTGGTCCTGCACCGGCCCAGCCCCCCCCCCCCCCCCCCCCCCGTTTCTTCCCACAACGTGGTGCATTCCGGCCCCTCCTCCTCCCCCCTCTCCCTGCCGGGATGGCCCTTGGGAGGGGGAGGGGGAGTGGAGCAGAGCCGAGCGCAGAGTGCTTGCTGCTCCGTAGAGCAGGCAGAGAGAGGTAGGGATGGGCCTTGGGGAAGGGGGTGGAACAGGGCATATCCCTCCCTGCCCTGAGCCGCTCAGGGCAGGGGGCTGGGAGCACCCCCACGAGCCGAGCACTCCAGCCTTCTGCCCTGCACCCCCCCACCCCAACACACACCCAGCCCTCTGCCCTGCACCTCCCCCCAACACCCAGCCTTCTGCGCTGCACCTCCACACACACCCCAGCCCTCTGCCCTGACCTCCCCCCAACACCCAGCCTTCTGCGCTGCACCTCCACACACACCCCAGCCCTCTGCCCTGACCTCGAGTCGCCCCGCTCAGCCCGCTGCAGGCCTAGGTGAACAGAACCCCAGGCTGGAAGCGGGCTGAGCAGGCTGGCGGCGTAAGATCAGCATTTTAATTTAATTTTAAAGGAAGCTTCTTAAACGTTTTGAAAACCTTGTTTACTTTACATACAACACTAGTTTAGTTATATAATATAGACTTATAGAGAGACCTTCTAAAAAACGTTAACATGTATTACCGGCACGCGAAACCTTAAATTAAAGTGAATAAATGAAGACTCGGCACACCACTTCTGAAAGGTTGCCTACCCCTGGTGTAGGCCATACTTACGTCGGATGGGGGCTGCATCCTGGAAATCAGTGACTGAAAAGAACATTGAGGTCATGGTGGTAACCAAGTGAAGATGAGCTCCCAGCACAGTGCTGTGGCTAAGAGGGCTAACATGACTGTAGATGTATAAGGCAGGGAATGTTAAGGAGTAGGGTGTGATATTTCCTCTGCGCGCAGCACTGGTGAGACCATTCGTGGTTACTGGGTACAGCTCTGTTAGCCACACTTTTAAAAAGCTATTGCAAGTTTGGAGAGGGTCCAGAGAAAAAGCACAACCATTTTTGCTGGAAAATACTCCTTCCAGGGAGAGACCAAAGGAGCTCACTCAGTCCTATCAAAGAGACAATTAAGAGACAACTTGGTTATAGGTATCTCTCCATGGCAGCTGGGCATGTAATTTTCAGCTCATGCAGATGAAACTGTACTAGCTGTTCTCTAGCTAGTTGGTTAATCATATATGTGAGGAGGATGCAGTGGTACGGCTTCAGCATTGGCTGCACAAGCGTGTACCAGGGGAATCAGGTGGGTTTGTGCAGCATCTGCTAAAGCCTGTGTCTGTCATGGCATTCTCACTGCTACTGTTAGCTAGCTAGCTAGAGTTCAGCTGGCACGGGTCCGTCTCCATGCACTGCCATTCACATCCCAGCTGCGTCAGAGACATAGGTAGCTGTGAGCCGTAGGTAACTACACAGGAGTCGTTAATCTAACATGCAGAAGGCACAATAAGAAGTTATGGATGTTGAAGACAGAAAAATTCAATTTGGAAATAAGATACAGGTTTTTAAGAGTGAGGACAACTGACCAGAAGCAGCTCCCTCGGGGATGTGATGGGTTCTCCATTGCTTTGAGTAACGACTGGGTGTCTTTCTAAGAGAGAGAGAGACCATAGTTCAACTGCAGGTTGGCGGGCTGGATGCAGGAATCACAAGGGGAAATACATGATCTGTGTGATGCAGGAGGTCGGACTAGATGAGCATGATGGTCCCTTCTGCTCTTAAAAAGCTATGGGTCTCTAAGCCCAGAAGCAATTTTTCCCTGGACCTAATGAGTGCAGGATGCTCCCTTTTAGGTGTTTTGCCAACACCAGATCTGGCTTCAGTTTGAAATAGGGTGACCAGATAGCAAGCGTGAAAAATTGGGACGGGGGAGGAGGGGTAATAGGGTTCTAGACAAAGCCCCTACTATCGGGATGTCTGATCACCCTAGTCTGACACATGGGTGGTTCCAGGTCTTTCTCAGGAGTGGGTCCCAGTTGCTCCCCTCCACCCCCATTTCCCAATGGGTGATTAATAGCAGGCAAGTTGTGCAGCCTGGGTGGTTAACCTGATATGAGCTCCTGGAAAGAGAAATGCCTGGCCTCCTTGCTCTGATCAGGAGATAACTCACTGGAGTCTGTTTGCAAAGGAGTCATTGTAGGAACCATGGCACTCTGCACCGGTCAGAAGACAGAAGAACATTTTCTTACCCCAAGCCCCAGGGGACCCTCTGCTACTTCCCCCTTCTCTTCCTGAGCACAGAGTCCCACTCTGCATCCACCAATCTCGAGCTGAGGAGGCTATGTCTATAATAATGCATCTGGGAGTGAGCCTCCCAGACCAGGCCCAGAGACTTGTGCCTGTGGGGCTAGGGTGCTGTGCTCCCCCTGCCCCACATAGCTGCCCCTCAGGCTAGAGATCCCAAGCTCCAACCAAGTCCCAGTGTCAGCACTGTCGACCCAGTTATTTCTAGCGCTGTAGTAGGAGACCCCAACACAAATCTGTGTGCCCCGGCAGGGAGGCTCGCTCCCAGGTGCAGTGTAGATACACCCTATGAAGGCTGGGTGAGATTTCCGTGGAGCACCCTTCCTCAGTAGTGTGTTGGAGGACACTGCTGAGTGATGAGTTGTTCCCTCCTCCTTCCATCAGGCCTAAGAGCACGTGCCCATCAGAGTGCTCCTAGCCCCAGACCGAGTAAATCTGGGGGTCTCTTCTCCCCACTCTCTTCCTGCTTTGGCAAGATCCCTTTAAAGATCCAGACAGTCCCCAGCCCCCGGCTCCTCAGCCACAGCTAAATGCATCAGCCATAAAGCGGCAGAAGAGCTGACTGAGGGGGCAGCTTCTCAGTGAGTTGGCCGTTAGAACTGCAGTGCAGTTACACTGTGGATTAACAGCTCATTGATCGCCCCACAAGTGGAGCCAGCCAGAAGGCAGCACTGAGCACCCCTTCTGTCACTCACATCCAGGCTGAGGGAGCCCAGGGCTTAGAGACAGAGCTTGGATCTGTTTGTGGATTTGTTTGACATAGACTTCAATTAAGGAGGGTGGCACAGACAGAGATGCCAGCCTGGGAAGGGGTATATCAACCCCCTCACTGGATAATCAGCTGTTTTGGACCCGCAAGGCCCACCCACTTTTTAAGATGGGTGTAGTTTGGGGGCAGGGGGCCGCTTTGCTCCCCCCCCCCCCAAATTGCAAGCCTTGGGCAGACGTGGAGCAGCGCAGGCAGGGGTGCGTTTTGTGGCTGGGAGCTGACAAGGTGATCAGCTCCCCTGCCGCAAAGCACAGTCTGGGGCACCAGCCTCTTCCCAGTGCAGGGGCTGAGGTGAGCCCTAGCCCCACCACTCCCTGCTCCTCCTCTTTCTCCATGGCCTCACCCCCTGGCCAGTCCAGAATCCAGAGCCAGGCCATGTAAGAGCTGCCCAGGGAGCCCAGGCTGCTGTAGGCAGCCCCAGACCCTCCACCTGCCCTGGGTGGGAGGCTGGGGGGCCCAAGAGCAACCCCCGGCCCATATCCCTGCCCCTGGGGAAGCACAGAGGGTAGGGAGCGACTCAGGGGACACACTTGGAGATATGGAGTCCTGAGCCCTGTGACTGGGTGACTAACCTTGAAGGGCCCTAGGTTGGAACCCGGTGGAGTAGGGTGGTACTGGGTTCCCCTCCCCTTCCCATGCTTGTCACTGGGCAATACCACCAGCCCATGGACTCTTACCACTGAGCAGCACTGCCGCCATGAGGGGCAGCCCCATGGACTCTTACTGCTGAGCAGCACCGCCGCCACAGGGGTGGCCCTATGGACTCTTACCACTGCGCAGCACTGCCGCCATGAGGGGCGGCCTCATGGACTCTTACCGCTGGGCAGCACTGGATTCTCAACACTGAGCAGCACTGCTGCCACGAGGGGCGGCCTCATTGGATTCTCAGGGCTAGGCGACGTGGCCGCTGAAGCGAGCGGCCCCTTTTTGGACAATTGTTTTGGGGCCCTACCACCACCAGAGACAAGGACGACAGCTTGGACTGTTGCTGCTAGGCACCCCCTGTGACCCAACTTGAGCTCCCTCTCATACTGTGATGCTGTGACAAGCTGCAAACCTCTCCAGGTCCTGCACTCCCACAGGCAGAGACACACTCAGCTGAGTTACATGAATGCTTTCACTAGCCACTCATGATCCAATAACAGAGAGGTTCCAGCTAATTCTCCCCAGCCTTGCACCCCAGAGCTGTACCGTCTTGCCCGGATCAGAAGCCTGACCACTGCAAGTTTATTATCCGGTCTGCCGCTCCCTCAAGGTGGAGAGGACATGCACCAGCTCCTGTTCCTGACCATATTTCTGACCAGGGTGCTTACCCTGGCGAGCCGCGTGCCAAACGTTACCGACCCCTGCCCTAGTGTGTCGGGACAGCATAGTCAGCCCTTCCACCCTGTGCCATTCCCATTGGGAACAGATTCCACTGGCTCCTTGTTATTTCCTGCCAGGTCCACTTCCTCAGCTGCAATCCTCACTGTGCTTCTCAGTCAGGGAAGTAAGCTCAGCTGCCTGGCTCAGCAAAGTGGGGCAGAGTTCCAAGGATCTGTGCCATGTGATCTGTGGCTGAGCCCAGCACAGCAGAACACGCATCAGCAGGTTGTCTCTGCTCTATCTGGCGGTGACACGCTTGCATGAGCAGGGAAACGGACATCCATGTATTCCCAGGACACAGGCTGAGTTCTGCAGCAGGGGGTGAATTTCCAAAGGCTATGTTTACACTGCATACCTTACAGTGGCACTGCTGTGCTGCTACAGAGGTGCCCCGTAAGGTCTCCTGTGTAGCCGCTCTTTGCTGGCAGGAGAGAGCTCTCCTGCCAGCAAAATAAAACCACTCCCAACGAGGGGCAGTAACTTTGATGGCAGGAGAGCCTCTCCCACTGACAAAGCACTGTCCACACCGGCACTTTTCATGGGTAAAACTTGTGTCGGTCAGGAGAGTGGTTTTTTCACACCCCTGACCGATAAAAGTTTTACAGACAAAAGTGCAGTGTAGACATAGCCTAAGTCTCATTACCTCCCAGACCATAGCAATTGGGCTCAGTACTCAGGCAGGGGAGGGATCTTCTAGAGGATATGCCACCCCATGCTTCAGAAAAGCAGGAGCACCTCTCAGCATAAATGAGAAGAGAAACAGATGGGAAAGTCACTTGGCATCATGCTTTGTGCTTCCTACCGTCGGGATGAGCAAAATGGGAAGAGATTTCTATCAAGCATGCAAATTTGCAAATGTGTGTGTCAGAAAACATGACAAGCAGATCTACCTGCTTATTCAGAATGAGGGAGGGTGCCCTCCCCCGCTGGAGGAGGGTCATGGGAGGCGGGTATAATAGGCCAGGGAAGGCTTAGCCACTCCACACCTGAAGCCACCCTTCCCTGAGATCCCCACTGCCTCCTCCACTGTGCTCTGGGGCCAGCAGCTCAGGGGGGGGCCTTCAGGGGCGGGAGGAGCTAGCGCTGGGGAAGCCGGTGGCTCAGCCCGGCGCTGGTGGGGGGCAGTGGCTCGGCCAGGAGAGGGACTTCAGGGCTGAGAGGGGCTGGCGCCCAGGGAACCAAACCGGTGCTGGACAGGCCTGGTGCTGTGCTCGGGGTGGGGGGGGGGGGGTTGGCATCTCGACCTGACGCTGGGGCCAGCCCGGCACTCAGGGAGGCTGGAGGCTTGGCCTGGTGCTCATGGGGGGAAGGGTCAGGGGGGCCAGCGAAGGAGGGTCAGCCCAATGTGGCTGGGGCAGGCTGGAGCTCCTCCAGTCGCGGGGGCCAATTGGGGCTTCTCCTTTTACGGGGGTGGAGAGGTTCAGGGCTCTGGCATGCGGGGGGGGGGGGGCTTGGGCAGAAGGGGGGGGGCTGGTGGGCTAGTCTCCCCAAAGCTGGGGTTCACCCGCCATCCATGAGGAGAGTACATGTCAGGGGAGGAAATGTAGCTGGTTTTCAGATGTGACACTTGTAACGCATGCCACAGGATCCTGCAGCCTCTGAGGCTGCTGGAAGCAGACACACCCTGTGGCTCCCTCTGGCTGCCCAGCTTCCTGACTAACATGCCTGGGTGCCTAGTGTCCCTAAATCCTAACCTGGCCCTCCTACTAGCATCACTACAGACCCTAGGCTTTTCGTGTCATCACACAGGCTCCCTGTGAGATAGCTGGCCTCTCTTGATTAATACTCTGTAAATGGACACCTCTCGGCTTTCCCATGAGTGCACGGCTTTCAGCAGACACATGACTGTGCCTTGGATAGTGCTAGTCCTGGCTCTGGCCGGGAGCAGTGTGCTTTCAAGAAAGGCAAGTACCAGAGAGCTGTGACACACTTGGAAGCCAAAATGAAGCATCTGGGATTAATAAATGGTTAGGATTAGCTCCAGGTATGAGGGGAGCTATTGACCGATTGATGTATTTGAGCAAGGTGTATCTGCAAGCACCTCTCTTGGCCCATCCAGGCCAGGCATTTGTTCTGGGAAAGGAACCAGAGATAGAAGAAGTTGTCACCTCATCTCCATATCTAGGTCTGCAGACACATCCAGTATTCAGTGCAAGAGCCTCCCAGAAGGGTGCTCTCTCATTAAGGCGAAATTCCTTTAAATAAGTGACTTGTTCCCCAGATGCAACAGCAAGGTCTGAATCAGACAAACCAGCAAATGCTGGTTATTTTCCAAAAGCTGCCCCTGAGCTGCACAAGCAGAATGGTAAGTTGTAAATTTTTGTAATCTGTAAATTTCACTTTCACGATAAAGTGATTGCACTTCAGTACCTGTCTGAGGTGAATTGAAAAATACTATTTCTTGTGTTTATCATTTTTATAGTGCAAATATTTGAAATAAAAAATAATATACAGTGAGTACTGTACACTTCGTATTCTGTGTTGTAATTGAAATCAATATATTTGAAAATGTAGAAAACATCCAAAAATATTTAAATAAATGGCATTCTGTTATTCTTTAACAGTGCAATTACAGTTATGATTAATCATGGTTATTTTTTTATTTCACAATCAATCGTGATTAATTTTTTTAATCATTTGACAGCCCTAGTTAAAACTCAAAGAAAACACAGCATTTGAAGGTATGAAAATGTACTGCTAAGTCCTTCAAACAACCTTAACTGTGCCCTGCAGACATAAGAACAGCAGTACTTGGTCAGATCACTGGTTCCTCTAGCCAGTATCCAGTCTCTGACAGTGGCCAGAGGGAATGAACAGAACAGGACAGTGTTGAATGATCCATCCCATCATCCAGTCTCAGTTTTTAGCAGTTGGAGGTTTAGTGACACCCAGAGCATGGGGTTGTGTCCCTGACATCTTGGCTAATAGCCATTGATGACCTATCTTCCATGAACTTAATGAATTGTTTTTTGAATGCAGTTATGCTTCTGGCCTTCACAACATCCCCTGACAATGAGTTCCACAAGTTGACTGTGTGTTGTGTGAAGAAGGACTTCCTTTAGTTTGTTTTAAACCTGCTGTCTATTAATTTATTTGGGTCACTCCTATCTCTTGAGTTATGTGAAGGGATAAATAACACTTTCTTATTCACGTTCGCCACACCAGTCATGATTTCATAGACTTTAGTCATCTTTTTTCTAAGCTGAACAGTCCCAGTCTTTTTAATCTTTCCTCATATGGAAGCTGTTCTGTACCCCTAATCGTTTTCTTTGCCCTTCTCTGTTCTTTTTCCAATTCTGATATATCTTTTTTGAGATTGAGTGACCAGAACTGCCCACAGTATTCAAGATGTGGGCATACCATGGATTTATATAGTGGCATTATGATATTTTCTGTCTCATTATCTAACCCTTTCCTAATAGTTTCTAACATTCTTTTAGCTTTTTTTAGCTGCTGCTGCACATTGAGCGGATGTTTTCAGAGAACTATCCACAATGACTCCAAGATCTCTTTCTTGAGTGGTAACACCTAATTTAGATCCCATCAAATGTATGCATGTATGTATGAATGTATATATGTATGTATAGTTGGGATTATGTTTTCCAATGTGCATTGCTTTGCATTTATCAACATTGAATTTTATCTGCCATTTTGTTGCCCAGTCACCCAGTTTAGTGAGATCCTTTTGCAACTTTTGCAGTCTGTTTTGGACTTAACTATCTTGAGTAATTTTTAGGGCTGTCGATTAATCATAGTTAACTCACACGATTAACTCAAAAATATTAATCGCACTGTTGAACAATAGAATACCAATTGAAATTTATTAAATAATTTGGATGTTTTTCTACATTTTCAAATATATTGATTTCTATTACAACACAATACAAAGTGTACAGTGCTCACTTTATATTATATTTGATTACAAATATTTGCACTGTAAAATGATAAACAAAAGAAATAGTATTTTTCAATTGAACCTCATACAAGTACTGTAGTGCAATCTCTTTATCATAGAATCATAGAAGATTAGGGTTGGAAGAGACCAGGAGGTCATCTAGTCCAACCCCCTGCTCAAAGCAGGACCAACACCAACTAAATCATCCCAGCCAGGGCTTTGTCAAGCCGGGCCTTAAAAACCTCTAAGGATGGAGATTCCACCATCTCCCTAGGTAACCCATTCCAGTGCTTCACCAACCTCCTAGTGAAACAGTGTTTCCTAATATCCAACCTAGACCTCCCCCACTGCAACTTGAGACCATTGCTTCTTGTTCTGTCATCTGCCACCACTGAGAACAGCCTAGCTCCATCCTCTTTGGAACCCCCCTTCAGGTAGTTGAAGCCTGCTATCAAATCCCCCCACTCCTCTCTTCTGCAGACTAAACAAGCCCAGTTCCCTCAGCCTCTCCTCATAAGTCATGTGCCCCAGCTCCCTGATCATTTTTGTTGCCCTCCCCTGGACTCTCTCCAATTTGTCCACATCCTTTCTGTAGTTGGGGGCCCAAAACTGGATGCAGTACTCCAGATGTGGCCTCACCAGTGCCGAATAGAGGAAAATAATCACTTCCCTCGATCTGCTGACAGTGCTCCTACTAATGTAGCCCAATATGCCGTTAGCCTTCTTGGCAACAAGGGCACACTGTTGACTCATATCCAGCTTCTCATCCACTATAATCCCCAGGTCCTTTTCTGCAGAACTGCTGCCTAGCCACTCAGTCCCTAGTCTGTAGGAGTGCATGGGATTCTTCCATCCTAAGTGCAGGACTCTGCACTTGTCCTTGTTGAACCTCATCAGATTTCTTTTGGCCCAATCCTCCAATTTCTCTAGGTCCCTCTGTATCCTATCCCTATCTTCCAGTGTATCTACTACTCCTCCCAGTTTAGTGTGATCTGCAAACTTACTGAGGGTGTAATCCATTCCATCCTCCAGATCATTAATGAAGATATTGAACAAAACCGGCCCCAGGACCGACCCTTGGGGCACTCCACTTGATACCGGCTACCAACTAGACATGGAGCCATTGATCACTTCCCGTTGAGCCCAACAGTCTAGTCAGCTTTCCATCCACCTTATATTCCATTCATTGAATCCATACTTTTTTAACTTGCTGACAAGAATACTGTGGGAGACAATTGTGAAATAATAATTACAATTATCGTGAAAGTGTAACTTACAAATTTAGATTTTTTTTGTTACATAACTTCACTCAAAAACAAAACTTAAAACTTTAGAGACTACAAGTCCACTCAGTCCTACTTCTTGTTCAGCCAATTGCTAAGACAAACAAGTTTGTTTACATTTATGGGAGATTCTGCTGCCTGCTTCTTATTTACAATGTCACCTGAAAGTGAGAACAGGTGTTTGCATGGCACTTTTATAGCCAGCGTTGCAATGTATTTACGTGCCAGATATGCTAAACATTCATATGCCCCTTCATGCTTCGGCCACCATTCCAGAGGACATGCTTCCATGCAGATGATGCTCGTTTAAAAAAACCAGTGTATTAATTAAATTTGTTACTGAACTCCTTGGGGGAGAATTGTATGTCTCCTGTTCTATTTTTCCTGCATTCTGCCATATATTTCATGTTATAGCAGTCTTGGATGATGACCCAGCACATGTTCGTTTTAAGAATACTTTCACTGCAGACTTGACAAAACGCAAAGAAGGTACCAATGTGAGATTTCTAAAAATAGCTACAGCACTTGACCCAAGGTTTAAGAATCTGAAGTGCCATCCAAAATCTGAGAGGGATGAGGTGTGGAGCATGCTTTCAGAAGTCTTAAAAGAGCAACACTCAGATGCGGAAACTACAGAACCTGAACCACCAAAAATAAAATCAACCTTCTGTTGAAAATGAACATGTCAGTCCGCTCTGCTTTGGATCGTTATCAAAACCCATCATCAGGATGGATGCATGTCCTCTGGAATGGTGGTTGAAGCATAAAGGGACATATGGATCTTCAGCACATCTGGCACATAAATATCTTGCGACCCGGTTACAACAGTGCTATGCACCTGTTCTCACTTTCAGGTGACATTGTAAACAAGAAGCGGGCAACATTATCTCCTGCAAATTGTAACCAAACGTGTTTGTCTGGGCGATTGGCTGAAGTAGGACTGAGTGGACTTATAGGCTTTAACGTTGTACGTTGTTTTATTTTTTAATGCAGGTATTTTTTGTACATAATTCTACATTTGAAAGTTCAACTTTCATGATAAAGAGATTGCACTACAGCACTTGTATTAGGTGAATTGAAAAATACAATTTATTTTGTTTTTTACAATGCAAATATTTGTAATAAAAATAAATATAAAGTGATCACTGTACACTTTGTATTCTGTGTTGTAACTGAAACCAATATATTTGAAAATGTAGAAAACAGCCAAAAATATTTTTAAAAATGCCATTCTATTAACAGCGCGATTAATCGCACAATTAATAGAGATTAATTTTTTTAATCACTTGACAGCCCTAGTAATTTTGTTTTGTCTGCAAATTTTGTCCCCCCTCTCCCGTACAGATCCTTGGGGGATCCCACTATTTACCCTCTCCATTGTGAAAACTGAGCATTTCGTTATACCCTTTGTTTCCTATTTTTAACCAGTTACTGATCCATGAAGGAACCCTCCCTCTTATCCCATGACTGCTTACTTTGCTTAAGAGACTTTGGTGAGGGACTTTGTCAAAGGCTTTCTGAAAGTCCAAGTGCACTATATCCACTGGATCACTATTGTCCACATGCTTGTTCACACCTCAAAGAATTCTAATTCATTGGTGAGGCATGATTTCCCTTTACAAAATCCAAGCTGACTCTTCCCCAACAAATCATGATCATCTATGAGTCTGATAATTCTGTTCTTTAAGAACATAAGAACGGCTATACTGGGTAAAACCAAAGGTCCATCTAGCCCAATATCCTGTCTTCCGACAGTGGCCCAATGCCAAGTGCCCCAGAGGAAATGAACAGAACAGGTAATCATTAAGCGATCCATCCCCTGTCACCCATTCCCAGTTTCTGGTAACTGAGGCTAGGGACACCAACCCTGCCTATCCTGGCTAATAGCCACTGATGGAACCATCCTCCATGAATTTATCTAGTTCTTTTTTGAACCCTGTTATAGTCTTGGCCTTCACAACATCCTCTGGCAAAAGAGTTCCATGGAATGACAGTGCATTGTGTGAAGAAATACTTCCTTTTGTTTGTTTTAAACCTGCTTTACTATAGTTTCAACCAATTTGCCTGGTACTGAAATTAGGCTTACGAGCCTCTAATTGCCAGGATCACCTCTGGAGCTTTTCTTAAAAATAGAAGTTACATTAGCTGTCCTCCAGTCATCTGGTTTCAGAGGCTGATCTAAGTGATAGGTTACGACCACAGTTAGTAGTTCTGTAATTTCATATTTGAGCCCCTTGAGAACTCTTGGGTGAATACCATCTGATCCTGGTGACTTCTTACTGTTTAATGTATCACTTTTAGGGCTGTCGATTAATTGCAGTTAACTCACACGATTATCTCAAAATTTTTTAATCACAATTAAAAAAATGAATCGCAATTAATCACATTTTTAATCGCACTGTTAAACAATAGAATACCAATTGAAAAGTATTAAATATTTAATAATGATTATTAAATATCCTTAATAGTCACTTAAAATCTATCTTTTTCTAGTTAATAAACTTGATTTATTGCTTCATTTTGATTGAAGTGTTTGGGAAACCTCTACTTGAGATAACAAATGCTGGTACATAATCATTCTGAGTGTTGGAATGACAGACTGTCTATGAGATTATACGGTCCAGGGGTCTACTGAGCAGTATAAAATATAAATATAAATCCTCAAAACGTAACATTAATACCAAATTTTTTATCACAGATGGGTGTTTACAAGTATCTTTATGATACCACGGCCTCTGTTTAGATAGTGTAGTTTGAGGTTAGTTTGTTCATTACCCATGTTGTCCTTTGACTCTCTCCCATGTAATTAGTCACTGGCTTTTCTTTCCCTCCAGTGTTTCCCTTTGTGTGGGCTCTTAATTTAATCATGCTTTTGGCATTTTGGTGCCTCAGGGTCTGGCAAGATTGGTGTTCAGGGGGATCCTGCACATTGGCTGGCCCTTTGGGGAGCGGTCTCCCCACCCCAGGACTATACATATACAGAAAATCCAGCTCCCCTTTTGGGGTTACCCTCTGTTTCCCCCTCCCAGCACTGAGTCCTTCCCTGCCCCCTAGAGGGCTGTGATCTGTGCTCTCTGGGCTAGGTGTGTTTACCCTTTGATCAGATGCACTTTTTCCCAGCAACTTTCCCATAACGGCTCTCTGTGTCTCACCAGCCTGGGGGAAAATGTCTCTGTCAGTTGGATCATTTGTATTCTGGCAAATTACCACCTGGCAATTTCCTGGTCCCAACTCCTCTGTTATCACAGGCATTGGAGCTGCATCTTGATTTAAAGAGACACAGTTACTTTCCAAAAACCTATCAGAAATAGCATCCTGAAAAATTGGGACCTGGATTGGGGTACCCTCCGCCACCCCTTTGTCTGTCCCTGAGAAGTCAGCTGTGTGACTGCTCCCCTCCAGGACGTTAGGTACACAGTTCCTTCTCAAAACCTGGATCACAGGCTGAGGCCTGGTCTACACTTACCCCCCAATTCGAACTAAGGTACGCAACTTCAGCTACGTGAATAACATAGCTGAAGTCGAAGTACCTTAGTTCGAACTTACCTCGGTCCACACGCGGCAGGCAGGCTCCCCCGTTGACGCTGCAGTACTCCTCTCGTATAGCTGGAGTACCGCAGTCGACGGCGATCACTTCCTGGTTCGACTTATCGCGTCCAGACAAGACGCGATAAGTCGAACCCAGAACTTCGATTCCCAGCCGCCGAACTAGCGGCTGGGTGTAGACATACCCTGAGTGCCTGGGTGCACAGATGCTGACCCAGCCATCCTCCTAATGTCCTGGGCATCTGGCCCAAGTGACCAGTGAAGAGACATTCCTGTACCCCACTATTCCTTCCCCAGTTTTCTCCTCTGGGCCCCCACCTAAGACACATTTCTCTGTGCTCCCTAGGAAGGGTTCTGTCTCTTGTTCACTGCAGAACTCTGCCAGCTAACAAGTGGGACAGTTTCCTTCATCACTGACAACACCTCTTCTGTCCCTGCGCCTGAGGGCATGTTGCTTTCTGCTGGAATGGAGCTAGTCTCAGTCCCTCCCATACTTGGAAGCACCCTGCTTCCCTGTGTTACAGAGTCACAGGAATCCTCACCCACCTCAGTGGTTTCTGAGATTCCCTGCCCCTTCTCTGGGCTCTCTGGGACACATTTCTCTCTGCTCCCTAGAGCTGGTTTTGCCTCTGGTTCAGCTGCAACCTGAATTCTCTGCCCCTCTGAACCCTGGCAGAACTATACACTCCACAGAGACCAGCAGTGCAAAGCTCACTAACTTAGGGATGGTATTTTCTTTCACTGTTTTGCAGAAAAATGAATGGCTGTGTTTGAACTGCCAAACTCAGAGGCTGCTAGAAGGAAGCCTAGGAGACCCTGCTCCAATGCCACTACCTACTCCAAAGCAGCAGCCAACAGGATCCTCCCGACACCAACCAGGGGGAGCCGGTCAGCATAGAGGAGGCCCTCCGCCTGTAACAGCTCAAAAGTCAGAAACGTCCAGTCCCCAGGACAGGCACCTCGTCCAAGGAAAGCATCTCAGGACTTCAGAGCAGAGCAAGCTACAGGCCATGGTGCAAGAGAGCAAGCCCCCTGTCCCCTCAGAAGAAAAGCCACAGACAAAACTTCCTGCTGAGACTCCAAAAGTTCCTGAAAGTGCATTGCCAAAGGGGAAAAGCATGGCTGTGAAGGCAGAAGCAGAGAGCAAAGCAAGCAAGGCAGTCACTGAGGCTCAGCAAGTGAGAGAGCAGGAGGTAAGCACCCCTTCCACCTCACTCCTACCTCCCACTGGGCTAGCTTGTTCCTGCCAGGGTATAACATTGCCTTGTACTCAGAGCAGGCAGCGCCCCCTCTCACCTTAGGCAAAGGTCTGGGATGGCAGCATTAGCTAGCAGTCTGCAGGGGCGGGGGCAGGGGAACAGAAAGAACATGATAGCCTCAGAAAAACAGGGCCTTGGCCTTCAGGTCTGATCCAGTAGAGAGCTGGAGAAGGTATGTATAAATGACTGCACTGGGGATGCGATGTCCCACGGCCCATCAGAAATGTGTCATGTACATTTCTGTCTAATGCTTTGATTCCAATCCCGATTTCTCTGTCAGCTCTTTGGAAATCACTGCATGATCCATTCTAGTAGGCAGTGTCCTTCAGACACCAGGCCCAAACAGCCGGGAGAGTCAGCAACAGGCTGCAGAGAAGGGAAATGTCTTAGGGTGACATTACAGGCTGCTTACCATCTCACTCAGATGGTTCCCCCAGTGTAACTCCACTGACCTTAGCTGAGTTACTCCTGCTTTATGCGGGTGTTGGGGAATTGGGCCCAATGTCTCAACAGTGAAAGAATTCCAGGTAAATGAAGTTATACAAATGAAAGAGTCACTAGCAGCTGCTTTGTGGGGAGCTGAATGATGGGCCAGAGGGCAGGTCAGTACCAGACCAGGAGGGTACTGAAGAGCGAATGGGGGAGTAAGTCCCTGGAACATTGAACCCCCAAGAGCCATGTGGAATTGGCTGCAGAGCTGTCTGGGAAGGGCAGATGGTCTGTGTGGTGCCAAATGGGCTGAAGGGCTAAACTCTCATTTCTGAGAGCAGGAGACTAGTCTGGCTGCAGTAGGGTTACCATCCGTCCGGGTTTCCCCGGACATGTCCGGGTTTTTCAGCCTTAAATGGCCGTCCAGGGGGCATTTCTAATTAAGTAGAAATGTCCGGGATTTCCCTTCCTGTGGAGTGCGGCGCGGCTGATTGGACGCCTGGCCTGATTGAAAGCCGCTCGCAGCCACTAGGGCCTCTAGCAGCCAGAATCCCTCCCCTTTCCCCGCTCCCTCCTCCCCCACAGAGCAGCCGGCAGTGTTGGACTCCACGTGGAGCTCAGAGTTCTCCGTCTGCCGGGTGAGGGGGGCAGGCGGGGGGAGCAGAGGCTGCAGGGGGTGTGTGTGCAGAGGGGGTGGGGGGGGTGTGCAGAGGCTGCAGGGGCAGGCAGGCGGGGGGAGCAGAGGCTGCGGGGGGGGTGCAGAGGGGGCAGGGCAGGCGGGGGGGAGCAGAGGCTGCAGGGGCGGGGGGGTGCAGAGGCTGCAGGGTGAGGAGGAGCAGGGCAGGCAAGGGCATAGGGACTGCGGGGCGAGTGGGGAGCAAGGAAGCACTTAGCAACCCCCAACCAAGATCAGAGCAGGAGGGAGGAGGGGGAAATGTGGGGTGCTCAGAGGAGGGGGCAGAGTTGGGGCAGGGACTTTGGGGAAGGGGTTGGAATGGGGGCAGAGAAGGGGCGGGGCCGGGGGCGGGGAAGGGGCGGAGTTGGGGCAGGGCCGGGGGCGGGGCCGGGGCCCCGTGGAGTGTCCTCTTTTTTAAATGTTTGAATATGGTAACCCTAGGCTGCAGCCACCTCCTGGAGCAGGGATTTTGGAAGAGCACAGGAAGGGAATTGCAGTCATAGAAGTGGGAAATGATACCAGCACAGAGGGGGGCGACTAAGGGTGTCAGCTGAGCCTGCTCAGGGAGGGGTAAACTCCAGGAGGATCCTAGACAGCTGTGACTTACCAATAGGAAGATCCGGGGACTCCAGGATTTCTGGCCTGGGCGTGAGTTAAGGGCTGGGCTAAGGAGAATGACAGAGACTTCCTTGTCACTGAACTTATTACCTGGAAGGAGCAATACAGTCTTTGGGCCTGAGGCTGATGGTGCTATCCCTGCTGTGAATCAGGAGTAACGCCAATGTGGTCAGAGCACTTATATGGTGTAAAACTGGTACATGGGAACCCCTGAAAGCACTCACTGGGAAGTCATGCTAGTGCTGGCAGGAGATGAAGTGGAGCAAAGAATGAGTCAGAGGAGGTGTGGCGCTAGGTGTCCTCCCCACAGAGGTGCCCCAGCATGAGACAATAGCTGGAGGTGAGAGCCCGGGACTGGGACCTGATGCACTTCCTAATGGCAGAGTCAGGTCGGGCCAGGCATGAACATACTGCTGACAGCTGCATGCTGAGCAGCACAGAAAGCTGCATGAGCTGGTGCGCTGTTACATGTGCTTGCTGCTTCCCCAGGCAGCGTTCCAGTGGAGCGGAGCCATCTCCTGGGCAAACACTAAGGAAACCAACTTCACAAAGGGCTCCTTGCACAGATGGCTGTTGAGACGTCTCTAGTTGAATAACTTCTGCCTGCAAACAGATTGGGGTCACTCTGTAGTGGCTGGGGGTCACTTCTTTTCACAAGTTACAGGTTGGGTCCCAGGTGGTCCATGTTCCACACCTGTTTGGGATCCCAGCTTCAGAGTCCTTCCATGTCCTTCTGGAGTCCTTCCATCGTGCCTAATTGTGGTGTCAATGAAACTGGGTTTATTTCTGTCAGTAGCTGACGAGGATCCTGCATTGTTTTCCTGGGATCGCCTTGATTTTTCAGAGTGCTTTGCAGAACTCTCAGTCACTGAAATTAACAGGCATTCAATGGCCTCTGTCCCTAGAGGATGCTGCTAGTGAACCTTGTTTTCACTGCTTTTTTATCCGGCTGTGCAGGTGTCCAAGGCACAAGGACAGAGATCTTCAACCTCTCACTTTGCAGGGCAGCAGGACTAGTCCCTTCCTGAACTCAGATCTAATTACAGGTTCCCCAAGTTCTAGTTGAAGATTAAAAAGCTCAGTGCTGAGGCTGGGCTTGTAGCTACTGCAGACTTTACAGATAAACACAGCACTCAGCTGAGCAGCAGTTGAATTTATCAAATGCCCTTTTGGCCCATTTGCAGCTCTAGGGAGTTTGGAGTGAAGAAGGCAGGCAGGATTTGTATTACAGGCAAAATACTATCTTTGTCAGACAAAGAAAATGTCCATCATTAGGCATTGGCCGAGGAGGAGTGCATCCTGCAGCAAAAAAACGTCAGGACCAGACTTCAAAGAGAAACTGCTGAGCTTCAGTTCATCTGCAAATTTGACACCATCAGCTCAGGATTGAACAAAGACTGTGAATGGCTAGCCAACTACAAAAGCAGTTTCTCCTCCCTTGGTGTTCACACCTCAACTGCTAGAAGAGGGCCTCATCCTCCCTGATTGAACTAACTTCGTTATCTCTAGCCTTACTCACTCTTGCTTGCATATTTATACCTGCCCCTGGAAATTTCCACTACATGCATGCGAAGAAGTGGGTATTCACCCACGAAAGCTCATGCTCCTATACGTCTGTTAATCTATAAGGTGCCACAGGACTCTTTGCTGCTTTTACAGATCCAGACTAACACGGCTACTCCTTTGATACTTGACACCTTGAACATAGGCAGCCCTCTAGAGAGAGAGAGCTAATATCTAGGTCAGACAAGCTTTGGGGGTGCCACAGCCAGCCCTGGGGAGAAGGAGACTCCTGGGTGATGGAGGGGGGTCCTTTCAGAGTGTGTCATTTGTGTGGGACCCAAAATCGGGGTTACAGCAGCTGCCCTCAAGAAACTTCTGGAGCATTAGAAATAATTGGACGTGAAGAGGTGATTTATTTCAGGGGGGAGGAAATGCTTCCAGTTTTGAGTGGCTCCAATTTAATGCTCATAAAAGCATCAAGCCAATAGCACTTGGTCCATAGCTAGGCCTGACGCCAGCAGGTCAGGTCAACCTTTCCCCTCACAAGGAACCCTTGCTGATGCCCTGTCATCCTAGTCTGCTGCCTCCCTCAGCCCCCCATTCCCAGCCCTAGGCTCTGACACCCTGTGCTCCTCCAGTTAGAGGCCTGCTTGGAAGAGAGAAACCTGATCTTGCTAAATTATGTAGGAGTTTTATGATGTGCTTAAACACTTACTGAGGACTGTAATCCCCATACACGTGACCTGAGACGGGGTTTGTATCCAGCTTTCTGTCTGGAGAACGCTAACACATTAACCCAGCACGCTCCCTGTCCCCTCAAGTTGTGATTGTTTGCCATGTGTGTAGACCATTTGGAGACTGGGTGTCAGACAGTTGACCTGGAACTCCTCCTCGGAGCTGATGGCCAGGCCCTGTCACTGGGAACATAAATATCCTGATATTTACAATGTGGTCTCAGATTTGACCCTTAGCCTTGACATCAAGTATGACGTGTCCAAACTCCTAATTCCATATAATCTGCATCAGACCTATTCACATAGTGCAGCCAAGAAGATATGAGCACCATCATTACCAGGAGGTGTTGGAGATGGATTGGCCATGTGCTTCAGATAGAAACTGATTCCATCACCAGAGTAGCAATAAGATGGACACCTGAAAGCAAGCGAAAACAAGGACGCCTGAAAACAACATGGTGAAGAGCTGTGGAAGCTGAGCTGACAAACCTGGGGCACAGCTGGGGAACCATTGAAAGACTTGCCAGAAACAGACAGGAGTGGAGGAGCTTCGTCGCTGCCCTAAACGCCAGAGGCGTAATGGGTATTAATTAACTAACTAACTTGACATCCCAAGAGATTAATGATCTCCAGGCAGGGAATGTAAAGACAAAAACTGCATTGTGGCTAGAAAGTTTCCTAGTATTGTATTTATTTACATACAGAAACTAAATCAATAGAACTCAGTTTCTGAAATGTATTTACACTTCAGCTGAGTAACCCATCCCCCCTTTTGTTAATGTAGCACTTTGTAATATATTGATATTAGATGGACTGTGTGTTAACTGTTCTTACACCCCAGAGAATGTTTGCTTTTACAAAAGCTGATTTTAGCTTACTCTGGGAAGTATTTTTACTAATGTTCTTATAAATTGCTTATAACCCATTCCTAGAGCCTAGAGGGCAGCTAGTGACTATCCCGGGCCAGAGATACAAAGTTAAGCACACGTAAATATTTGAGTGTGCCAGTTCCAGATGCATGCACACAGATCAGATATTGGTACATGCCCACAGACAGTGAGGCACCTAACTGGCCAGGTACTCATGTAAACACATCTGGTGTCCTGGTGTACAAGTATTTGCATGAATGCATACTGCTAACTTCATGAGTTGTTCCTTCCTCAGTACTGGCGAAGTGTTGGTAAGTTAACATAGGAGAGTGTTATTTAAATGCATGTTGGTACCAGGCCTGTTTATCAGCTCTGGGCAATCACCAAACCAAATTCCCAGTAAACCAGTGGAGTTGGTTCTCCAGGCTGCCTGGGAGAGGAACACAGTGAAGATGACACAGGTCGGCTTTAAAGGGCCTAAACTGCCTTCTGGTTACAAAGCCAGAAGCCTTGTTTATACTACATGTCAAGCTTGAGGAGCCCCAAGAGCAGCCTCGGGCAAGCCAGATGGCATCCTTTAAACTGGGGGAGTGGTGTGTAAGCTCTGGGGTTGGAAATGCAGAATGCAGCCTTCCAAACTTGCAGGGGTAGCTCCTTGGATTTCCCCTGCCCTACACTCTGATCTCAGCAAGCACATTTCTGTGGGACTCATCTCGGGGGAGGGTTGGAGTGCAGGGTCAGGTGCAGGCTGCCCATTGATAAAAATACTCAAAAAGTGAAGCGGATGCATTAGAAATGCGAAAACTGATGTACAATGGGAATGATCCACTGAGTCTGTTCTGAGGCAAAGCCAGGAGAAATCCTTCTACTGAAGCTTCTTTTCAGTCTCAATATGCCTGTTTATAAGTTTGCAAAATTTTTGCCCTTTGAAGCAATTTAATGACATTTACAAACTTCCTGATGAAAGGTCATCCCCCCCGCCATTCCCCATTAGCTCTGGGTTCGTGGATAAGCCCGAAGTCACCTTTGTCAACTGGTTACAGCTGTCAGAGAAGGAGGTGATTGGGCTCATTGGTGGGAGCTAGAAGGCTGAGCCATGTGCTTTTCTTGCCACTCGCGGCTTGTCTGCATGGACAGTTTGTAGCAAGCTGGGTACAAAGCTGCCACACAGTAGCCTGCTGCGCACTGACTGTTCTGTGGCCCTGCTGATGTGCACTGACAATTCATTAATGTTCTTTGATCTAGTCCTGTTTCAAAGAGGGCTAGATCAAAGCACATTAACGAACCATTAGTGTACATCAGCAGGGTCCACACACATAGTGTAGACTGCAGAAGGCTAGTGCAGGGAAGATTCACATCCCAGCTTGCCATGAACTAACTGGTCATGTAGATGAGCCCTGAATGGCCTTAAGAATATGTCACTTATAGCTCTTCACAGTCAGGAAATAGGCCAGTAGCCTATCCCCACAGTGACACAGCAAGCGTCTCCTGCCCAGCCTCTGGATCACAGTGCTTACTGGGTATATTACTTCACCTTTCTGAGCCTCTGTCACACTGTCTGGGGTGGCTCACGACTGGAAGTGCCAACCTCTGGGCAGATTGCAGAAAGCAGGGCAGACACCCCAAACTGAGGATATGGTCTAAAATTAGATAGTACCAACCCAGTAATAAATATGTACTTTGAAGCATAAAACAGTCTTACCATGGAGTCACAGACAGTCCCCTTGGGCATTCCAGTCTCTCTTGCCACCCAGGCCAGGTGGACCACATGATCTCAGATCTCACACCAAAGACAATGCTGTAGCCAATCCTATAGTAAACTAACTAAAAATTTATTAACTTAGGAAAAAGAAATGAGAGAGTTAGATACATGTTAAAGCAGGCAACATGTATACACAAATGAGTTACAGCCCATAGTTCCAAAAGATGACAGAATTGTAGCAATTTGTCAGCACTGAATATCTGTTAGGGCTAACCCAGGTTGACCCGGGGGATCTCTGCTTCTGTTTTGTAGCTCCAGCCCTGCGAGAGTCTAAACAGCCAAAGAGATGAACAATTTTCATGTCAAGTATCGGGGTAGCCGTGTTAGTCTGTATCTACAAAAACAACAAGGAGTCTGGTGGCACCTTAGAGACTAACAGATTTATTTGGGCATAAGCTGTCAGCTATCTTTATTTCCTTCTTCCAGAATTCAAGCTGATGGGATGATCCCTTTTGCACGGCCTCTTCAGAGGTGTGCAGGAGTAACTAGCAAAGCCGTTTTATTGTGATGTCCCACAATGGCCCCGTTTAGTTTTGATAGGCCTTCCTGATGGGCAAGTAGTAATAGCTTTCATAGGGATTCAGCCTCTTGCACTAGGTAAAGTTTTTCCTTGTTTGGTGAGTTTCATAGATCAGAACAAACATTTTACAGCTATCCAGCAAACATTAAAGTGTTACAGTATAGCACAGGATAATGATGTTATAAGTAGGATTAATACATGTTGCAACTTATGTGAATTTAATAAAGTCTAAACACTAAACACATTGTTTTAAGTCCAGTCCCACTCTTTTCCATTCTAGCACATAGGTGAGCTGGCCTGGTTTCCAGCAATGAAATTGTCTGTGCTCAGCTCAGGCCTAAAGCCTGGCAAGAGCTGGCAATTTGTCTGCCAGTGTCATAGCCTCCATTACCAAATCTGTCACCAGGGATAGTGGCATGCACTTACCTACCTGAGCGGTGGCTGCCAAGACCTGAAATCCTGGCCGCTATTCAGGGCTTTAACTACAGTAAATATAATTGGCCCCAGTTTACAGCTGGGGAAAGTGAGAGAAGTTCATGATCACTGACTTGCCATGTCCCTTGGGCAAGGCTCTCTGAGCCTCTTTCCCTACCTCTAGAATGGGGTAATTGTAATGATCTAATTAAAATAATAAATAACGTCAAGTGCTTACCTGTCCATCCATCTGTGCATCCAGCCAACATCTTCTACCGTCCCCTGTCACAGCAGTATCCAAATGTCCTCCACAAGTGGAACCGTAAGACTGTCTCTTCCTTTCCCATTGACGTGAGGCTGGCTAATGGTATTTTTTCAGTCAGTGTACCCCAGCAAGCTCAGTGAGCAGGGCTATAGTTAGGATGATGGGAGACAGATCAGCTGAGCATCCCCTGGAAGGATGGCTTTGTGACGTCTGACCTTGTGGCCAACCAGGAGAAGATGGAGGGGGAATACTGAGCAAAACCTAGGAGCTCTTAATGTGAATTACAATTTTCTGTCAGGGGCATACTTTTCCATTGATGGTGAGAGTAGCCATGGACCTCTGTGCTCTGTCACTCCAGGGAGCAGCAGGAGTAGAAACGTATGTGATGGATTGTCACCCCCAGGCTGCAGTCTGGGAGCTGTGGGAACCACTGTGCCCCAACCCCCCAGCTGGGCAGGCCTCTCTCACACTGCTTTTCTGGTGATTCAGCCAACTTCTCCAGGCCCTTTTCACCCAACACAACAGCAAGTGGCACCACACACCCAAGTGAGCCACCTGAGTGCTTTAACTAAGCCACTCAAGGACAGACAGGATACAACAGCCAATTTCCCAGCTCCCCAACCTTGCCCCCTTGCTGGAGCATAAACCCAGAATTATACCATCTTGCACTGCACAGGGGTCTGTACAATGTAAGCTCATTTATATATTCGCTTCCCCCTCAATGTGGGAAAGATACTCAACAGCCTTTGTTCACAGAGATGAGATTTTCCCCAGACACTTTACTCAAAATACACTGGTTAAAATAAAGCATAAAACAAGACTCAGACTCATAGACTTTAAGGTCAGAAGGGACCATTATGGTCATCTAGTCTGACCTCCCGCATGATGCAGGCCACAAAAGCTGACCCACCCACTTTCCCTTATCTCAGCTGTTGAAGTCTCCAGATCGTGATTTAAAGACTTCAAGTCGCAGAGAATCCTCCAGCTTGCGACCCCTGCCCTATGCTGCGGAGGAAGGCGAAAAACCTCCAGGGCCTCTGCCAATCTACCCTGGAGGAAAATTCCTTCCCGACCCCAAATATGGCGATCAGTAGAACCCCGAGCATACAGGCAAGATTCTCCAGCCCGACCTACATTTTACCAGCGATGGCACATTATTGCCTAATTGACTAAAATCACGTTATCCCCTCAAACCATTCCCTCCATAAACTTATCTAGCCTAATCTTGAAGCCAGAGAGGTCTTTCGCCCCCACCGTTTCCCTCGGAAGGCTGTTCCAAAATTTCACCCCTCTGACGGTTAGAAACCTTCGTCTAATTTCAAGCCTAAACTTCCCCACGGCCAGTTTATATCCATTCATTCTCGTGTCCACATTAGTACTGAGCTGAAATAATTCCTCTCCCTCCCTGGTATTTATCCCTTTGATATATTTAAAGAGAGCAATCATATCCCCCCTCAGCCTTCTTTTGGTTAGGCTAAACAAACCGAGCTCCTCGATTTATTAACTACAGAAAGATAGATTTTAAGTGATTATAAGTGATAGCAAACAGATCAAAACAGATTACATAGCAAATAAACAAAAACATAAACTAAGCCTAAACATACTAGATTGTTAATTCAAATTTTATGTATTTCTCTCCCTGACTGATGATACAAACAGTCCACCAAGTTTCCATACACAGGCTAGAAATCCCTTTAGCCTGGGACCAGCACTTCCCCCAGTTCAGTCTTTGTTTCTCGGGTGTTCCAGGAGTTCTCTTGTGTGGGGAGTGAGGCCCCAAGATTATGTCACTCCCCGCCTTATATAGTTTTCCAAATGGCAGGAACTCTTTGTTTCAAGTTAAGTCCCCAGCCCAGTTTGTGGGAAAATACAGGTACCAAAATGGAGTTCAGTGTCATGTGGTCTGGTCACATGCCCTTGCATGCCTTGCTGAGTCATAGCAGCCATTATCCATAGGCTGGCTGAAATGTTCACCGGAAGGCTAAGCTCTTCCATGGTCCATTGTCTTTGTTGATGAGCCATTAGCACTGTCTAGCTTCTTCATTGTTGTACCTGAAAGGCTAGCTGTGGGTGTCACCCACAGTAAGCACATTTGAAATACAGATACATAGTCAATCTTAACTTCAGATACAAAAATGATACATGCACACAAATAGGATAATCATATTCAGCAATTCATAACTTTTCCAATGACACCTCACATGACCCATCTTGGACAAAATGCATCATAATTATGCCATAATCATATCACTATAATGAATATAGGGTGCAGTGTCACAATATACATAAGCCATGCTGGGTCCACAAGAGAGAGGGCTGTGGCTTGCGTTTAGTTCTGCATGCCTTGAGGTCTGGCATCTGGCAGGAGTCCATTGTCTTGCTCAGTTCATCTGAAGGGGCTGTCCCCATGTTCAGGAGCCTGGCCTTAGGTGAGGGGAGAGGGACTAGAACTCAGGACCACCCTGAATCCTGCCATGGGGCTTTGAGGGCACTGCCACCTGCTCCAGGGGTTGTTTCCAGCTTCCCTGCTGTGAATTCTGACACCAGCATGACTCCACATTCCTGCCCATTACACTGCCAGGCTACCAGGAGGTGACATCATTTCCCCTCCTTGGGTCCGTGGTCTAATATCTCTTTTCTCTTCCTTGCAGGAGACAAGCAAGCCTTATCCCCATGACCTGTCCCGCAGCCCCCAAAGCCTGAGTGACACTGGCTACTCATCAGATGGTATCTCCAGCTCCCAGAGTGAGATCACTGGCTTGGTGCAGCAGGAAGAAGAGCAGCTGAATGGCACTGGCCTGGAAGACCAAAGCCCTGCCAGTCCTTCTGAACTTACCAAACTGGAGAGCAGTGTGCGCCCCTTGCTGGAGTCAAAGGGCATTTCCCAAGAGCAGAGCAACAGAGGGAAAATGTATCATGAGTTACGGGAAGAGCAGCGACAGAGGCAGAGGCCTCGGTCCCTTTCTATCACCCCCGAAGCCTTTGATTCTGATGAGGAGCTGGAAGACATCATGGAAGAAGATGAAGACTCTCTGGAATGGGAGAACCAGAGGGATCAAAGAGAGAGTGTGGAGTCGTCTGACGACTTTGGCAGCAAGCTGCGCCATGACTATGTGGAGGACAGCAGCGAAGGGGGGGTCTCCCCACTGCCCAGCAGGCCGAAAGGCAGGGAGACAGAGAAGACTGATGAGGAGTTCATGAGGAGGCAGATCCTGGAGATGAGTGCCGAAGAGGACAATCTGGAGGAGGAGGAAGAGTACAGTCACGTGAAATACAGTGTAACAAAAAGCGGGCACAAGCCTGATCTGGAGAAAAGTAAAGAGCCAACCTCATCCAAGAGGCGCCTGCCTCACGTCTCCACTGGTATGTATGAGGAGGAGAGGAAAGAGCTGGAAGCTATCGAGGGGGAGGATGTGACCACATCCCAGGGGGGACTGCGGCGCTTCAAAACCATTGAGTTAAATAGCACGAGCAACTACAGCAGGGACATGGAGCTTAGCCAGGATGGAGACATTAGCCTGGACAGAGAGCCAGAGCTGGAGATGGAAAGTCTGACGGGCTCCCCAGAGGAACGGTCAAGGGGGGAATATTCCTCCACCTTGCCAGCAACTACACCCAGCTACACATCGGGTACCTCCCCTACATCCCTCTCGTCTCTGGAGGAGGACAGCGACAGCAGTCCTAGCCGGCGGCAGCGACTGGAAGAGGTGAAGCAACAGCGCAAAGCTCGGCATCGCTCCCATGGTCCTTTGCTGCCAACCATAGAGGATTCGTCAGAGGAGGACGAACTGCGTGAGGAAGAGGAGCTCTTGCGGGAGCAGGAGAAGATGCGAGAGGTGGAGCAGCAGCGCATCCGAAGCACCGCACGCAAAACTAAACGGGACAAAGAAGAACTGAGGGCGCAGAGGAGGAGAGAGAGATCCAAAACCCCACCCAGTAACTTGTCTCCCATTGAAGATGCTTCGCCCACTGAGGAGTTGCGCCAGGCAGCAGAGATGGAAGAGCTGCACAGGTCCTCCTGCTCAGAGTACTCGCCCTCCATCGATTCAGAGGCAGAGGGCTTTGATGTCATAGCCTCCAAGCTCTACAAGTCTGGCAGTGAGTACAACCTGCCAACTTTCATGTCCCTCTACTCCCCAACAGAAAAAACAAACAGCAGCTCCCATTACCACTCCAGTAAGCCCCTGAAAAGTGCAGAAGAAGCCTATGAAGAGATGATGAGGAAGGCTGAACTGTTCCAAAAGCAACAAGTCCAACAGTCCCAGCAAAGCGCCTACAGCAATGCCTACCAACAGGTAGGGTACCACAGTGCAGAAGGCCAGAGCAGTTTTGAATACCAGTACATAGATGAGTACAGCTACGATAATGGGCATCTGGACTCCTGTCCATCTGACTTCCAGCATGAACTTTCAGAGCCAGGAGCAGTGTATGAGGAAATCTTGCAGACATCACAGAGCATTTCCAGGATGCACCAGTCCTCCTCGTTTGATCTGGCCCTAGAAGAGGAGAAAAAGAAGAAAGGGAGAGAAGAAACATATCAGGAAAAGCAGTTTCTGAATGCTGAGAGCACTTATGCTGATATGATGAAGCAAAACAGCGGTCCACTCACACCAGGAACAAGCCCCACCCAGTTATCGGCTCCTGTCTCGTTTTCCTCCTCCGAAGGCAGCACAGGCAGGGTAATTCCTGATGTTCGAGTCACTCAGCATTTTGCAAAAGAGGGGCATGATCACCCAAAGCTTCACAGCTCACCGACAGCACCCAGCTCAGCTCCCAAGGTTATGACAGCTCCCTATACTTACAGCAGAGGTTCCAGCACAGTCACAACTGTTGTTTCCAGCCCAGCAAGTGCTCCACAAATCTACAGTTCTCCATCTCTGAGTGGCTCAGATGTAACACCTATATTGGCCCCTAGCAGAAGCTACAGTCAGATGAAGGGCACCATGAATTATAGCTCTCAGACAGAGGACGGCTCCAGGAGCCAGAGTGCTGCTGAGCTCAGTGGAGCATTATCAAGAGAGAAGCTCCAAAGTAAGAGTGAGATCAAGACCAATGTCCCTGTGTCATCTAAAATGTGTTCCTACTTCCAAAGCTCCAGCCCCCCGCTTTCCCCGATGTCTCCTCAAAGTTCCGCTCATTCTGCTCCAAAAGCAGGGCAGCCATCCAGTAAGGCAACTGCAGAGTTTTCCACTCAAACGCAAAGCACAGTTTTCTCCTATGATATCCCCACTACCACTAGTGCATCAACGTCCTCTCCAATGGTTGCTCAAGAGACCCAGACTCCCCATCATGCGAGCTCTCCTCGCCTTGCTAGGCAGCAGTCATCACAAGAAGCTCCATTTATCGTCATCACATTAGCATCAGATGCATCTAGCCAAACCAAGCTAACAAGCATGTGCTCCTCCACCTCCCCAGCCTCCTCTCCCACCCGACTGAGCCGCCAGCAGACAATGCATAGCTACAGTCAGACAGCAGTCAGCACAGCACAGCTTCAGCAGGAGCAGCTGCAGTCCACTTATGCCAAGACACAGTCAATGATAGAAAGAGCCTCTGCTGCCAGCGCCATGCTTCAGAAAGGGCATGCCACTTCTGCTGCTGACAGCACTGCTGGTGTGTACAGCTGGGGGCCCCTGCCTGCAGAAAACATCTCCTTGTGTAGAATATCATCAATCCCTGGCACGTCCAGGGTAGAACCTGGACCCAAGCCACCAACCACTAATGCTGTGGACTTACGGACTGCTATAAAGTCAGCCCCAATCATCATAACAGACCAAGGCATGGATCTCACTTCCCTAGCTACGGAGAGCAGAAAATATTGCCTCACTCTGGAACAGACCCCAAGTAGGCAATCCACAACCGTCCAACCCTTAATCATTAACCTCAATGCTCAAGAACAACCCCATGCTATTATAGGCACAACCACTACAGTCAGCATAACTGTTGCCTCTTCCATGCTCGTGTCACAACCCAAGCAGCCTGTGGTCTATGGAGATCCTTTCCAGAACAGGATGGACTTTGGGCAAGGGGCAGGAAGTCCAGTCTGTCTGACTCATGTTAAGCAGGTAGAGCAAGCAGTTCAGACTGGCACCTTCCGAGGGACCATGAGCAGCAGTGACATTTCTGCACCAAGCGCAAAGCCAGAAGCGGCTAGTCCTCAGCAAACCAAATTTGCAAGATATAATTTGCCTAACCAGATGATGTCCTTGGTGAAGAAAGATGTGCTAATCACTCAGACTAGCAGTGTCCAGAGCGCTGTTAGTATCAGCACCAGTCCAAGGCCAGTTCTTCAGGACCAAAGCACAGACCTCTATAGAGGGGTGCCAGTGGGACTGAAAACCCAGAGTCCTTCAATCAACCTGGGAGGCAAAAAGTCCCAAGCCATGATGGTGCAGATGAATGAGATAGCAGCAGGCCCAGTAACAAAGCTGATCAAAGAACCACCACCAGCCAGTGCATTGGATCTCACTGGAATAAAGCCTGAAAGCCAGGTGGCATGCTGTGATGTAGTGTACAAATTCCCCTTCAGCAGCAGCTGCACAGGTACCTTCAACCCCTCCCCCAAGATCCCAGAGAAGAACGTTGGGGATGCTGCTCAAACTGGCAAACCAAGCATCCAGTACTATGGAAACAGAGAGCCAGACCTGCCGGAGACGTATCCCTACAGAGAGCAAACAGGCCCAGCTCCCAGCCTGTACGAGGAGCACCGGTTCTACCCACAAGGCCTGTTTGGGAGACTGTATTCATCCATGTCAGATACAAATCTGTCGGAAATTGGTCTGAACTATTACCCCCCAAAGGGGGAGCAGCCCTTCCACTCCCCTGCAGGAGACTCTGCTGTGGATTTGACCACAATGAAACATTCCTACAGCATCAACTTCACTGAGGGGGGCTACCTGGGTCAGGGAATGCAGTACGGCTCGTTCTCTGACCTCCGGCAGCCCACAGACTTGTTAAGCCACCCTCTCCCAATGAGACGGTACAGCTCAGCCTCCAATATCTACTCCGATTACAAGTACTCACCTAGAGGAGACCTGGCAAATTTCCAGGAATCCAGTCTGGCCCAGTACAGTGCCACCACAGCTCGGGAAATCAGCCGCATGTGCGCAGCACTCAATTCCATGGACCAGTATGGGGCTAGGCACTCAAACAGCCCTGACTTCCTGCAGTATGGGCCAGCAGGAGGCAGTGGTGTCTCAGCACCACAAGGTATTTCTGCCATCAAACCAAACATGATGTACAATCCCAACTTCCCGGAGACACGCCAGGGCTTTGGGAACCTAGCACAGTACAGTCTCTCTGGTGCCCGGCTGGGAGCTGTCAGGCAGATCTTCCCTTCCACAGCCACGGTGCGGGCTGCAGATGGCATGATTTATTCCACAATAAATACTCCCATAGCATCCACCCTTCCTATCACCACCCAGCCAGCTTCTGTGCTGCGGCCAATGCTCCGAGGTTTATATCGACCCTACACCCCAGGCAATATCACAGCGGTCCCTCTGGCCAGCCTGACCAGAGTGCCTCTAGTTACCCCGAGGGTTCCCCTTGCTACCCAAGGCCTGTATCGTTATTCAGCTCCTAGCAGGTTCCCGTCTGTTTCTACAACATCAGTGATGGAAATGCCCATGTACTTGGGGAAGCCTGTTAGCACCACTGCAGCCAGCACTGCTGCAAGCAATATTAGCCCAGTGTCTGCTGCCAAAGCACCAGCTCCTACTGCAGTGAACCTGCAAAGACCTGAGCAGACAGGAGCTGGTGCTCGAGAGGAGGTGCCCGTGGCAGCTGCTGGCATGCAGAGTGCCTCGAAAGAGACTAGTCAGCCTCAGCAGCAGCCACCACCGCCAGTCCAAACCCAGCAGGCCGAGGTATCCCAGGCCAGCGTCCCCAGCAAAGGCAGCACAGAGCGAGAGGAGAAGGAAGAGGAGCGCCAGAGAAAGCAGCAGGAGCACATCCTCCAGATTGAGAGGGAGAGAGTGGAGCTGGAGAAACTGAGGCAGCTGAGGCTGCACGAGGAGCTGGAGAGGGAGCGTGTGGAGCTTCAGCGGCACAGAGAGAAGGAGCAGATGCTGGTGCACAGGGAGATCCAGGAGCTGCAGTCCATAAAGCACCAGGTCCTGCAGCAGCAGCAAGAAGAGCGCCAGGCCCAGTTTGCCCTGCAGAGAGAGCAGCTGGCACAGCAACGCCTGCAGCTGGAGCAGATTCAGCAGCTGCAGCAACAGCTGCAACAGCAGCTAGAGGAGCAGAAGAGGCAGAAAAGCACCTTCCCCCCTGTGTGTGACCCCACAGGAAGGATCCCTCCCCAGGCCGTGTCCGAGATAGCCATGGAAATGCAAAGGACCCTGGCCCAAAATGGACAGTACTGGCCCCCCCTGAACCAGCCCTTCATGGCTCCTGCAGCCCCAGGGCAGGAAGGGCCAGCACCGTCCCGCTACCCCGGGCTCCAGCGCCCACTCACCAACTCTGCCTCTGAAATGTCCCTGCAGCCCGAGGAGCAGTGGGAAGCTAGCCGGGGGATAAAGAAGAGGAACTCCATGCCGCGCCTGCGGGACGCCTATGACAAAGAGACCCCCCACGAGCCCTACGTGGTGAAGAAGATCACGGACAGCAGCGTGCAGACTGATGAGGAGGACAGTGAGGAGCGCTACTTCCTGTCCCGGCGCCGCCGCTCCCGGCGCAGCACTGACTGCAGTGTGCAGACTGACGAGGAGGACAATGCTGAGTGGGAGCAGCCGGTGCGTCGTCGGCGATCCCGTTTCTCCCGGCACTCAGACTCCAGTGCTGAGAGCAAGCAAGACTCCTCCTCCAAAGGCATGGCCAGCATAGGCATCCAGACCAGCAGTGACTGCTCTGTACAGACTGAGCCTGACCAGCTGCCCCGCGTGTCGCCCTCCATCCACATTACCACCCCTGACCCCAAGGTGGAGATAGTGAAGTATATCTCTGCGCCAGAGAAGACCCAGCGAGGGGAGAGCCTGGCCTGCCAGACTGAGCTGGAAGCACAGCTGCAGCCAGGTGTCATGGTCCCCCAGCTCACTGTGCCTACAACCATAATGCCCTACTCCTCCAACCTCCAGCTGGTAAGCACAGGCCCCCTGGACCCACGTGCCATCCGGCAGCAGACCCTTGGCAAGTTTGAGAAGAAGAAGCCCGATCCTCTGGAAATCGGGTACCAGTCCCATTTGCCCACAGAGTCCCTTTCTCAGCTAGTGACTTGCCAACCCCCCAAATCTCCCCAGGTACTCTACTCCCCCGTCTCTCCTCTTTCGCCCCATCGGCTGTTGGAGTCCTCCTTCACTACCACTGAAAGACTTAACAAGGCCCACGTGACACCACAGAAGCACTTTACAGCTGAATCTATCCAGCGCCAGCAGACCCTGCCTCGCCCCATCAAAACCATGCAGAGATCCTTCTCTGACCCCAAGCCCACCAGCCCAACCTCAGAGGAGTCTGGGAAGGACAGGTTCTCCATATACCAGCACCCTTTACTCCAAGGCAGCCAGGTAAGAGAGATGCTTGCGTGACTTGTGAGCTGGAGCTGCACATGCGGCTGTGCATTCCCAGTAATATTTCATCCAGCACCTACAGCTGTCTCACTGCAGTGTCAGTGTGTTGGAGAGCTGCAGCAGAAAGGGAGAGCAGACCTTCAGCTCCGAGAGCAGGCTGCTTTTCCATCGCTCAGATGAGTCATGAGTGAGACTGTCTGACTGTACCCTTGTACTCAGTGCGATCTGGCCCCACTAGCAGGTATGGGTGTGTTAGAAAAGAGGCAGCATTCCCCCCAGGGTTAGCCTTGGGGTGGTTGTATCCAGCAGATGGGCCCAGGTCCTGGGTGTTGAAGCCCTGCCCTCCGTTCAGCATGCGTGCCCACACTGTCTAGTGGTTCCCCTTTGAGAGCCTGAGGGAGCTTCTGCTGGGCCTTCGCACCTGCTCCGGGGAACATTATTACACCTGTCTGAAGCAGGGAACAAAGCTGCTTCATTAGCAGCTACTGACCCAGTATGCTCCCCCCACGCAGCCATCTCCTGCAGATACATGGAGGCAGTTGCCTGCTGCTTCCTGCTGGGGCTGCACAAGCCAGGGAGGGGCCTGTGTCAGGGCAATAGCAGGGAGCCCAGAGGGCCTCCATTCCCACCCTCACTGCCCCATGTAGAGGGCTTGGAGGCAGTGGGGAGGGAAGGGAAAGAGCAGGGCTGAAGTGGTCTCACCTGAATGCTTTGAAGACACCCCCTCCCTTTAAGGAACAGAGTTAGTTTTCACAAGTACAACAGGAAAAACATTTTGCAACAGTGGGACCTGGATTGGGGTACTCTCGGTCACCCTCTCTCCATTCCCCAGAGGTCAGCTGTATGGTTCCCTCTTAAAACCTGAGCCACAGGTGAGGTGCCTGGGAGTGCAGATGCAGATCCAGCAAATTTCTCCTGGGCAAACTCTTCCCTGTAATAAGGGGGAAGACACTCCTGTACTCCCTTCTCTGGGCCCCGCTCTAAGGCACACACCCCTGTGTGTGCACCTTAGAGCAGAATCGGTCGCCTGTTCCGCTGTGGGCTCACAGCTAACAGCTAGAACAGATCTTTCACTGGTAAATATTGTACCCTCCTCCCTCTTTGACTTGGGTTTGCCTCCAGTTACAGAGCCTATGGAATCCTTAACCACTGCAGTGGTTCCCAGGATTCTACCCCATTTCTCTGGGCTTTCTTCTAGGACACATTTTCCTATGCATTCTATAGTGAGTTTGGTTCCTTGTTTAACTGCCACTTCCTGGCAGCCAGCAACCTGGACAGACTCCCTACCATCAGGCAAAACACCCTAGAGAAAAGCCTGTCTGCAGCCTCTGGGTAAGATCTGGCCTCAACCACACCCACCCTTGTCAGCAGAAAGTGTTCCACTGCTGTAGAGGAATTAAAGAGACACTCTCCCATTTCCCCAGCAGTTTCTGTGACTTCACTTTTTCCCTCTGGGGCTTCAGCACAAGAGTCATGCTTACCACTGACAGACCCCAGACAGCCCTAGTCACATTAAAAAAGTCATTTCCAAGAAGAATTTGTGTAGGATTCTGAGAGACCTCAGCGACACTTGATTTGGCTTGCAAATCCTCAGTTTCCATGTGCATTTTAACCAAAGGCACAAGGATTTTGTGACCACCTACTAACAAAAGCTCTGCCATCTGTCCTGGCAGTATGTCTTTCTCCTGAACCAGGTCTCTCCTGACCACAGAAATTTCTGCACCCGCATCTCTCCATGCAGGGAGTTCTCTGCCATTTACTTTGATAGCCTTTAGGTGCTTTTTGCCTGGCTGTGCAGTGGCAACCTTTACAAATCCTGTATAAGTAGCAACTGCCTGAGGTGTCCCACTGCTCTGGATAGCAGCATTTCCATGAGTTTCCTGCTGCCTGTTCCCACTCAGCACAGGGCATTTATTCCTCAGGTGCTCAGTGGAATTACAATGATAGCACCTCCTGGGCTCTTCTGCTTTTACAGGAGATTTGGGATGAGGACTGGAGGAGTGAACTTGTGGAGGTGAGTGTCCAGCCTTCCATCCACCCTCTGTCTTCACAGGGGTAAAACGGGGACCTTGCTTCTCACCAAACTTTAACCCCTCTGCCTGTGATTTATTCCTACTAGGTTCTTGGGATTGCTCAAATTTATCTGCAAAAACTGCAAGTTCATCGACCGTCTCTACCTTTTTATCCCATAAACACTGTTTTACATGATCACTAGACATATTCAGGAACTATTCCTGAGCAACCAAATCACACATTCCTTCAAAGCTAGTAATACCTTTTCCCCTCACCCACTTATCCAGTAGATCTCTCATTTGGTTCACATGAGCCACATTACTTAATCCAGCCCCTCTCTTAAGGCTTCTACATTTTACTCTAGAAGTTTCAGGTGTAATCTGAAACTGTTTCAAAACCAAGTCCTTAAATTTACTATAGCTGGCATTGGCATCTGATTGAATATATCCAGAGCTCTCCCAGTCAATTTTGCAACCGAAGTGGTCATCTTCTGATCCTCAGGAATCACATGGAGCATACACAGTCTCTCAAAGGTGATGAAATATTCAGCAATGTCACCAGATTCCTTGTATGCTGGACACAACTGCTCCCACTTGTGAATTTTTGGAGAGGTGGAGCCCCCTGGTGGGGGGTTCTGTCTCCTCCACTCCATTACAGCCAGTTCATGCTTCATTTCTTTGTCTCTCAGTTCCATGGCTTGCTTCTGGGCCTCAATTTCTTCGTCTTTCAACTCCCGGGCTTGCTTCTGGATCTCCATGGCTCTCTCATGGTCAGCTTTCTGTCTGGCTGCTTCTGCCTCAATTTCCATGTATTTAAATTCCATCTCTCTCTTATGTTCTCTCTCCCTCTCATCTGCCTGGATCCTGCAGAGCTCCATCTTTTTGGTAGCTTCACTTTCACTCATTTTTTTGTTTTTCCTGTCCCTACTTCTCTTGCCCAAAATAAGCAAACAGAAAATAACAAACCAGTACCCACTTTGTCTGTTCTCTAGCCACCACACTTAAACTCACTCAAAATCACCACCAGTGTTTCAGGGTAATAAGTTGTGCACACTATCCTGCTTGACTATGCCACTGTGACAGGTTGGACCCCTTAGGATGCCACCTGATGTGCTGAGATACCGCTGAGCCCACCAGTTATGTCTCGCTGAGCCAGGCTATTAAGCCTCCTCCAGAAAACTCACAGGCAGGGCCACACCCAACTGCAAAACAAAACAGACACTGAGATTAGTTCTGGAAAGGCTCAGTTTAAGGGACTTGCCCCAGCACTCAGGTGTCCACCTCCCTTGGAGTGCAGATCCAAAGGTATATTATGAAATCCGCCTCCTTTCTCAATGTGGAGGAAGGTATGCACAGCCTCTTATCCCCACCCCCATTATGAATTGCATAAACTGGGTTATATTGTAAACAAGAAATAAGTTAACTACAAAAGGTGGATTTTAAGTGGTTAAAGAGATAGCAAACAGAACAAAGCAGATAACTAAGCAAATAAAACCAAACACACAAACTAAGCTTGTTTCACTAAAGAAATTGGTTACAAATAGTAATTTCTCACCCTAGATATTGTTGCAGGCAGATTACAGAAAGTCTGGAAAGGCAGCTGCACTGGTCTCCAGATTGAGACCTCAGGTATTATTACTCACAAGTTAGATGCCCTTCCAGCTTGGGCTTAACCCTTCTCACTCCAGTTCAGTTCTTGCTTCCAGGTGTTTCCCAGTGTCTCCTGGGGGAGGAGGGGGCAGAGGAGAACCACAATGATGTCACTCCACTGCCTTATATAGCTCTTGTGTAAGGTGGGAACCCTTTGTCTCCCAGTGGAAGAACACTGGCATTCCAAGGGGTGGGTCCAGTACCAGGTGACTCAGACCCATGTCTCTGCAGGGCTGTGGCAGCCATTACTCGTAGGCTGTCTGGAGGGTCAGGTGAGTATTACTTCATCGTAGTCCCAAACTGACCAAGGGAAGTGGGGTGACTCACTCGAGAGTCCAACAGATCCTTTGTTACTGCTGAGGCCAGTGTCCTTTGTTCCTGTGAGGCTGGCCTGGGTTTGTCCCATACATGCCCTGATGAGGTGTGAACTGCTCCTCTGTTCCTGGAGAGTTTTTCATGGGCTTGTTTTAAGCCATGAGGACACATTTTCAGCCTCATAACTATATACATGAAATTACAACCTATAACATTACTATAATAACAATGATCAGTGCATCATGAACCTTCTGAAGACACCCAACATGGCAAACTTTGCATTGGATATCACACAATCATATTATAAGAATGAACATGAGGGTGCAGGGTGTTCCCCCGAGATACAGAGTGTCACATCTGCCCCCTTAGTTTCCTTCAAGAGGGTTAGTCACTGACTGTCTCGATGGCAGTTTGTGTCATAGTTCTCTTTGCATCCAGCTATCAAGGCCATGAGGCGGTGTGCCTCAGTTTCCCCTTCCACACAACAGATCATGTTTACTATGGCCTCTCTGTTGTGATAGGCTTTCAGCCTGTTCACATGCACAAGTTGTGGGACAGCATCATCAAGGGGCTTTCTAACTTGATACGTGTCCTCATTTGCCACTTCTGTTACCTCGAAGGGTCCCTCCCAAGAGTTTTGCATTTTATACTTTTTTGCAGGGCTTAATACCATTATCAAATCCCCTATTTCAAAAGTGTGCTTACAATATTCTTATCATACCACACCTTTTGCCTGGATTGACTGTCTTGGAGATTGGTTTGAATGATTTCCATCATGTCTTTTCTAAACCTCTGAACATATTCAGTTACCAGTTCTTCTTTTACCTCAGTGTTTCCCTCCCAGGAATCTTTAATGAAATCGAGGGGTCCCCTCACTTTTCTTCCATACAAAAGATAAAATGGGGAAAAAACTGTGGATTCTTGGGGTACCTCCCTGTAAGCATACAACAGAAATGGTAATAACTCATCCCAGTTTTGGCCCCTCTTCTGAGTGTATATCCCTAGCATGGATTTTAGAGTCCCATTGAACCTTTCTACTAAACCATTGGCCTGTGGGTGATATGGGACAATTTTAAGTTATTTTGTCCCACACAACTTCCACAGTTCGTTGAAAATTTGTGACATGAAATTTGACCCTCGATCAGATAAAATTTCTTTAGGGAAACCCACTCTGCTGAATATAGTGAGAAGGGCCTTCACCAGTGTCTCGGCTTCAATATTAGACAGAGCAACTGCCTCAGGATACCTGGTGGCAAAATCAGGGCCGGCTCTGGCTTTTTTGCCACCCCAGGCAAAAAAGCCTCCGAACGCCCCCTCCCCCCCCACGGGGGGGGGAGGGCGGCCGGAGCCCCGGGGGGAGGGCGGCTAGCCCCGGCGGGGGCTCCGCTCTCCCCCCGGCGGCCGGGGGGAGGGCGGCCGGAGCCCTGGGAGGAGGGCAGCGAGCCCCGGCGGGGGCTCCTCTCTCCCCCCGGCGGTCGGGGGGAAGGGTGGCCGGAGCCCTGGGAGGAGGGCGGCGAGCCCCGGCGAGGGCTCCTCTCTCCCCCCGGCGGCTGGGGGGAGGGCGGCGAGCCCGCTCTCCCCCCGGCGGCCAGAGCGCAGGGGCCGGGGCTCGCCGCTCTCCCCCCCCGGCGGCCAGGGGGAGGCGCCGGGGGGGAGGGCGGCCAGAGCGCCGGGGGGAGGGCGGCGAGCCCGGCCGTGGCCCCGCTCTCCCCGGGGGCCAGAGCGCCGCGCCGCCCCCCTCCAGGTGCCGCCCCAAGCACAAGCTTGGTGGGCTGGTGCCTGGAGCCGGCCCTGGGCAAAATCCACTACAACTAAGATATACCTGTTCCCTCTCCGAGTGGAACGCTGCATAGGGCCCATGATGTCCATCGCTACTCTTAGGAATGCCTCCTGTATCACAGGCAAGAGATGTAGAGGAACTTTCTGGGGTCCTACAGGCCTTTTCGTCTCCTGGCACAATACACAAGACCTGCAATAATCTTTTACGTCATTTTGTATTCCTGGCCAGTAGAAATTCTTCTTCAGTCTGTCATAGGTTCCTTGCACCCCAAAATGACCAGCAAAGGGACCATCATGTGCTAGCTGCATTAAGTCCCCATGGCATTGGCTGGGTACAACCAACTGTTTAAAGGGCTGCCCAGGGCTTTTGTTTTTTGCCACAGGAGCCCCTCTATATAAATTCCCGCCATCTTCAAAAAACTTCTCCCCATTCTCCCTCTCTGGGATTCCCTCTAGAACAGGGGTCGGCAACCTTTTAGCAGTGGTGTGCCGAGTCTTCCATTATACACTCTAATTTAAGGCTCTGCGTGCCGGTAATACATTTTAACATTTTTTAGAAGGTCTCTCTATAAGTCTATAACGGGGTCGGCAACCTTTCAGCAGTGGTGTGCCGAGTCTTCATTTATACACTCTAATTTGAGGCTTTGCGTGCTGGTAATACATTTTAACGTTTTTTAGAAGGTCTCTCTATAAGTCTATAATATATAACCAAACTACTGTTATATGTAAAGTAAACAAGGTTTTCAAAATGTTTCAGAAGCTTTATGTAAAATTAAATTAAAATGCAGATCTTATCAGTTTAGTGTGATCCTTGCCCTTGCTTTTCCTTGCTGAGTTTTCCAATGTCTGGCACGTATTTGGATACTTTAAGCTGCATACAGGCTTCTGAGTGATCACTTGTTAACTGGCTCCGAGAGGGACAGAGGACAGATTTCATGTGTGAAAATACTTGTTCACACAGGTATGTGGATCCAAATGCTGAAAGCATTGCAAACACAATTTTCTTCAAACAGTTAAATTTCACTGGCAGGGACGTCCAGCAGGTCAGAATAGAGGCCCCATGATCTCTCTCGGTAGCTTCAAGTGCACTCCGCAGATCCACAAACTTTGATGTCCACAATTCTGAGCTTTTTAACTGAATGAGTTGCATTTCGAAATCTTCAACACCCATCCACTGAAATACAGACAAATCCAAGTCGCTTTCATTGAACTTTTCAGGTTTAATTAGAAAAGAAAGCATTGGGCCAAATCGCTGAAAATCTTGAAATCTGTCAGAAAATTCTGATTCCAGTTCTTGCATGTGCTTTCCAATCTCATCGACATTGACAGTGCAACGTGTCGATAGCTCTTTTATGAGTTGGAAGTAGCGGAAAGTAGAAGTTTGAATATCCCTGGAAAAAACTGCTAGTTTCACAACAAATGCTTTCCAGGCTTCATAAAGATCCAGAACTATTTGCCCTGCACCCTGGAGACAGAGGTTGAGTTCGTTTAGGAGAGCGGTGATATCAGTTAGAAACATGAGCTTACACAGCCATTTGTCATCATCCAGTTCGGGGTAGTTTTGTTCTTTTTCCGACAAAAAGGCCTTGATTGCATCAAAACAGTTTACAAAGCGCACCAAAACCTTGCCACGACTTAGCCACCAAATGTTGCTGTGAAGTGGGATGTCGTTATAAGCACTGTCCATCTCTTCTAGCAGTGCTTGAAATTGTTTGTGAGTCAAAGTAGATCGAGCAACAAGGAAATTGGGGTGTGCTATAGACCGCCGGGATCTAGCCTGGGTATGGACAGAGAACTCTTTAATGTTTTTAGGGAAGTAAATACTAATAGGAACTGTGTAATCATGGGAGACTTTAACTTCCCGGATATAGATTGGGGAACAAATGCTAGTAGCAATAATAGGGCTCAGATTTTCCTAGACGTGATAGCTGATGAATTCCTTCATCAAGTAGTTGCTGAACCGACAAGGGGGGATGCCATTTTAGATTTGGTTTTGGTGAGTAGTGAGGACCTCATTGAGGAAATGGTTGTAGGGGACAACCTTGGCTCGAGTGATCATGAGCTAATTCGGTTTAAACTAAATGGAAGGATTAACAAAATTAAATCAGAGACTAAGGTTTACGATTTCAAAGGAGCTAACTTTAATAAATTAAGGCGACTAGTTAGGGAAGTAGATTGGACTAACATATTTATGGATCTAAAGGCGGAAGGCACCTGGGATTATTTCAAGTTGAAGTTGCAGGAGCTGTCGGAGGCCTGTATCCCTAGAAAGGGAAAACGGTTCGTAGGCAGGAGATTTAGACCGAGCTGGATGAGCGAGCGTCTCAGATGGGTGATTAAGAAAAAACAGAAAGCGTACAAGGAGTGGAAGATGGGAGGGATCAGCAAAGAAACCTACCTTATTGAGGTCAGAGCATGTAGAGATGGAGTGAGAAAGGCCAAAAGCCGTGTAGAGTTGGACCTTGCGAGGGGAATTAAAACCAATAGTAAGAGGTTTTATAGCCATATAAATAGGAAGAAAACAAAGAAAGAAGAAGTGGGACCGCTTAAGACTGTAGATGGAGTGGAGATTAAGGATAATCTAGGCATGGCACAATATCTAAACGAATATTTTGCATCGGTCTTTAATGAGGCTAATGGAAGACTCAGGAATAGTGGCAGCGTGACGGATGGGAATAAAGGAGGGGGGGTTGACATTACCGTATCCGAGGTAGAAGCCAAACTCAAACAGCTTAACGGGACTAAATCGGGCGGACCGGATGATCTTCATCCGAGAATATTAAAGGAACTGGCGCGAGAAATTGCAAGCCCGTTAGCGATAATTTTTAATGAATCTGTAAACTCGGGGGTGGTACCGTTGGACTGGAGAATAGCTAATGTGGTTCCTATTTTCAAGAAGGGGGAAAAAAGTGACCCGGGTAACTACAGGCCTGTTAGTTTAACATCTGTAATATGCAAGGTCTTGGAAAAACTTTTGAAGGAGAAAGTAGTTAAGGACCTTGAGGTCAATGGCAATTGGGACAAATTACAACACGGTTTTACGTGCTGATCTCCTTCTTTGAGAAAGTTAACAGATTTTTTAGATAAAGAAAATGCGGTCGATCTAATATACCTCGATTTCAGTAAAGCGTTTGATACGGTACCGCATGAGGAGTTATTGGTTAAATTGGAAAAGATGGGGATCTATATGAAAATCCAGAGGTGGATAAAGAACTGGTTAAAGGGGAGACTTCAGCGGGTCGTACTGAAGGGTGAACTGTCAGGTTGGAGGGAGGTTACCAGTGGAGTTCCTCAAGGTTCGGTTTTGGGTCCAATTTTATTTAATCTATTTATTACTGACCTCGGAACCGAATGTAGGAGTGGGCTGATAAAGTTTGCGGATGATACAAAGTTGGGAGGTATTGCCAATTCGGAGAAGGATCGGGATATCCTGCAGGGAGATTTGGATGACCTTGTAAACTGGAGTAATAGTAATAGGATGAAATTTAATAGTGAGAAGTGTAAGGTGATGCATTTAGGGATGACTAACAAGAATTTTAGTTATAAGCTGGGGACGCATCGGTTGGAAGTAACGGAAGAGGAGAAGGACCTCGGAGTCCTGGTTGATCGCAGGATGACTATGAGTCGGCAATGTGACGTGGCCGTGAAAAAAGCTAATGCGGTCCTGGGATGCATTAGGCGAGGTATTTCTAGTAGGATAAGGAGGTGCTGGTTCCGTTATACAAGGCACTGGTGAGACCTCATTTGGAGTACTGTGTGCAGTTCTGGTCTCCCATGTTTAAAAGGGATGAATACAAACTGGAACGGGTACAGAGAAGGGCCACTAGGATGATCCGAGGAATGGAAAACCTGTCGTATGAAAGGAGACTCGAGGAGCTCGGTTTGTTTACCTTAACCAAAAGAAGGCTGAGGGGGGATATGATTGCTCTCTTTAAATATATCAGAGGGATAAATACCAGGGAGGGAGAGGAATTATTTCAGCTCAGTACTAATGTGGACACGAGAACAAATGGATATAAACTGGCCGTCGGGAAGTTTAGGCTTGAAATTAGATGAAGGTTTCTAACCATCAGAGGGGTGAAGTTCTGGAACAGCCTTCCGAGGGAAACAGTGGGAGTGAAAGACCTCTCTGGCTTTACGATTAAGCTTGATAAGTTTATGGAGGGGATGGTTTGATGGGATAACGTGATTTTAGTCAATAGGTCAATAACGTGCCATCGCTGGTAATTAGTAACAATGGTCAATGATGGGATATTAAAAGTTACTACAGAGAACTTTTTTCCGGAGGGTCTGGCTGGAGAATCTTGCTCGCATGCTCGGGGTTCAGCTGATCGCCATATTTGGGGTCGGGAAGGAATTTTCCTCCAGGGTAGATTGGCAGAGGCCCTGGAGGTTTTTCGCCTTCCTCCGCAGCATGGGGCAGGGATCGCTTGCTGGAGGATTCTCTGCGACTTGAAGTCTTTAAATCATGATTTGGGGACTTCAACAGCTGAGTCAAGGGAGAGAATTATTCCAAGAGTGGGTGGGTCAGCTTTTGTGGCCTGCATCCTGCATGCGGGAGGTCAGACTAGATGATCATAATGGTCCCTTCTGACCTTAAAGTCTATGAGTCTATGAGTAAATTCACAATTCGCACCACTGTATTCATCACATTATTAAGCTCTGAATTAGAAATTTTAGCACACAGGTTTTCTTGATGGATGATACAGTGAAATTTGACTGTCGGATGGCCAATTTGATCTTCAAGTAACTTTACAAATCCCTTCTGTTTTCTGACCATGGCAGGAGAACCGTCTGTTGTCACACAAAATATTTTTCTGATGTCAACTCCTCGTTCTTCAAAGAAGTTTACAAAACTTTCCAGTATATCTTCCCCCTTTGTTGTGCCATGCAGGGGTTTTAGGTAACAAAGTTCCTCTTGGATTTCATCGGAAACACAATATCTTGCAACAACTGCCAAACGTGGAACATCGTTTATATCCACGCTCTCATCAACTGCAACACTAAACACTGCTGTGTCTTTCAATGCAGTCGTCTGCTTTTCCTTAATGTTTTCTGCCATTTCACTTATGCGTCTCTCAACTGTTCTGGCAGAGATGGGCAGTTCTTTTATTCTAGATATGATTGTATCTTTATTTGGCAAATCATTGAACAAAATCTCCGAGCTGCTGAGAAAAACTTCTTTTATATATTCCCCATCTGTAAACGGCTTTCCGTTTTTTGCAATGCACTGTGCAATCTTGTAACTTCCTTCTGTAGCTTGATTTTTACTTACACTTAAGCTTTTAAAAACACTGCTTTGCTTCTCATAGGCTGCTACTGCCTTTTTGATTGATTCAGTCTTGTCTGCTTCGTCGAGAAACATTTTCTCATGATTCGTTTCAAAATGTCGTCGAACACTTGATGTGAGACAAACAACACTTTCATAACAGAAAGCACAAATAGCACGGTCCTTCTTTTCAATAAATCCAAATGCGTCTATCCAAGCAGGCTGAAATGATTGGACATCTAGCTTCGCTTTCTTAGGAGCTGCCATTTTGTCAAATGTTCCCTTCAACTCTCAGTGGGGAAAAAAAATGGCGATAGAAGGCAGGCACAAGGTCAAATGCAGTGTGGTCTGATATCAGCAATTTTAAGATGGGGGCGCTGAGCTGCACCCCCTCTTGGGCTGCAGAGCACTGATCCAAGGCCAGGAGCAGAGCCCAGGGTGTCCTGCTGGGACTCCAGGCCGGAAAGCAGGCTGAGCAAGGCTGGAGATCCCGACCCGGCTGGCAGGAGGTCAGCGGCTGGAACCCCAGATCGGCAGCTGAGGTGAGTGGAGCTGGCGGCTGATAGGGCTGAGCAGGGCCGGAGGCCTGGACCCTGTCTGGCAGGGGGCCTGCGCAAGGTGAGTGGGGCTGCAGCGGGGGGGATCCCAGCTGGCAAGGGGCCAGCAGCCGGAACCCCAGAGCAGCGACTAAGCGGCTCAGCCCGCCACCCCTCTGGGGTTTCGGCCACTGGCTCCTGCCATCCAGGGTCTCAGCCCGTTGCTAGCCTGGGGTTCCTTCACCCAGGCCAGCAGCAGGTGCTGAATGGGGCTGCGGCGGGGAGGACCCCGGCTGGCAAGGGGCCAACAGCGGGAACCCCAGAGCGGCGGCGGGCTGAGTGGCTCAGCCTGCCCCCGCTCTGGGGTTTCAGCTGCCGGCTCCTGCCAGCTGGGGTCTCAGCCCCCTGCCAGCCTGGGGTTCCTTCCCCCAGGCCAGCAGCGGGTGCTGAGTGGGACCTGCGGTGGGACCCCGGCTGGCAGGATCCGGCAGTGGGAAAGCCCCAGAGTGGCGGCAGGCTGAGCGGCTCAGCCCGCCCCGTGTGCCATCAAAAATCGGCTCACGTGCCACCTTTGGCACGCGTGCCGTAGGTTACTGACCCCTGCTCTAGAACATACTTCCTTATGCTTTCTAGAGTGGGGTCAGTCTTTGCTCAATTGCAAAATCCTGGCAGCTAGCAACGGGGACAACGTCCTCAGTCACAGACAACATTTCCCCCACCCTTGGCCCTGAGGGCATGCTGTCCTCCTTGGGCATGGAGGAGCACATCCCAGCCCCTCCACTATCTGAAAGCAGAATGCTGCTTTCTGCTGCAGGGGAATCAAGGAGACTTTCTCCATAGCAGTTTCTGGGGCTTCAACCATCCCTCCGGGGACCCAATACAGTATTCCTTCTTGCTACGGGTCACCACACTAATGGTCTTAGTCTTGTGGAAGAAATCATTACTCACTAACATGTCAGCCAGGATGCTGTCCATTACCCCCACAACCAGATTGCGCTCCAAACCTTCCCACATCACATGTATTTTAGCTAGCGGTATGGGGAACCTGGTTTCACCACCCCCACAATTTCTGCCATTTGGCCAGGTAATATACTAGCCTTTGGAACCACACTCCGCTTAATCAGAGAGATCTGGGCCCCTGTATCCTTCCACCCCAAGTATTCCCTGCCATTAATTTTGACAGCTTTAATGAGGTCCATATCTGGTTCACTGGGGCCAGTCCCCACAAAACTTGCTAGGTAAGTTTTGGGAGTTCCTGCTTGGTTCCCCTCTGGGGCCTCTGTACTGAGGACAACCGCATAACATGGGCTGGTGGGGGCTTACTTTCCCTTAGCTTGGGGCATCTGTTCTTCAGGTGCTCCATGGAATTACATGGAATTACAGTTGTAGCACCTTCTGGGTTCCTCTGTTTTGCTGGGAGGTTTGGGATAGGAGTTACCAGTAGAGGGATATTTTTGGGTAAGAGAATGTTTAGGCTCCCAACCCCCTTCTTTCTTCCTGAGACAAAATGGGATCCTCCCTTCCCACCAGTTTTAAACTCCCCTTTCTGTGGCCTGCCCTCAATAGATGCCTGAGTCTGTTCAAAGACATCAGTTAAAACAGCCATCTCATCCACCGTCTTTACATTTTCATCCCATAGACACTGCTTTACTTTGGCCCTACGTATGCTCAATAAATGCTCTTGAGCAACAAGATCAAGCATTCCTTCAAAACTTGCCACCTCTTTACCCCTCACCCATTTTCCCAACAAATCTTTCATTTTGTTTACATATTCCCCATTACTCATCCCAATATCCCTTTTAAGATTCCTAAATTTAATTCTATATGTTTCAGGGGTAATCTGAAAACTTTGCAAAGCAGTATCTTTAAATTGAAATAGTCTAAAGCATCTCCAATAGGCATTCCATTGAATACATTTCGAGCTTTACCAGTTAATTTTGCAATCAGGGTAGGAACTCTCTTATCACCAGGGATTTCATGTATTACACACAGCCTTTCAAAGGTAGTCAGATATTCAGCAATATTGTCCTCCTCACTGTATGCAGGACATAAGTGGATTTGTGGATTTTTGGAGTGATGCAAGTCATTGGGCTCGGGGTTCTGGTTCTGCTTCTCTAGCAGGTCCAGCTGGTGTTTTCTCTCTCTTTCTCTTTCTCCTCTCTCTTTTTTTCTTCCATAGCCCTTCTGTGTGCAGCCTCCTCTCTGGCTGCCTCCACCTCCATAGTTTCCCTGGTCGCAGCTGCTTCTTTGAGCCTCATTTGCCTGCCACATTTGAAACTCATGGTTCTTTGCCGCTTTCAGTCTGGCCAGCTCTAGTTTTGTAGCTGCCTCACTGGTAGTCATTTTTCTGCTTTCTTGTGCTTATTTCCCTCACCCAAAAGGAACAGAAACAAACAGAACATAACAAAACTGTGACCTCCTTCTGACTGTTCTTAGTCACTGCACTTAATACTCACTTAAAATCACAAATATCAGTGCTTAAAGTGTGAACTCCACTTGGAGTAACAAGCCGCACATACACCCTGCTCACTGGACCACTGTGACGTTCCCCTGGTGTTGTCTGGGACTGGAGATATTGGCTAGTGTCATTCAGGTTGCACAATCCAAGCAGCAGCTGGGAGCAGCTTACATGCTAGAGGCTAGAAGTGAACAGCCCAGCAGTGGGGATTCTCACAGCAGAGCAGGGTAAGGCTGGCTCCCAGAGTCGAGGATTGGAGTGACCTAGCAGATCACCAGTCCAGATAACACCAGGGGAACATCACAGGGGGTGACACCCAAAGTAACACATTTGAAATGCAGGTACATAGTTAATATTCCTAACTTCAGATACAGAAATGATACAGGTATGCCAATTAGATAATCACATTCAGTAAGTCATAACTTTTCTAATGATATCTCACACGAGCCATCTTGCATAAAGTATATCTTAGTTATGTGAGATCCATATCATAAGCATATTTTCATAAAGAATATGGAATGCAGGGTCGGCTCTAGGCACCAGCAAAACAAGCTGGTGCTTGGGGCGGCACATTTTTAGGGGCGGCATGGCCGGCGCCAGAATGCCGCCCCTAAAAATGTGCCCCGGCCGCCCTAGCTCACCTCCGCTGCCGCTCGCGCGCCGCTACTCGCCCTCCCTCCCAGGCTTGAGAGCCTGGGAGGGAGGGGGAGAAGCGGCGCCCGCGCCGTGGCCACTCGGAGTCTCCCCCTCCCTCCCAGGCTCTCAAACCTGGGAGGGAGGGGGAGATCCCGAGCGGCCGCGGCGCTGCTGCTCTGCCTCCCAGGCTTGAGAGCCTGGGGGGAGGAGGCAGGGCTGGGGATTTGGGGAAGGGGCGGAGTTGAGGCGGGGCTGGGGGTGGGGGTAATTAAAAAACGGGGGGGGGGGGGCGGCCGCCAAAATTGTTTTTGCTTTGGGCGGCAAAAATCCTAGAGCCGGCCCTGATGGAATGAAACATCACAGGCCGTCCCCAGCTCAGCGACAGAGGAAACAACCCTGAGGGCTTGTTAATTGAGCTGCTGGTAGTTGAGACCAGAGAGGCCTGGCACACCTAGCACCTCGGCAGCAGGGGAGGCTCCTAAGCCAGTTACTGCACCTGCAGGAGAGGAGATCCTCCACTGAGAGGCACAGGATTGCCAATAAGCCAGGAAAACCCTAGCAGCACCACCTAGCTGTGCCCTGCACACCAGAGCGAGGCCCTAAAAACTCAGCTGCTCCCCTCACACTGCCTGTACCACTGCACTGGGGCATTTGCCGCCTTCCTTTCCGGGCTCAGCAATCCCTAGGCAGAGCCTGGCAGAAGGGCTCTTCTCTTGTAGACAGACCCTCAGCAGGCTTATTCTCATTTTCCCTTGCTCTGTATTAAACATTGCTTTATAATGAAGCTCTGAGAGTGAGTGAGGAGATCCTCTCCCTGATCATGTCTCCGGTGCACGCTGGAACCCCCGAAGAGAATCATGCTGGGAGCATAGGCACAAACTGTGTCCTGCCATCTAGAGGTCATCAAGAGATGACTGACTGTGGCAGAGCTAGGCATATGCTAACTGTCCAGAGAGCGCTCAGGCAGCATGACAGAGGGACAGATCTCCAAGCAGGTGCCGCCTTGCGAGGTGCCCCAGTATGCTGGGCATGGTGTCACCCACCTCCCCTGAGGAGAATCTTCAGTCACCTACTGGATCTTGTCTCCACTTCCTTGAGAGCCATCTCTGTGCTCTCAGTGTGCAGATCCGAGACAGGGACACATCAGTTTGGAATGGCGAATATATACCTGTGGCCACCTGAACTCATTCTAAGACAGAGAGCATAGGCTGATGCCAGGTGCCCACTGTGCAAAGGTGTCGCCATCCATGTTCTGTATCAACCCCATGCACTTGGAGGGCCAGGAGGGGCTAGGCCCAGGCCCAGGGAGAGCCAGTGCTGCTCCACTCTACAGACTGAGGGAGGCTGAGAGCAGGTAAGGGCAGCACTGATCAAAGGGTCTTCCTCGCAGGTGGCTGGGCTGGAGTTGGAGGTGCTTGCAGGGATATCTAGAGCCTGATAGTGTGTTTAATTGAGGGCTGCCTGGAGCAAACTGCCCCTTATCCTGTTGCTTTCTTTGAACTGGGCCCAGGGTCTTTTGTGTAACAGGGCCTACAGGGAACTGAGGAGGGCGTGTGTGTATGTGTGTGCGAATGCCTGGCAAAGAGCAAGCAGGGAGGAGGAAGTGTCCCCCTAGCATTCTAAAGGCTGGTTGGCTTTTTACAAAGGGGCAGAAGAAGGGAAGGGAGGCACCTGCGGGAGAGACTCTTTCTGGCGCCCACTCTGTGCACCAGGACACTGTTCTGCACAGGGAGGAGGCCAGACATACATGGCCTGGCCGATAGCTTCTCTGTTCCCAGTGCCTCTGGCAGCACTTTAGTTAGAGCCCCTGTCCAGTGAGGAGGAGAGAGACACAATCTGGGCCTTCTCCTCTCCACCTACAGGATGTTCACTGCAGTCCATTGGAGCCTTGGGATAATTGTTCTTGTTAGCTAGCTCCACCCAAGAAGTGGTTGTCTCCCATGCTCCTGAGTGCAGAGCTCATCCCTTCAAAAGGAGGCAGCTGACACCTGAGTGGCTGCAGTGTTTTACCAATGGCCCACGTCATCTGCTTCAGGCCATGAACACAGCTGGTTATCACATGGTAACTTTTCACTATCCTGCCTTCTAAAGCTCATCTCGTTCTCTGAGGCTGAATGTGGCAGAGCACCATTGTCATGTTTTTGGGGGGCAGAGGTGGCTGAAATGAGAACGTCTTCTGTTGGGCATCAGAAAGGCATGAGGAACAAAGAGCATACAGCAGTCGGTGTGCATACAGGCAGTGGCGGATTAGCCTACATTAGCCTACAGTGTGCCTACAGGCCGTGCCCAGGGGCCCTGGCCTATTGGGGGGCCCTGCACCCCAACCCACTCCACCCAGCTGGGGAGCAGGGGAAGTTCCCTGTCCCGACCCCACTCCCCAGCAGGAGCACTGGGCAGGGGGGCAGAACGGGGCAAGCCCTCGCGCCCTGACCCCATTTCCCTGTCAGGAGCGTGGAGGGGTTGGGGGACTGCAGGCAGAAGGGGTGAAGAGGGGCCCCCACTTGCTCTGGCCCAGGGCCCCACAAAAGCTTAATCAGCCTCTGCATACAGGAGACATCACATAATGCAGTTTTTAATGCTCAGGCACTGCTGAGCTGAACACACCCCATCTGTGTGCCGCTCCGCTCAAGCCGTGCTCCCTCCACGAACCCCTTTGCTTCAGGGTGACCTTGTTTCTTGTATTTAATCTAGTAAATTGGCACAGGAGATCCCTGCGCAGGGTTCAGGCTAACTCCTGTGCTAGGCAAGGTCAGAACAAGGTGCACAGCATTAGCTTTCCTCCAGCGTGTGCAGAAATAGTAATTTCCGAGAGAACTGAGACATTGTGCACATGGATTTTTGTTCTAGTGTTTCTGTTTTGTGAAGCAAACCAAATACTTCCCAAGGGAGTGAACAAATCAGGGATATTCTATAAACACACCAGCCTTCAGTAGCAATGAACCTCATTATGGGGAGCTCTTCTAATAACATGCTATTTTCTGCAGACCTGCTCTGCGTTCAGTGGCAGGCAAAGGGACTTTGGAGTATATCAGAGAATAGGATGCTTCCAGAGGGTTAACAGTGTTGGCACCTCGGACGTGGCTATGTGCAGCTAACAAGAGTGTGGCTTTGCGAGAGATCTAGGACTGCAGGGACATATCTTTCTTACTCAGCCAAGCTGTTGTTCTACTGTTAGTGCTCGACAGAGACACGAAGCTAAGGACTGGAAGCTGGGTGTCTTCCCAGTTTGTCAAGCCAAGCTGAAGATGTCTGCGAGACCCCTCCCCGCATGGAGGAACACAATATGATATAAATGAGTCATGCCAAGTGGAAGAATGCTTTCTCTGACTTGCTGTGCATAGGTTTCCCCAGCCCCATACTGCTGTGATTAGCAGATAGGTCCTGAGGCAAGCAATCTCGTAATGACTTTGCATTCATTTACTGTTCCAACTGGGAAACAGGCAGCACCACTCATCCTCTGAGCAGCCCCAGTCCTCGCATCAGTTCTGACCCCTCTGGCCTATCATTCTCTCTGATTAGAGGAAGCTGTTCTTGTTACATGGAATTATCCAGGGCACATTAAATGGGGTGGAGTTAAAGCAGACAGCATTTCCCAGCCACGAGGAGCAAATACCCTGCGATGGCCCTGGAGTTGTATTGCTGCAAAGGGCAGAAGTGGAGGAGGTGTTGCTGGGGTGTTTTGGGGATCACCCAGACCAGTGAGGGGTTCTGGAACCAACTACCTTGGAACCATGGGTGCCTTTATGCTGTGCAGCTTTAGTGCAGAGCCCTGACACCAGTAACCTACCTATCACCACAGGCTCTCACCCCGGCTCCAACCAGCCTAGTACTTCTTGCAGGGTGAACCCAGGAGCCCTCCCAGTCCCAAGTCTCCCCAACTGTGTCCTTTCCAAGTTCTTAACTCCCAGACACTGACTTGGCCCCTCTGGTTCATCACTCCTGAAGCCATGTCACCAGCCTCCAGTTTGCTTTGGTGCACACACTCCACAGAGTTTGCACACAAGAGACCTGCATGGGGTAAAAATAAATGGGAAGTTTATGTAATGCAAAAATCACAGCTTCAAAGCTGAAATGCCAAGGGAAGCAATAGGTACAAGTCACAGAGCAAATAAACAGAATGGCGCAACCTCCGGCTTCTCCCTTCCAAAATAGCTAAACAAATCCCTTTTCTACTACACCTCTACCCCGATATAAGGTGACCCGATATAACATGAATTCAGATATAACACGGTAAAGCAGTGCTCCGGGGGGGGCGGGGCTGCGCACTCCAGTGGATCAAAGCAAATTCGATATAACGTGGTTTCACCTATAACACGGTAAGATTTTTTGGCTTCCGAGGACAGCGTTATGTCGAGGTAGAGGTGTACAAGTTACCCATTGCCTGTGAACAGTCTCCCATTATGACCCCAGCCGTAGAGGGACCCAGCGTTTCACACACAGCTTCTGCCTAGATGCTGGCCCTCAATTGCTGGATAGATTTCACTTCAAATCCCTTCCCTTTTAAAAAGGTTTGCAGGGTGTTTTTCTTTCTCTTAGACTGTGGTGGTTCATGGTTATTCAGAACAGGGGGAAATTCCCTCTTGACCTGATAGCCAGGATGCCTCAGTGTCTTCCCATTAACTCTAATGACTCATTGTCTTTTCCTAGGTTGTACAATGCTAGGCAATTGGAGCTAGGCTCGTCTGGCTAGGGAGGCAGCCCATCCATCTCTGACTGCCCACCACACTGCTTCTAGGTGGAGCTGAGTGGTTCAGCCCAAATTATAAGCCCACTGTACACATACAGTGCATATGTTCATAATCCCAGTCTGTGAACATATCTCAGCATGCCCATCAAGTTCAGAACATGACAAGCTTTCATAAAAGACTGTACTCCATAATAATATATGGAGCTATACCTAACTCATAGAGCTGGAAGGGACCCTGAAAGGTCATTGAGTCCAGCCCTCTGCCTTCATTAGCAGAACCAAGTACTGATTTTGCCCCAAATTGCTAAGTGGCCCCTTTAAGGATTGAACTCACAACCCTGGGTTTAGCAGGCCAATGACTCAAACCACAGAGCTATCCCTCCCTATATACATGTATAGTACAATAACAGATATAATTAAGGCTAAAATTCTGTCATGGGTATTTTTATTAAAAGCCATGGACCAATTGCAGGTGGGGGGAGGTGAAGGACTGAGAACCCTGAGCCCTGCCAGCTGAGGCTGAAGGTCACCTAAAATCATGGAATCTGTGCCCTCTGTGATGGACTCATTGCCTTATATATAATCAATTGATTCAAAAGCTTATTCTCTGAGGTTCATAGAATCAGGGCCGGCTCTGGCTTTTTTGCCGCCCCAGGCAAAAAAGCCTCCGGCCGCCCCCCTGCCCCGCGGGGGGGGGGCGGCCGGCCGGAGCCGGGGGGCCCCGCGGGGGGGGGGCGGCCGGAGCCCCGGCGGGGGCTCCGCTCTCCCCCCAGCGACTGGGGGGAGGGCGCCGGGCGGGGAGGGCGGCCAGAGCGCCGGGGGCAGGGCGGCGAGCCCGGCTGTGGCCCCGCTCTCCCCGGCGGCCGGAGCGCCGCGCCGCCCCCCTCCAGGTGCCGCCCCAAACACCAGCTTGGGTGCCTGGTGCCTGGAGCCGGCCCTGCATAGAATATCACAGGGTTGGAAGGAACCTCAGAAGGTCATCTAGTCCAACCCCCTGCTCAAAGCAGGACCAATCCCCAGACAGATTTTCCCCCCAGATCCCTAACTGGCCCCCTCAAGGATTGAACTCACCATGCCAGGTTTAGCAGGCCAATGCTCAAACCACTGAGCTATCCCTCACCCCCTAGTCTCCCTTTGGGGGCTGGAGCTGGCTGGCACACTCAGACATAGGCTAAACACAGCTGGTCTGTATCTTGCAGCAGCATCTCCACAAAGATGCATTCTGTGATGCAGCGTAAACGTGACCAGCATGCTGAGCCAGTCAGCTGCATCACTTATTCTCTGGAGCTGGATATACTGCAGCCACCATCCAGAGATCCCTGCACTGGTGGGAACAAACATGGATGGAAACAGTGGGGTCACATTGAACGGAGGGGATGTTGGCCGGAGCTGGCACCCGGGGGGTGAGGGCATCTGCCCTGCAGTCATTGGTCTCCTGCTGGGCTAAGCACAGCTCTAAACATGCAGATAGGCAGGATGGCAAGAAATGCCTTCCAATTTTGGAAAGTGAGACGGCTGTGGCCACTCCACACAGAGGGGACCTGGCCACAGTGCTCTGCCTTTGTTACTTCCCGCTTCAATGAACACAGCATGCTCCACCTGGGGCTTACTGCAGAGCCCATGGAATCACAGGGTTAGATGGGATCGCAGGGGCCATCTAGTCTAACCCCCTGCCAAGATGCAGGATTTGTTGTGTCTAAATCATCCAAGACAGATGGCTATCCAGCCTCCTTTTGAAAACCTCCAGTGAAGAAGCTTCCAAAACCTCCTTAGGCAGTCTGTTCCATTGTCCTACTGTTTTTATAGCTAGGAAGGTTTTCCTGAGATTTAATCTAAATCTCCTATGCCAGTGGTTCTCAAACTGTGTGTCAGGACCCCCAAAGTGGGTTGCAACCCCATTTTAATGGGGTCACCAGGGCTGGCGTTAGACTTGCTGTGGCCCGGGACCAAAGCCCGAGGGCTTCAGCCCTGGGCATTGAGACTCAGGTTACAGGCCCCCTGCCTGAGGCTGGAGCCCTTGGGCTTCAGCTATCCCCCCACTCTTCCCACCAAGGGCTCGGGCTGGCTCAGGTTTCGGTCCTCCCTCCTGGGGTGGTGTAGTCATTTTTATTATCCGAAGGGGGTCACAGTGCAATGAAGTTTGAGAACCCCTGTTCTATGCTGTAGTTTGAACCCATTGCCTCTTGTCCTCCCCTCTGCAGCCAGAGAGAACAACTTTTCTCCATCTCTGTTATAGCAGCCTTTCAAGTATTTGAAGACAGCTATCATGTCCTCCCCTTAATCTCCTTTTTGCCAAACTAAACATGCCCAGTTACTTCAGCCTTTGTTCATATGACATGTGTTCTATCTCTTTGATTATCTTCGTTGCTTGCCTCTGGATCCCTTCCAGTTTCTCTACCTATACATTGGTGACCAAAATTGGACACAGTACTCCAGCTGAGACCTAACCAGCGCTGAGTACTATCGCCTCCTGTGATTTGCATGCTCTGCCTCTGTTAATGCAGCCTAAAACTGCATTTGCTTTTTTTGCAACAGCATCACATTGTTGACTTGTGTTGAGGTTGTGATTCACCACAACTCCCAGATCCTTCTCAGCAGTGCTGCTATGAAGCCAGTTTTCCCCCATTCTGCGTTTGTTTTTTCTTCCCTATGTGTAGCACCTTACATTTGTCTTTGTTGAATTTCATTTTGTTGGCTAAAGCCCAGTTCTCCAATTTATTAAGATGCCTCTGAATTTTAGCTCTATCCTCCAAAGTGTTGGCAACCCCCCTTTAGCTTTGTGTCATCTGCAAACTTGACCAGTATGCTCTCTATTCCTACATTCAGGTTATTAATAAAGATGTTAAACAACACTGGGCCCAGAACAGATACCTGTAGCACCCCACTTGAGACCTTCCTCCAATCTGACATCATTCCTTTAATTGTTATGCTTTGTTTGCGGTTCTGTAATCAATTTTGTATCCACTTAATGGTAGTTCCACCAACCCTGCATTTCTCCAGCTTACTTAACAGAATGTCATGTGGGACTGTGTCAAAAGCCTTGGTGAAGTCCAGGTATATTATGTCCACTGCATTCCTCCATCCACCAAATCCTGTCAAAGAAGGAAATCAAGTTGGTTCAGCATGATTTCTTCTTGGTAAATCCTGCTGACTGCTAGTGATCACCCTTCATCCTCCAGGTATTCACAAATGGAATGTTTTATCCATTGCTCTAGTAGCTTCCCAGGTATTGAAGTCAGGCTGCCTGGTCTATAGTTCCCCAGCTCCTCCTTTTTCCCCCTTTTAAAGATGGGCACTACGTTAGCCCTTCACCAGTCTTCCAGGACCTCTCCTTATCAGGCTAAAGAGCCTGGGTAACACAATGATGGTTGCCTTGGAAATGCTGAGAGCAAGCCCTTTTCCTCAGTCACCATTCCAACATCTCACCAGGAGCCCAGCCCACCGCTCCTTCCAGAATCCCTTCCCAGCTTCCCTCTTCTTCCACATCTGGTTCATCTTTCTTATGCTCACCTTCAAGTCTGTACAATCCCACATCTTCTCTCCCTGGGCCCAAGTCCCTTCCTCCTCTCTTCCTTCCCTCTGTGCACCGTCTTGGGCAGGGGACAGGTACTGCTTCCCATGAGCCAAGTGCCCCCCACCCTAGTTCCAGATTCTCTTCTGCCTTCCTGTGCAGAGCCAGAACCTCCCCACCCATGGCATTCCACACTTGTGCGCTGGCTGAGTGCCCGTTTGATGGCAGTCTCCTCAGGACAGGGTCCCTGGCTGTCAATGTGCGTTGTGATGTGGCTTGTGCTGCTGTGGAAATAATAATCAATCAGCACATTGAACAGCCAGCTTTCTTTTTGTCCCCAGAGGAATTCCAAGCGATGGAGGAGGAAGGTCCCTCGTTGTCATATTCAGTTGGAGCCCCTCTCCCCCCATCGAAAACTATCGGCTTGACTGTTAGAATTCATCTCTTGGTCGGGAGCCAGTGCACACTGGAGACACATCTCGAACAGTTGGCGTGGCAGGCACCTATGCCAAGCAGACTGTGAGCCAAATGCACAGGCTTCTGTAGGAGCTGCTGGGAGCTCAGCACATCTGAAAACCAGGTCACTTCCTTGGGGGCCTGAATTGGGAGCCTGCTTTGGGCTCCTGATTTTGGAAATCATGATATATTAAAGGAGTATAGAGTTGGTAAGGAAAGTCCATCAGCTTCCAGTTAATGGCGGTTGAGTAAAGTCTCATGTAACCAAACTGGTTGGCCATTTTCAAGGGTCTCTAAACCAGAATCCTGGCTCTTGAGCCCTTTCAGTTCCAGGAGGAGCTGGATTTGAACCAACACATCTGATCCCACTACAGCAAGTTAAAGAAGTATGGATTGGATGAATGGACTATAAGGTGGATAGAAAGCTGGCTAGATTGTCAGGCTCAACGGGTGGTGATCAATGGCTCGATGTCTAGTTGGCAGCCAGTATCAAGCGGAGTGCCCCAGGGGTCGGTCCTGGGGCCGGTTTTGTTCAACATCTTTATTAATCATCTGGATGATGGGATGAATTGCAGTCTCAGCAAGTTCGCAGATGACACTAAATTGGGGGGAGAGGTAGATACGCTGGAGGGTAGGGATAGGGTCCAGAGTGACCTAGACAAATTGAAAAATGGGGCCAAAAGAAATCTGATAAGGTTCAACAAGGACAAGTGCAGAGTCCTGCACTTAGGAAGGAAGAATCACATGCACGGCTACAGGCTGGGGACCAATTGGCTAAGCAGCCATTCTGCAGAAAAGAACCTGGGGATTACAGTGGATGAGAAGCTGGATATGAGTCAGCAGTGTGTCCTTGTTGCCAAGAAGGCTAACGGCATATTGAACTGCATTAGTAGGAGCACTGCCAGCAGATCGAGGGAAGTGATTATTCCCCTCTATTTAGCATTGGTGAGGCCTCATCTGGAGTACTGTGTCCAGTTTTGGGTACCACACTACAAGAAGGATGTGGAAAAATTGGAGAGAGTCCAGCGGAGGGCAACAAAAATGATTAGGGGGCTGGAGCACATGACTTACGAGGAGAGGCTCAGGGAACTGGGCTTATTTAGTCTGCAGAAGAGAAGAGTGAGGGGGGATTTGATAGCAGGCTTCAACTACCTGAAGGAGGGTTCCAAGGAGGATGGAGCTAGGCTGTTCTCAGTGGTGGCAGATGACAGAACAAGAAGCAATGGTCTCAAGTTGCAGTGGGGGAGGTCTAGGTTGGATATTAGGAAACACTGTTTCACTAGGAGGTTGGTGAAGCACTGGAATGGGTTACCTAGGGAGATGGTGGAATCTCCATCCTTAGAGGTTTTTAAGGCCCGGCTTGACAAAGCCCTGGCTGGGATGATTTAGTTGGTGTTGGTCCTGCTTTGAGCAGGGGATTGGACTAGATGACCTCCTGAGGTCTCTTCCAATCCTAATATTCTATGATTCTACTATAGTTTGAGTCCCAGGTTGTATCTGGCTCAAGAGTGGGCCTGAAATATCATGAATGCAGCTATTTGAGGTGGCAGATCTCATGAGATCACCTGAGGCTTCCACCGTTTGGGGCTGAACTTTCACAAGAACTAATTTTAGGGTAGTTTCGTCATGGCAATGGGATGGGCTGACTTCAGGGGAGTCTTTTGCAAATCCTCTCAGTGCGGAGAGCAGCTTGTTCCTGATGCAGTGGGATCTTGTCTGCTGGTGATCTCACACACCTAATCCTCCTTGCAGTCCTATGGAGCTGTTCCTTTTTGCTTTGGGAGATCACCCTGGTGGAGAATATCATGTGGAGGAAATGTGCTGTGACAGACAGAGTCAACTGCTTGTCATGCTTTCCACATGGCCACAGTAATGTTACTGTTCCACCTCATGGCATGAATTATCTGCACAGCCCATCATGCTGTGGCATAACCTCTCCACAGGAGACTGTCCCCAGATGGTGCACCAGAATCTCTCATTTATTAATGCTCCAGCAAAGAATATTTGAAAAGGTTGACTTCAAGTGACAGCCTTGACACAAACACACATGCATACTCAGCAATCCTTTCATCCCAAGCTGGGCATCTGGGAATTGGAGGACATTTGATTGATTTCATTACTGTGTCGGAAACTGGAATTATTCTTTCCAGGAGCCTGTGCAGGTGTATAAGATACTCCTGAGGGAATTCTGTGCCAAAAATTAAAAATTCTGCACACAATATTTTAAATTTCTGCAAAATTCTGCAAGTTTTATTTGTCAGTAAATAAATGTGGAGGCTCCAGCATGGCAGGGGGGCTCCAGCTGCAGGGGTTGAGGTTCAGCAAGGTGGAGTTTGGGTGTGGAGGGCTGGGTAAGGGAGGTTCTGGGTGTACGGGGTGAGGCTTGGGGAGGGTCTGAGTATGGGGGGTCCAATGCAGGGGGTTGGATGGACAGTGGAGCAGCTCCCCGTACAGTGACCCCTCCCCTGTGTCTGAGGAGCGATGAGGCAGGAAGCAGAGGAGGATGCTGAGCTTCCTGCAGCTGGGGGAAGTTTCTAGGGGTGGGTCTAGCAGCTGATCGCGGTGCAGGGTAGGAGCCACCATGGTGCTTTACCTCTCCGCCGACTGCTCTGGGTGCCTGAAACAATATGCCTGCATTGCTACCGAGGGGTTTGTGACTGCTCTTGCAGCTTCCCTTTGCTTCCCTGTCAAAAAGTCATTTTTCTGCAGGGAAGCAAATAAATCTGTGGGGGACATGTATCCTGCATATGTGCAGTGGTGCAGAATTCCCCCAGGAGTAATAAGTTTCTTCTCTTGTTCTTTCATTGTTACGAGATTTGGTTATCACTACAGTTGTGCAGAGAGTGACCTGTGACTTTGACGCAGAAGTGTATCTAGGACTGGGGGGAAATTTCTGATCCTTCCTCAGCATCTGCACTTTAAACTGTGCCTTTGACCCTCCCAGCTTGGGTGTAGTTACATTGAAAAACAAAGTTGGTTCATAGCTCTTCACCCTTCCAGTGGCATTTGAATACTTCAGCCCACTGCATCTGCTTTTCCCTCTGGCCCATGAGCAGGGACGTTACTAGGAATGGGGTGTCAAGAGCTTGGCGCATATTGCAGGTGATCAGACAGGGAGATTTCCTGTGGTGTCCTGTGAAACCTCACTGATCGGGAGCCTGACATTGCCTGTGAATATATCTGCTCCTGCCAGGCATTTCAGACTGGACTGTCTGACAGGTCTCTGGTTGAGGGGTTTATCAGCATCTCTCCTGCTCTTGCGCTCAGTGGTCCCCCAAAAACCCTTTCTGTGGATTCACTAGTGTAGAATGAACCCAACCCTTGTGTGACTCCACTGACACTAGTGCAGTTCCACCAGCAAGCTTCTGCTTCAGCTCCCTGGGCTGACCCGACTGTATGTGTGGGTTTTGAATGGTCAGTTGCCTCTTCACAGTGTCTTGCCTGCTGGGGCTCATTACCTGGCTCTCACTTGCCAAGTTGTAAAACGTCTTGAGTTGCAAACTGCTGAGCAAAACATAACTGATTAATTCCCACAGTGCACCTCCATGCAGGAAACTGAGGCACAGGTGGGTGCCATCCCTCCTTCACTAAGCATCGTCCATCCTGTGCACTGAAGGAAGGAGGTAGGGGTCTTGAGGAAAACAATGGTTTGTGACAATGTAATTAGAGACTGTCATATAATGCATATGCACAAGGGACTGAGTTAAGATTACATGAGCTCCCCTAATTTGGGCATTTCCTAACTTTTGTATACTTGATTTGGCAACCTAAATGATGTTCTTTGTTCCTCTAGACAAATTAGAGGATTGGGCCAAAAAAAATCTGATGAGGTTAACAAGGACAAGTGCAGAGTCCTGCACTTAGGACGGAAGAATCCCATGCACTGCTACAGACTAGGGACCGAAGGGCTAGGCAGCAGTTCTGCAGAAAAGGACCTAAGGGTTACAGTGGACGAGAAGCTGGATATGAGTCAACAGTGTGCCCTTGTTGCCAAGAAGGTTAACAGCATTTTGGGCTGTATAAGTAGGAGCATTGCCAGCAGATCGAGGGACGTGATCATTCCCCTTTATGCGACATTCGGGAGGCCTCATCTGGAGTACTGTGTCCAGTTTTGGGTACCACACTACAAGAAGGATGTGGAAAAATTGGAAAGAGTTCAGCGGAGAGCAACAAAAATGATTAGGGGTCTGGAGCACATGACTTATGAGGAGAGGCTGAGGGAACTGGGATTGTTTAGTCTGCAGAAGAGAAGAATGAGGGGGGATTTGATAGCTGCTTTCAACTGCCTGAAAGGGGGTTCCAAAGAGGATGGATCTAGACTGTTCTCAGTGGTAGCAGATGACAGAACAAGGAGAAGTGGTCTCAAGTTGCAGTGGGGGAGGTTTAGGTTGAATATTAGGAAAAACGTTTTCACTAGGAGGGTGGTGAAGCACTGGAATGGGTTACCTAGGGAGGTGGTAGAATCTCCTCCCTTAGAGGTTTTTAAGGTCAGGCTTGACAAAGCCCTGGCTGGGATGATTTAGTTGTGGATTGGTCCTGCTTTGAGCAAGGGGTTGGATTAGATGACCTCCTGAGGTCCCTTCCAACTCTGACATTCTATGATTCTATGAATGTCCTACTGTTTGTAAAAAGGCAAAACCAAGTCCTGGTATTTGCAACAGTCACACTGCTCCTACCATGCATTAGCAGCAGGGTTGGCACCCTAAGCTTGCAGCACAGACCTCTACCATGGAGCAAACAGACCTGAGCTGGTAGCAGGAGAAGGCTGTGGACTAGCCACTAGTTGAGGGCACATAACACCCTAACACAGTGTGGTACATTTGCAGGAGGTGCCATATTTTACAGACAGCATAGCCAAGCACAAAGATATGGCAACTTCTTTCCTAGGGACAGGGTGACTGAGATCTGGATCTTCCATCTTAGAGACTTGGGCTCTGGTTCCAAATTGTGGAACCTCACAGGGGGATGTGAATCCTTGTCAATAAGAAGAACTGTAAAGGGCACACATTGATTAATCCTAGTCAGGAGAAGTGAGCCTAGAGCTCCCAGCTCTGAGCACTCTCCCCTAGGCCAAAGGGAATTGTGTTGAGGAGCAGAGAAGTTGATGATCATTCATGTTACCTGTGTCCCACCCAGAGGTTCAGTGGTGTGTGGCCAGCTGAATCGAGACACGGGCATGCATGTGTGGTTTTGCTGGATTGGGGATGGGTTTTGGCAGCAAGCCAGGAGCAAACTCCACTGAGCAGCATAGTGGTGCTGGAACCAGGGGGTGGGGAGGCAGGACCCATCCACTTTTTGCCGGAGCAGACCCTGCCCTTTTCCTGCCTCTTCCCCCCAAGACCACACCCCCTGGCCAGGCAGCGGGGAGCCCAGCCAATTGTGGGAGCTGCACGGACCTTCCACCTGCCTATGGTGCAGGGGGGGGAGGGCAAAAGCAGCCCCTGGCCCATGTCCCCACCTAGGGCAGGTGGAGGGACCCAGGCTCCCCACAGCTGCTCGTGCGACACGGCTCTTGCCCCCTCACACTGCAATAGAAAATGCCCTTTTCCTTAATTCCAGTCCATTTGGTCATTTGTAGCTGATTTTTTTACACTCAGATTTATAAAACTGTTCCTTTCGCAGTGCCCCAGGGCCCATGTACTAAACACAGTGCGTGTTTTTGTAACAGAATGCACAGCAGACAGGAATAGCAGAACTCTAGAAAAGCTGGCAAAAACCAATGAGCTTGTACCCTCCCTGAAGGTGACCAGGCCCAACTGAGGAACCAAATTCCAGAAGTGGGAAAGGTAGGGGGCACCGCTGTTCAAGACAGCTGGGAGGTCACTAAGCAGCAAGGTAGTTATAGCTCTGGCATGTACTGGGATCACTTGCCTTGTGTTCCTAGCAGCCCACCAAGCATCCTGATGAACACAGTTGCTTTGGTTAAAGTGCTCTTTGCCTCATCCCAGCTCCTTCCCTCAGCGGCTGGGTCACAGAAGATCACCATGTCCTGACACTGAGTGGGGGCACTTGTAACACTCCATGCTGATGCAATGTCACCATGCGATAGAGTCTTAGTGGATGCCGTTTGTCATTAATGTCAGTAAGAGCACAGGCAAGCCCATCCTCAGTAGACTGTCATCATGTGGGGTGACATCAGCACACTCATCATGGGGCTGAATGGGGCCAGAGCCAGCAACACACATCGGGGGAGCACTGTCAGCCTCCCTCCCCGGGTGGATTTCAGCTAGCAGCCATCCAATCTCATCTCAGCACTCAGGAGGGTCGTCCGGGAACACAAAAGACAGAGTCCTTTGAACGGGCTTTGTTCCCGTCATGCACGGAGCTGTGTGGATCGTTGTCACCTTATCAGGGTTCAGAATCTCTGCAGATTCTCATGGAGAGTCACATTCCCCAGGCCACACTTTTATTTCTGCTCATGGCATCTTTTCAGGTCAAAATGATAACATTGTGCCAACAAGGAGTTCTGCCTGCTCCTCCTATGGAAACCCACCCACTTCCGAAGTGCATTAAGCGAAATTGGATTAAGTCCACTTAAATGCTGAATAAGAGCATCCACACAGCGGTTTAATCCTGTTAATTAATCCATTTTGAATTCACACTTTTAGTTAATTCGGATTAACTGTCCTGAGTGTCCTTGTGTGGGCAAGCCCACACAGAACTGGAGTAGGTGAATGCTTTCCCCATCCCAGGTTCCAGTGCTGCCCTTCTGGATCCCCCAAATCCCATGCCGTCCCTTCTCCCTGGGACCTACTCCTCAGCCACCCTCCATAAATCTCCACAGAAGACATTAGAGATGGTTGGTATTCTCACTGGGCTTCTGCCTAGAAGACTTGGCCTTTGCCTTCGTTGTTCAACCAATGTAAGCTGTGGCTTGTTGGATTCCATCACTCTTAAAGGCTGAGATAAGATTTGAGGGTCAGAAGCTCAGGGGAGATCTCCTTCCATAGGACCACATCTTGTGTAGTTTTTCACCCAACCAGCCAGGTTATTTTGCAGTGAATATAGATCATCTAAAATTCTCAAGTCAGCTCATAAGATGTTTCAGAGCCACAGAAAAGTGCCTTTTAGATGGTGTCTCTGCTCCCATCCTGGGCATTTGCACAGCTGTGTGTTGAGTGGCTTCCTTTCAATCCTAGGGAGGGTTTAACATACATCTCTGTATTGTAGTTTAACTGCCAAAGCCTTCCCAGGGGCCTTCTTATTGGACCCTAGAGAGGTTTGCCACTCCAACAACTCCCCCCAAGGCCTGTGGGCAGTTGTCTGTTGCAGAGCTCCACTAGTCCCACAGGAACGGATGTTTCTCCTCCATCCCACAAGTTACAATTGTCCCCTTAAAACCTCAGAACCAGTTTGGATTGTTTCTGTTCTGGTTCAGTTTGGGGAAAAGAGTAAAGTTGGCTCTTATTTTTTCTCATTGCTGGTGTGGCCATTTCCATGTGCACAGTGATAGTGCAGCAGATACATACTTCGCACTACAGCCGATGTACATGCTAATCAAAAGGCAGCAATGACCAACACCAGAGTTCCTCTGAGCCAATGGCTCCGCAGGCTGACCTGGTTAAGGTGTGCCAGTTTCACAGCTAACAGTGCACAAGGCATTGATGTGGCCAGCATCACGTCTGACCACCTCTGACTGCCGCTGGGTGACTTGGATGTGGAGTTTTAGTGTGCGATCAAGTGAGACTCAGCTTCCCCAACCTTCAGGATTGTAGTTAAGTGCCTTGCCCACTCCACCACACAGCCATGAGCACTGGGCAGCTGTTCATTTCCCACTGAGGGAAGCAGGGGATGAGGAGTCAGGCCTCTTGGACTCTATTTCCAGTGCTCACTCTCACTCTGTGATATTGGGCAGGTCGTGGCCTGTCCCTGTATCTCAGTTTCCCCATTTCTCCACTGACTGCATTGATAACATGGGGATATGCCGAGGCTTAAGAAATGAACGTTTAAGCACTTCGATAAACTCTGCTGAAAGACACTACGGCAGGACAGAGTTCTTACCTCACCATTATCCCGAGGGAGTTGCAGCGCTCCCGGTGTCTAGGATTAATGCCAGTTTCAATTGTTTTCTAGATCTCTGCTTTGCAGTCAAACACTCTGATGCGGAAGGTGAAGCGGACACTGCCCAGCCCCCCTCCGGAGGAAGCTCACCTGCCCCTGGCCAGCCAAGCCCACTCCCAGCTGTACTTGCCCAGCTTCATGCAGAAGGGGGTAGGAGAGCAGGCCACTCAGGTAACCAAAGCCAGCCTTCTCAGAGACATCGACCGTGACCTGAAGCTGGTGGAGCATGAGTCCACGAAGCTGCGGAAGAAGCAAGCAGAGCTGGATGAGGAAGAGAAGGAGATCGATGCCAAGCTGAAGTACTTGGAGCTGGGCATTACTCAGAGGAAGGAGTCTCTTCTGAAGGAGAGGGGAGGGCGGGATTACCCTTACCTGAGATGCCTAGGTGAGAACCGGGACTACATGTCTGATAGTGAGCTGAACAATTTACGCCTCTCCAGCTATGAGGGCAGCAGTCTGCTCAGCAGGCCCAGCACTGCCCCCACTAACCATTATGCTGACTTCTCCAGCACGCAGTACACATCAGCCTCCTCCTACGCCCCCTACCCATACCCAGCAGCCCTACCAGGCCCTGCCGCCTTCCAGCAAACACGGCTCCAGCCCCCCCATTACCCTGTGGTCAGCAGTGGCACATCTCAGAATGGCTTCCAGGCTGGTCAGCTCCCCGCCTTCCCCTCCCAAGGTACATATCAGACACACAGCTTCCCTCCCAGCACTGGTTACCAGCCCCAGCTGGGCTTGCAGAGCCATCAAGGCTTTCGGCCACCTCATCACTACCAAGCTCAGACCACATATCCCAATCAGCCGCCCTCACAGCCGGCACAGAGTGCCCTCTTCCAAACACAGGCAGATGTGCACGCCATGCACCAGAAGCCACGGCAGACATCACTAGCAGACTTGGAACAAAAGATCCCCACCAATTATGAAGTGATTGGAAATCCCACCGTGGTGATCTCCTCAGCAGCCCCAGAAGTTACTTACAGCCCCACGACAGTGACCGGCAGCTATGCCCAGCACAAGGCCCCAGAGGCCAGTCCAGCTGACCAGAGCAATGCCGTGCAAAGCCCCTCAGCCAGTTACTCTTCAGATTCTCTGTACGCAAACCTGGAGCAGAACATTCCCCGCAACTATGTGATGATCGAGGACATCAGTGAGCTGACCAAAGAGAGCACTGCGGCAGACAGCCACAAGGGGGAGATGCAGGTGCAGAGCAGCACTGGCCGCCAGATCAAAGAGAAGAGTGAGCTGGTGGAGACGGAAGGCTCCAGCAGAACTTGCTGCTACTCCAAAGCAGAGGAGGAGTCAGAGGAGGATATGTATGATCAGCATGGTGCTGACCATCGGGGGAAGAACAGCTACCACAGGGGCATGGAGAGCAATGGCAGGATGTCAGGCAGCTCCAGTGGCCCCTGCTCCTATTACGGGGACGATTATCGGCACTCCACACGCTCAGACAAGCATGGCTCTGGACTGGGGATGCAGAAGCATTCCTCCAAAAACCTGGCTCCTGCTGTCATCTCGTCCAAACGCAGTAAACACAGGAAACAAGGCATGGAGCAAAAGATCTCCAAATTCTCCCCCATAGAAGAAGCCAAAGATGTGGAGTCGGACCTGGCCTCCTACACAGTGACTACGTCTATCAGCAGCAGCAATGTGGCATCCAGGGCAAAGAAGCTTCAGGACGAGATCACCTATGGCCTCAAGAAGAACGTGTATGAGCAGCAGAAATACTATGGCATGTCCAGCAGGGATATGACGGAAGAGGACGATCGAGCATACAGCACTGGAAGCAGATCTAGATCGTCTGGTTATGGGACAGAAAAAACATCAAGCCGCGATGCCAGCAGCAGAAGCAAGTCCTATGAGAGAGAGTGCATGGAGAAGCCTCAGAAAGGAAGCTCCAAACCATCTTCCCTTAGTATGAGTCAGACTCGTGGGCGGCCTTCGATTCGTACACAGACATCGGAAGAGGAAAGTCCCATCAGCCCTTTAGGAAAGTCTGTGGGTGTGTCCCGCTCCTCAGGTGGACCTCTCCCTCAGTCCTCTGGGGACAGCTGTTCCCAGTTCTGCTCCAGCCACTCGTTGCCTGATGTGCAAGAACATATCAAAGATGTGCCAAGGAACCACTCTTACAAGCATGAAGAAGGTTACATCATGGATGATTCACATTGTGTTGTTTCAGACAGTGAAGGTAACAGTTACCTGTGGTGACATACCCCAGAGCATGCTCCTACGGGTCATTTGCAAAGACAGTCTCACAGCCTGCGTTTGCGTACCATGTGCCTTTCTCCCTTGTTCCACTGCATGTTCCGGGTGTCTGGTGGTAGCATGTTAGTGTTCAGTGCCTGCTGCATGTAACGATGTGTTGTATTTGTTGGGGAGGGGTCTATGATGTGTCCCAGATGCATGTGATAAGCTGCTTGCATTCTTTTATCTCATTGCATGGCTTCCGTGTGGGATATGCTCCCACCTCGGGACCGAGAGACTGACTGTGCTCTGTGTTTGGTTTCTGAAGCCTATCATTTGGGTCAGGAGGAGACAGACTGGTTTGATAAGCCCAGGGAAGCTCGCTCAGAGCGGGTAAGGCACTACACTGGCCACTTCTCCTCCCAGAAGAGACCTCCCATCAAACACACCTTTCATGATTACGATGAGCCTCCAGATGAAGACCTGTGGCAGCACGATGACTATTCTCAGGCACGTCACTCTTCTTCCAAAGACCACCGGCACCATGGAGAGTATGGAAGGCACTCAGCCGCTTCCCGCCACCCGAGTGATGAACAGGCCAAGAGGACATCCAAGCAGCATGCCCGAGACCAGGGCCGTCATGAAGCCCGCACACACATGCAGCCATCTGCCCAGAAGAAGGCTCAGCAGTCAGACATGAGAGCCCAGACAGCTTTCCCCTCCAGCTCAGCAGAGTACTCGCAGCAGTCCCAGCAGCCGTCCAGCTACCACCATACCTCAGAGTCCCAGAAATCCCAACGGCAAGCGGAGCATGGGCCACTGCCCCAACAGCCGAAAGGAGAGCCTTTGCTGCACCATTCTCAGCAGCAGCCGCAAACAAGACAGCAGCAATCCGGGCAACAGCAGCTGCCATCCAGGCAGCAGCAGCCATCAGCCAGGCAGTCTCCACAACAACAAGCAGGCCCTTTGCAGCAACCTCCTCAGCCACAGAAGGAGCAGCAGCAGCAGCAAGCTAGGCTGCAGCAGCAGCCAGGGGCTCAAGGACTACCCTCTTCTCGGCCACCGCAACAACAACCCATCCAATCCCAGCATGTCGGGAAGCCCCAGTCAACCCTCCCTGCACAGCCAGGCAGTCACCAAATAGGGCTAGTAAGTGCACATGCTCTTTGGCCATTGGTTCATCACTTACACAGCAGGTGCCTGGCTGATGGTTTGTCCTGCAGCACTGGGGATGGCACCCTGGGAGGATCTGGTTGCACAGGAAGGAGGCAGAGACTGGGAGCCCCTGGTGCATCCCAAGGCACAGGCCGTGCACTGTCATGAGCTCCCCCAGTCCACAGCAGCACAGAGGAGTACATCGTGCAGTGAGGAGGGCCCCCGGCTGCTAGGTAGCTGATGTGTTCTGTCGCACAGGAGACAATTAGGATGTGCCACAGCAGGAAAGGAGTTAAATTATGGAGATCTCAGGGAAGCGGCAGAGCTGAGGCTGTGCCAAGATCAGCACTAAGAGCAGGAATAAAATCCCTCAATTTCACCCTTTATTGCCTGACTTCAGGCTCCAGTTGTCCAGTTAAACACACCCAGAGCTACCGCCTCCCCTCCCCCCACTTGGCCAGGACAAGCCAACTGCCTTACAGCACAATGAGCCAATGGCACTGCTCAGGTCTGCCGGCTATTTCCATTCTCCAGCGCAGCCAGCTGAGCATGGAGGGCATAAGGGAGAGATGAGACTGGGGAAGATCGGAGGGCTGGGGGGAGCCAGGGAGGAGGGAGTGGGGAATGTGGGGATCAGGAGAGAGAACAGATGGGAGGGGCCATGTGAAGGAAGCAAGGATTTGGGGTAGGGGGTGGGGGGAGCAGATGAGATTGGGGAGCTGGGCAGACAATCCATGCCCCCAGACTGGTGCATAGGCCTCCCCCCGACCAGCTACCTCCTGAGCCAGGCCCAGCGCCTGCCCTCTGAGGAAGTGCAGAGGAGGGAGCAGCTGACTGGGTGGCGTCGGCTGTGAATTGCGAGGGATGACAGAGGCTGGGCGATTGCCTTGGGGAGCCAGGCTGGCTTGCAAGGCAGGCCTTTGTGTGTGGGAGGAGATGTGCATGTGTGTGGCTGGGAGCTGGGGGGTGTCTGGCTGGGTTTCCCAGGAGGCAACATGCGTGATCCTGGGTTGATATAGTCTTTGGCCTGGTGCGAGGGCTGGATTTTCTGCTGGCGCTTACTGATGTGCCCCATGCCACTGGGACTGCTGTTCTGCCAGCCCCATGCCCTATTCACCTGCCCACCCATGCACAGAGAGACCAGGGGAATTCTGAAATATGCATTTCATGTTACAGCCAAAAGCGGATCAGGTGGATATGCTCAAACCCACCACAAAAGTGCCACCACCGCACAGGAGAGCGCCCCAAGCACAGCCACTGGGAAAGACTGCAGCAGGTCAGTGAGCCAGATCGACACATTGGGCCCTGCCAGGCCACCTGCGCCCATGCTGGCTGGCAGTGCCCTTGGCACTGAAGGAGCAACCAGGCACCAGCTGTGTTCGCTAGGGCCATGGCTGCCTGATCTCTCCAAAGAGAAGATCCACTTTTATCCCTCCCTAGCACGTCACAGCATTCAGAGGCTGAGATCACTCAGGGCCTGGAAATAAATGCGTCCCGCCCTTGGCAGGCTATGGAATGGGGCCAGATCCCCAGCCTAGCACTGGGCGGTCATGGTCCTCAGGGCAGGAGAGGGGTCAACACTGACTAGGGTTACCATCCGTCCGGGTTTCCCTGGACATGTCCGGCTTTTGGGTCTTTAAATAGCCGTCCGGGGCCGTCCGGGGGGAATTTGTAAAAAGCTAAAAATGTCCGGGATTTCCCCCCGGACGGCTATCTAAAGACCCAAAAGCGGCTGACAGGGCAGCCGCGCCGGATTGAGCCGCTCAGGCAGCAAACGCCCCTCCCCCGCTGCAGCTTCAGCACGCCTGTAGCAAAACGGGAGCAGGAGCTGTTTGTGCCGCTACAGGTGGCCTGTCAGGGGGCAGGGGTGTGGAGAGGGATTGGGGCAGTCAGGGGACAGGGAGGGTTAGATGGGTTGGAGGTTCGGGGGGAGGGGGGGCAGTCAGGGAACAGGCAGCGGTTGGATAGGCGTGGGAGTCCCGGGGATCTGGCGGGGGCAGGGGTGTGGCTAGGAGTCAGAACAGTCAGGGGACAGGTAGGGTGGGGGGGTCTCAGGAGGGGGCAGTTGGGGACAAAGATAAGGGAGGCTTAGATAAGGGGTGGGGTCCCGGGGGGTGATTAGGGGCAGGGGTCCCGGGAAGGGGCGATCAGGGGACAAGGAGCAGGGAGGGTTGGATGGGTTGGGGGTTCTGTGGGGGGCAGTCAGGGGAGCGGGAATTGGGAGGGAGTGGCTAGGGGGCGGGGCTACACCCCCCCCCCCCGGAGTGTCCTCTTTTTTGAAAGTTCAAATATGGTAACCCTAGCACTGACCCAGGGTGGGTTGGCATCCCCCAGTCAGGGAAGCAGATGTGCAGAAGGTGCCCAAAAGCAGCCTGCCCTAATCTGTATCAGTCATGCCACAGTCTCCTGGCAGCTGAAAGCACCTGGGCTCTGGCCCCAGCTCTAATAAGTCACATAGGTGCTGCCCGTGCCGGGGAGGGGCTGTGGCTGGGTTCTCCTCCTTACTATGGCTCTATATATTCCCTGGCAGGTATTAAAGTGGGTCAGAAGCCAGAAGGGGCTCCCCCACCCACTGGGGCAGCAGCTGGACAGCCTGGGGTGGATGGAGAGAGCATGTTCTCCAAAATCCTGCCAGGAGGAGCTGCAGAACAAGCAGGCAAACTGACAGAAGGTAAGGCTATGTCTACACTTGCAGAGTTTTTTTGCTGACAGTTTTGTCGGTGATAGAAAAGCGCTAAAAGAAAAGCACTGGTTTGTGTTCACATTGTTTTCCACAGGTGTCAGAGTGTGTTTACATATGCAGCACTTGCATTGCAGATGAGAGGAGTGCACTGTGGTAGCTATCCCACTATGCACTGCTCCGGGATACAAAGCAAATCATTATTATGGCAGGGGTGGATGTGTGTGTGTGTGTGTGAGTGAGACAGTCGCCGGAAGCAACCAGTCCTAAAGCGGGGGGGGGGAGACCCCCACCCCCAGCCCCCCCCTCCCTCCCTGACTCTGCACAACACATTCTGTCTGCCTGCCTCTGTTTGCATTGTGGGAAGCAGCAGGAGCATTCCACAATAATGATTTGTTTTGTGTTCCAGAGCAGTGACAGCACCAGCTGTCAGAACGGAGCTAAAGGGGAGGGGCGCCTACGTGCAGGCAGGACTGCTGAGTTTCAAAGATCGGCCATTCCCACTCTGCATTGTGGGACAGCTCTGGAGGGCAATTAGACCAGTAAAAGCAATCAAGAGTCTTCACTGGCACATCTGCGCAAAAGAATCAGCGCAAAAAGCAAAAAGACTCTCGTTGGGGTGGTTTTATTTTTGTGCTGAAACTGCTCAGTTTCAGCGCAAAATCTGGATTTCTAGTGAAGACGCTAGTGTATTTTTTGTGCAAAAATTACAATAGGACCTCAGAGGATCCCTCCTCCAGTTCAGTGTTACTTTCCATGTCTTTCAACTGTTGCTGATGCCATGAGCAGAGAGAAAGGAAGAAGTATTTTGAGGTGTCCATTCCCCTTTCTTATAGCTCTCTTTTTTTGAAAACCACCTCCAACTGAGGTTCAGGCGACAGAAAGTTTGTTTGGGCAGGAATCTCAAGCTGTTCCTTTGTCAAAATGTAAATTTTTACCCACATTCTCTTTCCTGCTAAAGAATGGCCACTTAGCCAGGTGATGGTCCATTTGATTCTGTTGACATCTGGCTGAGGCATCAGTTTGCCATTTGTCTCTGAGGAACTGGTTTGTGGTTGTTTTCCTGGACTTGGAACGTCTCAGAAACATCATACAGTAGAATCTCATAACTTACATACAATGCTGATCATTATTGTCTTGGAAAAGTGTGTGTCACAACAAAGTATGAGTTTTCAAAGGATATCTCGCAAGGCATACTTTTTACAAAATTTATCATAGTCTTTAAAAAGGGTGAACATAGAGGGACAGACTGTCACAAGAGTCGCTGCTGGCTCTCACTGTGCTGAGTGTCTGGCGGCCGGGAGTAAATTAGATGGGAAGGACAAGATCAGGAAAATGGGGCAGGATCGAACTTGACTCGAGTGAGGGGGGTGGAGGAGACCAGAGCCACAGGGGAATCTACTTAGTGAGAATCTGATTGAAGGATCTGCCGGGGGATTGCTAATGAAGTCCCTGCTCATGCTGAGAAACAGGTAGGTGGCACTTTGGGGACTTGTGCCCAATCTGACTGCATTCTCACTTCAGAGCCCCCCACCAGCCTGTGGGACAGCAGGCCTGCTGCCCTGCCAGACAGACCAGGCCAGAGCTCAGCAATGGATACCCAGCTCCTCCTGCTGCATTTGTGCCAGGAAAGGCTGTGCTGACCGCTGATGCCTGAGTCCAGCAGAAGGTCCTCAGCTGGGATTGTGCCTCCCTAAGTCCCTTTAAAGAGCGGGGCTTAGGCCTGTCAAAGCTAATTCCCCACTCTGGCACTTTGAGTGCAGAAGTGGGGCCCGCAAGGATTCTAAAAATTAATACTGGCCACTCCAGGCTTGTATTAAACTCCCAAGGTTACAGCTTTTCTCTGACCTTGGATTGGTAGATGCTGCCACCACCCAAGTGCAGAATCCCTTTGAGAGCCCAGGAAGGTGCACTTGGGAATTCCTTCCTGTGAGGTACCCTCAAGTCCTTTCATCCCCCCCCCAGGGAAGAGCTGAGAAAGAAGGGGGGGGAAAAGGGAAATCAGCTATTGGCACCAGCTAATTAAACAATGTGCACAAACCTCTTCAGACACAAAAATCCAATTCTGTTCTTAAAAAAGGTAAAATTTATTAATAAAAAAAGAAAGAAAATACATCTGGGAACTCAGGCTATTGCTAGAGTTTAAAAGAGCAACTACAAGAATTAAGCACCAAGAATAGCTTTCTTGAGGTCCAGCTTAAAGGTTACAAGCAAAACAAAAGCACCTGGGGTTAGCACAGAGGAATCCACAAGCCCCAACAAAATAAAAGGGATAAACCTAATGACGTCTTCCTAGACATTTCCTGATCTACTTACATATCTGGGGTTTTAAATGATTAGTTTCTAGGTATGATACTGATGATTTTTCATATCTGGCCCAAGCTTCTTATAGCATAGCTATGCCCTGTCCGCCTCTCCCTGGGAAAACAACAGACAGACAAAAGGGGGTCTTTTTTCAATTTTAAAAAGTTCTAGCCTCCCTCTAGGCTCTTTTGGCCAGGTACTTTCCTTTTACCTATGCATAGCAGTGAGACTTTAACCCTTTACAGGTAGAGCAATTAGAGAACAGTTACTAAGAGGGGTTTTGTAGCTACTGGATATCCATAAAAGAGAGCTACCCCACCACTTCATTTATCACACCCCCCCCCCATTTATCACGCTACCCCCAAATCAGAGACGGTGTTGGACAGCCTGGTTCAGGTCAGGTCCACACGGCTGGGATTTCTTCCTGGAGGTTTAGGAAAACAGAGTTAATAAGATACATGCACCTCTAATTTTACTACTAATTACATGAAGAACTAAACAGTATTTTCCACATTTTAAGGACTACAATGACAGAATACAGGGACATTTTTACCCAGCTGATTCTGGGAAACCTTCCCCGGAGCCACTTTGTTAGAGGCTCCTGAAATGTGTTGTATTTCAAAATCAAAGTCTTGAAGAGCTAAACTCCACTGAAGGTTTTTTGTTCGTCTCCTTGAGTGTGTGAGGCCACTTCAGTGCAGCACGGTCAGTCTGCAGATGGAAACGCGATCCCCAAATGTATGGGCGTAGCTTCTCCAGACCATACACAATGGTGTAACATTCTTTTTCTGAGACTGACGAGTGGCTTTCCCTCTCAGAAAGTTTATTGCTGAGAAACACGACAGGATGGAATTGTTGATCTGGTCCTTCCTGCATTAAAACAGCTCCTACACCATGCTCGGACCCATCTGTGGTTACAACAAAAGGTTGATCGAAGTCTGGGGCCCTTAGTCCAGGGTCAGACGTAAGGGCTGCTTAAGCTGGTTAAAGGCTTTCTGACACTTCTCAGTCCACTGAACTGCATTTGGCTGTTTTTTTCCTGGTTAGGTCGGTCAGTGGGGTGGCAGTTTGGCTGTAGTGTGGTACAAATCGTCTGTAATACTCGGCCAAGCCCAAGAAGGATTGGACCTGCTTCTTTGACTGAGGGACTGGCTAATTTTGGATAGCATTTACCTTAGCCTGTAGGGAGTTGATAGTTCCTTGACCCACCTGGCGTCCAAGGCACATTACCCTGTTTAGGCCTATTTGACATTTTTGGCCCTAACGGTTAATCCTGCCTCCCTTATGCGCTGGACGAGCTTTTCTAAATAATCCCGAACCACTTCTTTCTCCACAGAGTGGATGAGAAGCTGGATATGAGTCAGCAGTGTGTCCTTGTTGCCAAGAAGGCTAACGGCATATTGAACTGCATTAGTAAGAGCATTGCCAGCAGATCAAGTGAAGTGATTATTCCCCTCTATTCAGCACTGGTGAGGCCACATCTGGAGTATTGCATCCAGTTTTGGCCCCCCCACTACGCAAAGGATATGGACAAATTGGAGGGAGTCCAGCAGAGGGCAAAAAAAAAAAAAGAATGATTAGGGAGCTGGAGCACATTACTTATGAGGAGAGGCTGAGGAACTGGGATTATTTAGTCTGCAGAAGAGAAGAATGAGGGGGGATTTTATAGCTACTTTCGACTACCTGAAAGGGGGTTCCAAAGAGGATGGATCCTAGACTGTTCTCAGTGGTACCAGATGACAGAACAAGGAGTAATGGTCTCAAGTTGCAGTAGGTTGGATATTAGGAAAAACTTTTTCACTAGGAGGGTGGTGAAGCACTGGAACAGGTTACCTAGGGAGGTGGTGGAATCTCCTTCCTTAGGGGTTTTTAAGGTGAAGCTCGTCAAAGCCCTGGCTGGGATGATTTAGTTGAGGATTGGTCCTGCTTTGAGCAGAGAGTTGGACTAGATGACCTCCTGAGGTCCCTTCCAACCCTGATATTCTATGATTCTATGTTACCTGCTGCCTGTTTCCACTCAGCCAAGGACATTTATTCCTCAGGTGCTCAGTGGACTTACAATGATAGCACCTTTTGGGCTCCTCTGCTCGTACAGGAGACTTGGGACAAGTAAGAGGGATATGGGGAGATGAATGCCCAGCCTCCTTTTTCCCAGGGGTAAAACGGTGATTCTGCTTTCCACCAACCCTGTATCTTTCTGCCACTGGTTTATGTTTAATTCCATCTTGTGACTGCTTGTAAGAGTCTGAAAACCCAGCTAATTCCCCCACCTCATTCACCTTTTTGTCCCACAAATACTGTTTTACATCATCACTCCACATATTCAGGAACTGTTCCTGAGTAACTAAATCACACATTTCTTCCAGGCTTGTAATGCCTCACCCACTTGTCCAACAAATCTCTCATTTCATTTACATAAGCCACATTAGTCAATCCAGATCCCCTCTTAAGACTCCTGAATTTAACCCTGTAGGTTTCAGGTGAAATCTGAAACTGTTTTAAAACCAGTTCCTTAAATTTATCATAGTTTGAAGTATCAATAGGCATCTTATTGAATATGTCCAGAGCTCTCAGTCAATTTTGCAACTAAAGTAGTCATTTTTTGATCTCCAGGAATTGCATGGAGAGTGCACAGTCTCTCAAAGGTGATGAAATATTCAGCAATATCACTGGATTCATCATACTGTGGACATAACTGCTCCCATTTGTGGATTTTTGGGGAAGTGGAGCCAGCTGCTGAAGTGTTTTGTCTCTTTCACTCCATTACAGCCAGTTCATGCTTCTGGGTCTCAATCTGGGCCTGTATTTCTCTGTCTTTTAATTCCAGGGCTAGCTGCCTCTCTCTTTCCTTCTCCTCCTGAGCATCTTGCTGGGCTTCAAGCTCTTTGTCTTTTAACTCCATGGCTCTTTTGTGAGCAGCTTCCTCCCTGGCTGCTTCTGCTTCTTTGAGCCTCATTTGAAACTCGCGATGTGATGGGTTTGATCACAAAGACCCCCTTGGGACGGTCACCTGGTGTTTTGTGACTAACTCTGAGCCCGTTTTCCCTGCCTGCTTGGGACTCCAGAACCCTGTCTTGAGCCAGATACGCTAATCTGCTGCGACACAGGCCCTGGGTCTGACCCACACCCCCAAACCTGCAGACTTAACTGAAAACAGCTTAGCAAGTGCTCCTGTCTCTAGCACCCAGACACCCAGCTCCCAATGGGATCCAAACCCCAAATAAATCCGTTTTACTCTTACTCATAAATTGTCCACCCTCTATTACACTGATAGCTGTTTGCTCCCCCAGGTATTAATTGCTTATTCTCGGTTAATTAATAAGCAAAAGTGATTTTATTAAGTATAAAAAGTAGGATTTAAGTGGTTCCAAGTAATAACAGACAGAACAAAGTAAGTTACCAAGCAAAATAAAGCAAAACACGCAAGGCTAACTTAATACACTAAGGATCTAGTTACAAATACTAACTTCTCATGCTAGATGTTATCTCAGGTACAATACTTTTAAGACCAACATTGTAGTTTATGGCCTAGGTCCAGCAATCACTCACATCCCCGTAGTTACAGTTCTTTGTTCCAGTTTCTTTCAGGCATCTCTTTGGAGTGGAGAGGCCATCTCTTGAGCCAGCTGAAGACAAAAATGAAGAGGCTTCCATGGCCTTTTATATTCTCTCTCTTGTGGGCAGAAACCCCTTTGTTCTTCTGTGCAAAAATCACAGCAACAAGATGGAGTTTGTAGCCAACTGGGCAAGTCACATGCCCATGAATGCTTCAGCTTTTTGCAGGTCGATGCCATTGTTTACATGTTAGTTTGAACATTCCCAGGAAAGCTCAGATGTGGATTTCCGTCTCCCAAAATCCATTGTTAGTTAAGTACTCCTAATTACTTGAATAGCCCCTTCACAATATATTGGCCAAACCTCCCTTATGTGTTTCATAGAATCATAGGGTTGGAAGGGACCTCAGGAGGTCATCTAGTCCACCCCCCTGCTCAAAGCAGGACCTAATCCCCAACTAAATCATCCCAGCCAGAGCTTTGTTAAGCCTGACCTGTCCAGATCTGATGCCCACACATTACAAATTGGGAAACTCATGGTGATCGGGCGAGGTCCCGGATGACTGGAAAAAGGCTAATGTAGTTTCCTACAGCAAACACTTCAAATACAAGCATAGAGCCAATGCTCATAACTTCAGATATACAAATCATACATATAGGATGAATATATTCAGTAGATCATAACCTTTGCAAAGATATGTTACATGGCATATCTAGCACAAAGCATATTCCAATTAGGTTATATTTATACTTATAAGCATATTTCCATAAACATATGGAGTGCAACATCACAGTCAGTATGTACAGCTTTCCTCTGGGTGTCTTCTTAGGGAAAGGACCCAGAATATCCACAGCTACGTGCTGAAATGGAACCTCAATTATGGGGAGCGGCTGGAGAGGGGCCTTGACCTGGTCTTCGTGCTTTCCCACCCTCTGGCACACCTCACAAGACCGGACATAGGTAGAAACATCTTTGCCCATTCCCTCCCAGTGGAATGACTTTTCCAAATGGTCTTTGGTCCTATTCACCCCAGCATGGCCACTAGGGTGATCGTGGGCTAAGCTCAAGAGCTTTTCCCTATACTTAGTTGGAACTACCAACTGTCTCTGAGGAAGCCAGTCCTCCTTGTGCCCACCAGAAAGGGTTTCCTTATACAAGAATCCTCCTTCTACAACAAACCTGGACCTATTAGAAGAGCTGGTGGGTCGTTCCGTGCCGCTGTCCAAGGTCCCTTGAGTCTCTCATCCGCTTCCTGCTCTGCCTGGAATTGCTCCCTTGATGCTGGAGACATTAGTTCTTCTTCGAGTGATTGTTCATGTCCATTCCAAGCAGGTGTGTGCGCGCCACGTGCACGCCAGCCGGAAGATTTTACTATAGCAGCGTCCGTAGGGTCGGCTTCGGCGCCCCCTGGAGTGGCGCCTTCATGGCGCTGTATATAGGGGCCAGCCGACCCTCCACCCCTTCAGTTCCTTCTTATCGCCGGTGACGGCTAGCTGGAACTTCGCTTGCTTTTCAGCGATCATGGCAGTGTTCCGTCTTAGTTGTAAATAGTTAGTCAGTTGGTTAGTTTAGAGTTAGTTTAGATAGATAGTTGTTGGGGTTTTTTTCCCCGCAACGTTTTCGTCACCCCACTGGGGCATGCCCGGGTCCCCAGGGTTCAAATTCTGCAGGGACTGCGGGAAATTCATGTTTAAGAGTGATCCGCACTCTTCGTGCTTAAGGTGCCTCGGGGAGAGCCACCAAAGAGACAGGTGCAGTATCTGCAGGGTATTTCGCCCCAGGACTCTCAAAGATAGAGAGCAGAGACTTAAAGTCCTCCTAATGGAAGCGGCCCTGTGGCCACAATCGGACCCTGGGCCTGCCGATCCGGCACCCAGCACTTCATCCTCGGTGCGCAGTGCCCCGGCACTGGCGATAAGTCGTGAGCCCAAAGCCTCCAAAGCCCAGCACCGGAGAGAGCTGGCGCACAAGAAATCGGCCTCGGTGAGACATCGTTCACCATCGCCAGTGCCGGTTAAAAAGAAGAGGCCGGTGAGAGAACATTCCCCCCCACCAGGACCCTAAGGGGCCAGCGCCGTCCACGAGTGCTGCGGACAGGCCGCGCCGCAGACCCATTCTGCTATCCCGTTGACTCCCGCCCCGAAGAGGGTACGGTTGAGTCCGGACAGGCCTAGATCCCCAGACATTATAGAGGAAGTGCGCCTCCCATCGACACCAGAGGCGTTTGAGGCTGCCTCAGACCTCTTGAGCCTCCCGGTGCCGGCTTTGCCGCACCGGTGGAGAGAACCTCTGGATTCCGCTCGACCCCAGTTACAATCTCGGGGCAAACCGCCCCTTCTATGTCCTCGTACTCGGAGACCTCTGACTCGGAGGCGGACTCGTACCGCTCCAATAGATCGAGGAGCAGACGATCATCCTCACGTGTGAGTGCCCAGCCTTACCCGCCGCAGTGGCAGCAACAGTGGCAACCCCCCCCCCCCCCCCAGTGGCCGTTCTGGACGCCATGGGCCTACCACAAGTCAGTGGGTCAGGCGTATGGACCCCACTCACGGGCCGCATCAGTCTCCTCGACGTCGGTGGCCCTGCCGCTGATGTCCCCACCACTGGCACCACCGTCTGACAGGAGTGTGCCACAATGGGACACGGCACCGCCTAGTCAGGCACCGGCAGGGACCATGCTCCCAACGCCGCAGGCACCGCCCAGCATGCCTCGTCGCTCGGTGTCGACCCCGGTACCGGCCGCAGTGCCGCATCCTGAACCCGCACCGGCCGCGCAGCCTGAATACCATGTGCTGCAGGCCCTGGTAGAGGTAGAGGGTATAGAAGAAGGCCCTCTTCAGAGGATCTCCTCCTCTTCCTCGTCGGATGAGGCAGTGGCGGGAACGTCAGCGGCGGGAACGTCAGCAGCACCGGCTCTAGAGGACAATAGGATCCTCCAACAGCTGCTTACTCGAGCAGCCCAGAGCCTCTCAATCCAAACGGAGGAAATCGAGGTGGATACTGATCCAGTGGTGGACATCCTGACCCTGTCGGGCCCATCCAGGGTGGCCCTGCCTCTCATAAAGACCATTGCGGATACAACCTGCACTTTGTGGCAGACGCCAGCCTCATTGGCCCCCACAGCTGAAAGGACTGAGAGGCGATATTTTGTTCCATCCAAGGGCTATGAACATCTTTATACACACCCTCCCCCGAACTCCCTAGTAGTAGATGCGGCCAACCAGAGGGAACGCCAAAGGTTCCAGGGAGCTACGCCAAAAAATAGAGAGGCCAAGAGATTGGACCTGTTAGGGCGAAAGGTGTATTCGACAGGGGGTCTGCAGTTGCGCATAGCCAATCAGCAGGCCATAGTGAGCCGGTATGGACACAACACGTGTTTGGTTTTGTCTAGGTTCGCGGAACTCCTTCCCCAGGAATCGCGAACTGAGTTTTCAGCCCTGGTCGAGGAGGGAAAATTGATTACTCGAGCTTCCCTCCAGGCAGCCTTGGACGTGGCCAATTCAGCCTCACGCACGCTGGCGACTGGTCTGGTCATGAGGCGGGGAGCCTGGCTTCAAGTTTCAGGCCTCCCACATGAGGTCCAACAGACAATCCAAGACCTCCCCTTCGAAGGGCCCATGCTCTTCTCGGAGAAGACGGATAAGAGGCTACATAGCCTAAAGGATTCATGGGCTACCCTTCGCTCACTAGGCCTACACACCCCGGTCACTCAGCGTAGGCAGTTCAGGCCGCCACAGGCCCCACAGCCATACCAGCCTCAAAATCACGCGGACGCATTACGCAGAAGGGCAAGGACAGGCAGAAGGAGGCAACAACAGCAGCCCTCCGGCCAGTCATCTGCCCAACCAAGGCCTCCACAGGGGCCTAGACCACCATTTTGATGGCCCGGTCGAGGACGACCTACCGGTCAGAACTCTGGATCCTACCTTACCTTTTCGTCACGTCTGTCCCCCTTCTATCGTGCGTGGGCCTGGATCACATCGGACAGTTGGGTGCTTTGCACAGTAGAGAGGGGATATTCTATCCAGTTCTCCTCCCTCCTGCCCCACCAGCCCCCCTCCCCGTCCCTCTTCAGGGACCCCTCTCACGAGCAACTTCTAATTCAGGAAGTGCAGTCCCTCCTCGCAGCAGGGGCAGTAGAGGAGGTTCCTCAGGAGCTCAGGGGCAGGGGCTTCTATTCCCATTATTTCCTAATACCGAAAGTGAAAGGGGGCCTCAGACCTATTCTGGACTTGCGGCGTCTCAACAAGTTTGTAAAGAAGCTCAAGTTCTGCATGGTCTCCCTGTCCTCCATCATACCTTCCATGGATCCAGGAGACTGGTATGCCGCCCTCGACTTAAAGGACGCATACTTTCACATTGCAATAATCCCTCAGCACAGGCGTTACCTCAGATTTGTCGTGGGCAACGCCCATCTACAGTTTACGGTTCTTCCTTTTGGACTGTCAGCAGCCCCAAGGATCTTCACAAAGTGCATGGCAGTCGTGGCAGCCTTCAGGTGTTTCCCTACCTGGACGATTGGCTCATCAAGGGCTGTGCCAAGGCACAGGTGGAGGCTCAGGTGGTCTTCATCAGGCAGACCTTCCTCGAGCTCGGCCTCTTACTGAACGAGGCCAAGTCCACACTTTCTCCAACCCAAAGAATCGAATTTATAGGGGCAGTTCTGGACTCGACACACGCCAGAGCATACCTCTCACAGGCCAGGTTCCAGACTATATCCAACATTATTCTCGGCCTCCAACGTTACCCGACCACCACAGCAAGAAATTGCCTCAAGTTGCTAGGGCACATGGCGGCATGTACCTATGTGGTGAGCCACGCCAGATTCAGACTGTGTCCGCTCCAGTCCTGTTGGCAGGGGTGTATCGGCCGGGCAGGGACTCCCTAGAATCAGTGGTGACGCTACCTCAGCCACTGTTGGACTCCCTCCAATGGTGGCTCGACCCGCGGGAGGTCTGCACAGGAGTGCCTTTCGTCGGCCCCGAGCCCTCCCTATCCCTGGTAATGGACGCATCGGATGTGGGATGGGGTGCACATCTGGGCGACCTTAGGACCCAAGGCCTGGTCATGGGAAGACCTTTCGTTACACATCAATGTCAGGGAATTACGAGCGGTGCGCCTCGCATGCGTAGCCTTCAAATCCCAGCTGGCGGGCAGGTGCGTTTCTGTCCTCACGGACAACACTCCAACAATGTTCTATATCAACAAACAGGGTGGTGCTCGCTCCTCTCCCCTGTGCCGGGAAGCCCTCGCATTATGGGACTTTTGCGTACAGAACGTAATTCACCTGACAGCATCCTACCTCCCGGGGATGCAGAACGGGCTTGCAGATGTCCTCAGCCGCTCGTTCCAAGGTCACGAGTGGTCTATCCGCTGGGATATAGTACTCTCAATTTTCCGGCTCTGGGGTCATCCCCAGGTGGACCTGTTTGCCTCCAGAGAGAACAGGAAGTGTCGCCAATTCTGCTCCCTCATGGGGCGCAATCCGGGGTCTCTAACGGATGCCTTCCTCCTTTCTTGGGCAGACGGGTTATTTTACGCCTTTCCCCCCCGATTCCTATGGTTCACAGAGTAATCCTCAAGGCCTGCAGAGATCACGCTCGTGTCATCCTGATAGCGCCGGCGTGGCCGCGCCAGCACTGGTACACGTCGCTCCTGCATATGTCTACACGGGTACCCCTCAGGTTGCCCCTACTCCCGGACTTGATCACACAGGATTGGGGTTGCCTGCGTCACCCGAACCTGGAGTCGCTCCACCTCACAGCCTGGATGCTCCATGGCTAAACCCCGTGGAGATGCAATGCTCGCACCAGGTCAGGCAGGTCCTTCTTGGTAGCAGGAAGCCCTCAACAAGGACCACATACTTGGCCAAGTGGAAGCGCTTCTCCCTCTGGGCCACACAACGGGGTCAGTCTCCCTTGCTTGCCCCGGTCCCTCTCATATTGGACTATTTGCTACATCTGAGACACCTGGGACTCTCCCGGTCTTCGGTTCGAGTACACCTTGCTGCAATCTTGGCATTCCACCCTGGAGCGGGGGGTACCTCAGTGTTTGCGGACCCACTCATTGGTCGCTTCCTCAAGGGTTGTTACCGCACATTCGTCAACCTGTCCCTGCCCGTCCTCACAGGGCCCCCGTTCGAGCCGCTGGCTTCATGCTCGCTGTTATATCTTTCATATAAGGTCACGTTCTTGGTGGCTATCACATCAGCCGGAGGGTGTCGGAACTCAGGGCACTGACATCTGAACCTCCATACACCGTCTTCCACAAAGACAAGGTCCAACTCAGGCCGCACCCAGCGTTCCTTCCTAAGGTGGTTTCCCCATTTCACATGGGTCAAGACATTTTTCTCCCGGTGTTCTATCCGAAACCGCACTCCTCGGCTAAGGAGCATAGGCTGCATTCCCTGGACGTTCACAGGGCCCTCGCATTCTACATTGAAAGGACAAGACGCTTCAGAAAATCAACCCAACTTTTTGTTGCCGTGGCCAACAGGATGAAGGGGCTCCCGGTCTCTTCACAGCGGATCTCCTCTTGGATCAAAACCTGCATCCAGGAATGCTACAGTCGGGCTAACATTCCAGCCCCGCCTATCACAGCCCACTCCACAAGAGCACAGGCCTCTTCCGCTGTGTTCCTGGCCCAGGTCGTGATGCAGGAAATATGTAGAGCGGCCACGTGGTCCTCAATCCACACTTTTACGGCACATATGCCATCACGCACCAGGCCAGAGATGATGCAGCCTTTGGCCGCGCAGTACTCCAGTCTGCAGTGACCTCCGACCCCACCGCCTAGGTTCAGGCTTGTGAGTCACCTGCTTGGAATGGACATGAACAATCACTCGAAGAAGAAAAAACGGTTACTCACCTTTTTGTAACTGTTGTTCTTCAAGATGTGTTGTTCATGTCCATTCCAATACCCACCCTCCTGCCCCTCTGTCGGAGTGTCAGCAAGAAGGAAATGAGAGGGTGGCGGGTCGGCTGGCCCCTATATACAGCGCCATGAAGGCGCCACTCCAGGGGGCGCCAAAGCCGACCCTATGGACGCTGCTATAGTAAAATCTTCCGGCTGGTGTGCACGCGGCGCGCACACACCTGCTTGGAATGGACATGAACAATACATCTCGAAGAACAACAGTTACAAAAAGGTGAGTAACCGTTTTTTCCTCGCTGGGTTGTGGATTGGGCTTGGTGCTACTGGAAGCAATGCCTGTGATGGGGGTGTCTCCATTGACTGAGCTGCTTTCCACTGGTGCACAGGCTCCAGTTGAGCTTCTTGCACTGGTTTAGCAGCTGCTGCAGGTGCAGGCTCTATGGCACCCTTTGGTGTTGGCTCCCCTGACTCTGGTGCGGTTGCAAGCACAGGCTCTGGTGCTGACAGCTCCACCAGTTCCGATCCTTGGGCTGGTTCTGGCTGGGTCTCAGGAACTGGATCTACAACCACTGCCATAGACTCTGGTCTGGGGTCTGGTTTCATCACCTTTGGAGGCTCAGGAATGGAGTTAGGTGTGGAGGCCTGTTTAGCCTGGCTGTGGGTGACCATCCCCACCCTTTTTGTTAGCCTCAGTTGGTTGGCTAAGTCTTCTCCCAGCAGCATGGGAATGGGATAATCGTCATAGTCCATATTCCTGACCAGCCCTTGTACTGGACAGGCAACTTGGCTGTGGGCGAGTTAAAAGAGTTGGCCTTAAAGGGTTGCACTGTCACTTGGGCCTCTGGGTGATGAATTTGGGGTCCACCAGGGATTGGTGGATAGCTGACACCTGTGCTCTAGTGTCACGCAGTAATCTTTCTCCCACCCACACTCACAGTTCCCACCCCCCACCCCCGTCAAGGCTAATACCCCCCCCTTCATTTATCACAAGGCCACACCCCTCTCCTCGGCATTTCCTATTAGCTAGCTGAGGCGGCTCGCCATTCAGTTTGCTGGCTTCTGTGGATCCCATTTTCAGTGCCTAAACTCTCCCCATGAAGTGTATGGGGCGCCCAGGCCAAATGGGGCTGTGGATCACTGAGTCAGACTACTGTGCCAGCCTAGGCCCCCTTTTCACCTGGTCTAGGTGGGATAGGCTCCCTAACCTTTTCCAGGCAAGCACACAGGCAGGGCCACACCCACTTCCACAGAAAGACAGTGATCCGCTCTGGGAAGGCTCATCTTAAGAGGCTTGCCACAGCACCCAGATGTCCACACAGAACAAGGCAGATTACTAAGAAAATAAAACAGAGCACGCAAACTAAGCTTAATACACTAAAGAACCTAGTTACATGTGAGTTCTCACCCTAAATATGGTTCTAATAATCTTTTTCACAGGCCAGATGCCCTTCCAGCCTGGGCCCAGTTCTTTCCCCCTGATCAGTCTTAGTTGTTTCCAGCAGTCATCTTGGGTGGGGTAGCAGGTGAGAACTGATGACCTGGATTACCTCACTCCCAACCCTTAAATAGGATTTGCATATGGCAGGAGTCCTTTGTTTCCTAATTTAACCCCCCCCCTCCCCCCCAGTTTCTCGTGGAAAAGTACAAAACTCAAGATGGGATCCAGTATCAGGTGACATGGTTACATGCCTCTGTAGGGCCCTTGTACCCATTCTTCACAGGCTGACCCACACATTCACAGGAAGACTACGCTCTTTTGCAGTCCATTGTCCTTGTTGTTGGGCCATCCACCCTGTCTGGCTTTTCCATTGTTGTACCTGAAGTGTTAGCCGTGGGCATCATCCAAAGTAGCATAGTTGAAATACAGATACATAGTCAGTATTCCTAACTTCAAATACAGAAGTTATACAAGCATACAAATAGGATAATCACATTCAGTAAATCATAACCTTTCCAATATCATCTCACATGAGCCACCTTGCATAAAGCATCTCAGTTATATCATATTCATATTATAAGCATATTTTCATAAAGAATGTGGAATGACATGTTACATCCTCCCCCTTCTCTGGGCTCCCCTCTTGGGCACATCACCCTTTGCTCCTTAGAGTGGGATCCGTCTCTGGTTCAGCTGTGACCTGCAGGTAGCTAACAACCTAGGTCAGTGGTTCCCAAACTTGTTCCACCGCTTGTGCGGGGAAAGCCCCTGGCGGGCCTGCCCCGTTTGTTTACCTGCCGCGTCCGCAGGTTCGGCCGATCGCGGCTCCCAGTGGCTGCGGTTCGCTGCTCCAGGCCAATGGGAGCTGCTGGAAGTGGTGCGGGCCGAGGGACGTACTGGCCGCTGCAGAGGAATCAAGGAGGCTCTCTCCCATTCTCTCAGCAGTTCCTGAGACCTTACCCTTTCCTTTGGGGGTCCCAGCATAACACTCCCTCCTGCTTCAGGCAAATACTTTAACCTGAGCTATGTGGAAAAATCATAACCAAGAAGCAGGTCAACTAGGAGGTGTTCCATTATCCCCACAGTCAAAACATTTCCAAATCTTCCTACACCACATGGATTTTAGCTAGTGGTACAAGGAATCTGCTTTCACCGACCCTCACAAGCTCTGCCATTTCACCAGGTAATATACTAGCCTTTGGGACCACACTCTGCTTAACCAGAGAGATCTGGGTCCATGTATCCTTCTGCCCCAAGTACTCCCTGCCATTAGTTCTGACAACCTTAACATGCTCCATATCTGGTTCTGCAGAGGCTAATCTCACAAAACCAATATGATAGTGTAATCAGGCACAGACTCACCCCTGCGGCGCCTCCTGCTGGTCGTCTCGGGAATTAGCTCACCAGTCGTCAGAGCGCCCTCTTCAGGCCAGGTGTCCGCCTGTCGTTGGCCCCCATGTCCCTCCCGGACCCCGGTGCCCTTGGCTTGGGTGTTGCCCCCCCGGCAGTACCCCACTCTCTCTCTTGGTCTCCCCACCCAGGGGAACCCCCACCCACTATCCCCACGTTGCCTCAGTCGTGGCTACTGCCAGTCACCATCTAGCCCCCACGCCCTGGGGCGGACTGCAGCCAATCATCACAGGCAACAAGGGGTTCGGACTGGCTGCCTTTACCCACCCTCAGGCTGCCCCTCTGCAAACCCAATACCTATGTGGGCCTAGGACCAGGCCCTGCAGCCTGGGGAGTTGCTGGCCTAGGGCTTCCCTGCCCCCAAGGGCTTTCCCTAGCCCTGCCTCACTCTACGTTCCCGGTGAGTTCGTCGGTCGGTCGGTCGGTCTCTCTCTCTCTCTCTCTCTCTCTCTCTCTCTCTCTCTCTCCAGTCAGAGTGAGACTCCTCAGCTTCTGGCTGCCCTAGCCTTCTTATAAGGCCGAGTTGCTCTGTTTGGGTCGTGGCCCCAGCTGCAGCCACTTCGCCAATCAGCTGGGGTTTTGCTCCTCTCCCCAGCCCCAGCCCTCTACAGGGCTTTTCCAACCCCTTCAGGGCTGGAGCGGGTGTTTCAATTGCCTGGGGGGTTCTGTGTTGAGGACAGCAGAACTAACATGAGCTATTGGTTGCCTGCTTCCTCCTAGCACAGGGCATTTATGCCTCATATTGGTGGAATTACACCAATAGCACCTTTTGGGATCTTCTTCTTTTTACAGGAGATTTGGGGTGAGGGTTAGAGGAATGATTTTGGGAAGGTGAGTACTCAGCCTCCCAGCCACCCTCTTTCTTGATAGGGATAAAACAGGATCCTCCCTTCCCACCATGTTTAAACCCCTCTTTTGGTGGTTTGCTTTCAATAGATGCCTGGGTCTGTTCAAAGGCATCAGCTAGAGATACCATCTCATCTACAGATTTTTACATTTTTGTCCCATAGGCACGGAAATGCTCTTGAGCAATAAGATCAAACATTCCTTCAAAGCTTGTAACATCTTTGCCCCTCACCCATTTTCCCATCATAACTTTCATTTTGTTCACATATTCCCCATGACTCATACCAATATCCATCCCTCTTGAGATTCCTAAATTTAACTCTATACGTTTCAGGGGTAATCTGAAACCTTTGCAAAACATCCTCAATGGGCATTTCATTGAATACACTTAGAGCTTTACCAGTTAATTTTGCAATTAGGGTAGGAATTCTCTTGTCATCAGGGATTTCATGCACTGCACACAGCCTTTCAAAGGTAGTCAGATATTCAGCAATATCATCTGCCTCATTGTATGCAGGACATAAATGGTCCCAATTGTGGATTTTTGGAGTGATGGGAATCACTGGCATCGGTGGATTCTGTTTTTGCTTCTCTAGCAGGTCCAGTTGGTGTTTTCGCTCTCTTTCTCTTTCCTTTATCTCCAGTTCTTTCAGTTCCAATATTTTATGGTGCTCTCTCTCTCTCAAAGCTCCAACTTTACAATAGCTTCACTGCTTTCACTCATTTTCCTGCTTTTCTGTCCCTACTTCCCTTTCCCAAAATAAGCGAACAGAAAATAACAAACTGGTAGCCTCCTCCTGACTGTCCTTAGCCACTACACTTAAAGCCTCACTTAAAATCATTACACCAGTGTATGAAGTGCAAATCTTGCTCAGTACAACAATCTCTGTATTTCACCCTGCTCGCTGCACCACTGATGGGATCCCCGGGGTGCAGCCTGGGACTGTGAAACTGCTGTGTGCCTTAACTCTCCAGCCTGGGCTGTCTCTCAAAATGCTTTGCTAGTAACAAGCAACAAGCCCCTCTAGACGCGATCACTCAGCACAAACACATGTGGAGCCCCACACCCAGCTACATTGCATGAATGCTTCCAGAGGCACTCATGAATCACACAGAGAAAGGCACTAGCCAAATCCCCCCAGTTCCCAGCCTTGTACCTCAGGATATACCGTCTTGCACTGCTCAAGACGAGCAGTGCAAGTTTATTAATTAGTTCACCACTTCATCAATGGAAAGTGGATATACATCAGCCTTTGTAAACCTGAGCAAACACTCTTACCAAACACTTCAGGCAAACTCACTGGTAAAGATAAAGAGTTAAACAAATATATTTGTAAGCAGAGTCAGAATGAGCTCTACCCTGACATCTGGTGGTGAATTATGGCGAGTGTGGAAAAGAACTCCAGGGGCTGATCTTGTTTGCATAGGCACACCCACTCGCCTGGCATGAAACACAGCAACTGAAAGTGGTTACTTTGGCTGGTGTGGGATCCCCAGTTTCTCTATTATTGGGGCAGGAAGAATAAAGTTTTGTTACCCTGATTCTGTGAATCAAGGCCAGTGGAACTGTTGTATGACAGAAGGACTGAGTGAGTCCTTCACCATTACCTAAGTAGCACTTGCTTGACAAGGGGCATGGGTTACAAAACCCAGTGAATTGAGAGAGGATGGGGACAGGTATTTGTACCTGATGGTATGGGCCCCCTCTGAGGGTTTGAAACACCAATTGCACCGCCTCCTCTCTCCACTGTTGAATGTCAGATCTAACTTTGATTCCCTTAGGAGTCTAGTTACAGGCTGCTGAGCTGAATTCACTTTGGGTCAATGGTGCACCAGCACTGGGGCTCCCCTACTATACTATGAGCTGAAATCACAAAAGAGCTGATGTTATTAAGAGCTGAGATCACTGAGTGCTGTGTTAACTAGTGGGGGAGCCTGAAGCTATATTGCTCAGCAGCTGGTGGAGCAATTTGTGGGGATGACTGGAGGAGCAGTGAGCGGCGTGGAGCCTTGTGGGGCCGGTTGGAGTGGCCCAAGGAACGGCGAGCGGAGCTGTTTGCGGGGACGGCTGGAACGGCTCACAGGTCGGTGAGCGGAGCGGAGCAGCTTGTAGAGCGGAGCAGTTTGTGGGATGGGCAGAAGGGTTACATTTTTGGGGGCTCGTCCGGGATTCCCTGGGTCAGTACCCCTTGCAAGCACCTGTTGAGTGTTCCACTGCATTGGGAAACAATTGTGGTGATATTTTGAGGAAATTACTGTTTGTATAATGGCTAATATGTCAGGTTTGTTGGGCCCCGGCCCTGCAGCCTCTAGCTCAGGGGCCGCAGCCTCAGCCAATGATTGGGCAAAAGCACTGGGGCAAATACTGGAAAAGGTTGTGCTGTCCCAGGCTATGTTAAACTCTCGTCGTGAGTTAAGATTATTTGCTGGGGCAGAGGAGTTCAAACCCTGGTTGGAGCATACCACTGAAATGCTGCAGGAGTGGGCCGTACCTGATGCAGAAAAGCGAAGATGTCTAATAGAGAGCCTTAGTGGCCCAGCATTAGATGTGATTCGCACCCTGAAGCTCATTGACCCTGGGGTCAGTGTGAAGGACTGCCTAGAGGCCCTTGATCATACCTTTGGAAGCGTAGAGGGCCCTGAAGACAGTTACTGTAAGTTCCTTAATTCCCGACAGCAAATTGGCGAGAAGATTTCAGCCTATATACAGAGGCTGGAGAGACTGCTTCAGAGAGCTGTCATGAGGGGAGCAGTGACTGCTGAACAGATGGATCGGACCAGACTGGCTCAAATTGTAAGAGGAGCTCAGTATCAGAACCCGATTCTACTCCATCTCCGGCTAAGAGAACGACGGGAACATCCCCCAAATTATTCCCAGCTGATAAAGGAGGTCAGAGAAGAGGAAGAAAGGCAGGCTGCCAGCGAGTTTTGGGAAGCCCAAACATTGGAGCCAGCCGGCACAACACCACTGCAAACGGCCAGTGTACTGATGGTGAGCACCACAGAGGAACTTGCCCAACAAATGCAGGTCCTGACAGAATGGATAGCTGAACTGCAAAGCACCATTGACCGAGCTAAGACTTCCAGGAATAAGGCACCTCTGACTGTGGCGATGGAGAAGTCAGCATTTAGAGCCACCATCCCACCTGGGCGAAGGGGGAAAGGACAATTCTTCTGCTACCGATGTGGTCAGGACGGACACAGTGCTGGCAAGTGCCATACTGAAGAAAACCCCTCCTTAGTGTATGGAAAGCTGAGGATCAGTTGGGAGAGATCCGGTGGCTGCCAGAGAGTCCGGGGACGGGGACCACCCAGGCCTGCAGGAGTTGAAGATTCCCCCAGAAACGACCGTCCAGCTGGGATCCCCGCAGGACTGATAGGGCCTCGAGCAGAGGTCATGGTGAAGATTGAAGGGGCGGAGTGTAAAGCCGTGCTTGACACTGGATCTCAAGTGACTATTATATTTCAGTCATTCTACCAACAGATGCTTAGGCACCTGCCTATACAGCCACTGACTGGCGTTGGTCTGTGTGGCCTCAGCATGGATGAATACCCCTACCAAGGGTATGTCATAGTGCACCTGGAATTCCCAGAGGAGGTTGCTGGAGTAAGAGAAGAGGTGGACACAGCTGCATTAATATGCCCTGACCCTAAAGGGACCTCTGATGTGTCTGTGCTGATAGGGACCAACTCCAGTCTCTTCAAGGTGCTCGCGGATTACTGCAGACGAAGGGCTGGGGACCAGTACCTGAATACCCTGATGATCCATACGCTTTGTGCTGAAGCCTATAGGAAGATTGAGGGTGCTAAAAAGGAGACATCTGAGCTACCGATTGGGGCGCTGAAGTACATGGGCACAACCCCCTTAGTAGTGCCTGCAAGGACAGAGCAGGAAGTGCTAGTCATGAGTACCCGGCTGAAAGGCAGTAAAGGGGCATTAGCAATGGTAGAGCAGCCAGTTGAAGGAGAGCTCCCGGAAGGAGTGCTGGTCCCCAGTGGAGTCATAACCCTACCTGCTGAAGCCCAGGAAAAGGTGACTATACTGATTGCTAATGAAACAAGTCGAGATATTGTTGTGAAGCAAGGACAAAAGATAGCAGACCTCTTCGAGCCTGAATCAATTGTAAAACCCCAGTGTGAGACTCAAGTTCCGACAATAGACCCAGCAAAGTTTGACTTTGGAGATTCACCGTTGTCCGAGGAGTGGAAAGATCGCCTGAGGAGGAAACTTTGTGAAAGATCCAAGGTGTTCTCATTGCATGAGTGGGATGTGGGATGTGCAAAAGGAGTAGAGCACAACATCAGACTACATGACTCTCGACCTTTCAGGGAGAGATCTAGGAGGATTGCCCTCTCCGAGATGGAAGATGTGCGACAACATCTTCAAGAGCTGGCTGCGAATGGCATCATTACAGAGTCCCGCAGCCCATACGCCTCACCCATTGTGGTGGTCCGTAAAAAGAATGGGAAAATCCGGATGTGTATTGACTACCGCACCCTAAACCGCCGTACTGTGGTTGACCAGTACACAATGCCCCGAGTCCAAGATGCCTTAGACTGTTTGCTAGGAAGCCAGTGGTTCTCTGTGTTGGATCTTCGGAGTGGATACTACCAGATCCCTCTGGGTGAAGAAGATAAGGAGAAGACAGCCTTCATCTGCCCATTAGGGTTTTATCAGTTTGAATGCATGCCCCAAGGGATTTCTGGAGCACCTGCCACATTTCAACGTCTTATGGAGAAAGTTGTGGGAGACATGAATTTACTGCAAGTGTTAGTTTATTTGGATGACCTGATTGTGTTTGGAAGAACCTTGGAGGAGCATGAAGAAAGACTTCTTAAAGTGCTTGATAGGTTAGAGGATTATGGTTTGAAGCTTTCAATTGACAAATGCCAGTTCTGCAGGACCTCAGTGAAGTATGTGGGTCACATCGTGTCCCAAGAGGGTGTGAGTACTGATCCTGATAAAATAGAAGCACTCACTACATGGCCATGTCCAAATAACTACAGAGAACTCAAGACCTTTCTTGGGTTTAGTGGCTACTACCGCAGATTTGTGAAAAGCTATGCTACGATTGTAAAACCTCTGAATGATCTTACCAGGGGATACCAGTCCAGCAGGAACAAATCTAAGACCAAGAATAAGGGGAGGTCCCCAAAGCCTCCTGTGCAGAGACACTATGGCCCCTTCGAACCATTTGGGCCACGGTGGGATGAGAGATGTGAAAGGGCTTTTCGAGAAATCATTACTTGCCTAACTCATGCTCCAGTCCTAGTCTTTGCTGACCCAAGCAAACCATTTATCCTGCATACTGATGCCAGTTTGGAGGGTCTGGGAGCAGTACTGTACCAGGAACTGGAAGGAAAACGTAAACCTGTAGCCTTTGCCAGCCGAGGACTGTCTGATAGTGAAACTCGCTATCCCACCCACAAGCTGGAGTTCTTGGCCTTGAAATGGGCCATCACTGAGAAATTTCGAGACTACTTATATGGTGCTCAGTTCCAGGTGTGGACAGACAACAACCCACTGACCTATGTGTTAACAAGTGCTAAGCTGGATGCTACAGGGCAAAGATGGGTGGCCGCTTTGGCTAGCTATGACTTCAGCATTCAATACCGATCAGGGAGAAGCAATGTAGATGCAGATGCATTGTCCAGGCGTCCACAGGCACCAGGAGTTGCTGTGATACCCACAGATGGAGTGAGGGCTATTTGCAGTGTGAGTCGCCGGGAGCCAGAGTCCCATGAAAGTCTTCATGGATGTGCTGCAGAAGCTTTGGGCCTGCCCCCTGAATGCGTGCCTTCTGCTTCAGTGAACTATATTGCGTTGGACCAATCTCTTTTGCCCATGTTCAATGCGGCTGACTGGCAGGAAGCCCAGCTGCAAGATATTGACATTCGTGATACACTACTTGCCAAAAGGGAGGGGCGAAGCCCAGCTGTGGTTGTCCCACCTAACCCGGAGGGTAAACTACTATTGAGAGAATGGACCAAACTGAAACTGATTCAGGGAGTGCTACACCGAGTGACCACAGACCCTTTACAAAAGCAACGAGCACAGCTAGTGCTGCCAAAAGAGTACAGAGCCCTGGCCATGAGGGCCCTGCATGATGACTTTGGACATTTAGGGATGGAGAGGACCCTGGAACTTATTCATAGTAGGTTCTATTGGCCTCGGATGGCTGAAGATGTTCGCAGGAAATGTGAGACCTGCGCTCGATGTGTTCAAAGGAAGACTCTGCCCACGAGGGCTGCATATCTGAAGAACATCACCAGCAACAAACCTCTGGAGCTGGTATGCATTGATTTCTTGTCTTTAGAAGTAGACAAGAGAAATATTGGGAACATTCTAGTAGTGACTGACCATTATACGCAATATGCGCAGGCATATCCCACACGTGATCAGAGGGCCACCACTGTCGCTCGAGTACTGTGGGAGAAATATTTCTCAGTTTATGGATTTCCAGCCCGGATACACTCGGATCAGGGGCGGGACTTTGAGAGTCACCTTCTGAAGGAGGTGCTGAGGATGGCGGGAATTAAAAAGTCTAGGACAATGCCTTATCACCCTCAAGGTGATCCACAGCCAGAGAGGTTCAACCGAACCCTATTAGATATGTTGGGGACTTTGCGGCCAGAGCAGAAGGCAACCTGGAGCCAACATGTCGCATTTCTGGTGCACGCCTACAATGCCACAAAGAATGATGCTACAGGAGTCACCCCATATCTCTTAATGTTTGGGCGAGAACCAAGATTACCCATAGACCTGTGCTTTGGTGTATCAGAGGATGGAGATAGCTATGAAACTCATCAGCAATATGTATCCCGACTAAGAGAAAAGCTGCGGGATGCTTATCACTTAGCTACATCTGCGGCTCGGAAGAACGCAGACCGGAACAAACATCGATATGATGCTAGGGTACGTCTGCAAGAACTCCAGCCGGGGGACAGAGTCCTGCTGCGAAATTTGGGTATTACTGGCAAACACAAGATAGCTGACAGATGGAAGGCAATACCTTACTTGGTGATGGAAAAGCTAGGAGACCTGCCGGTCTACAAGATCAAACCTGAAGATGGTCCAGGGCAGACAAAGACAGTGCATAGAAACCTTTTGCTCCCTGTGGGGGAATTGGTAGACACCCCGTATGAGATGGGCCACAACAGGGCAACCGGGCGTAACGAAGGTGCTGGACCAAAGCTGCCCTCCAACGTGGACAGCCAGCCCCCTGCAGCTAACCTACCCCTATGCAGCACATGCGAGAGTGAGTCTGAGGAGGAAGACACAACCATGGTGTATCCTGGGATGGAGACAAGATTTCAGTCTCGATCAGCATCAAAAGAGAGCTCCTCCTCTTCCGCCCTAAACCCCATGGCAGAAGTATTTAGGCCCATTCCTGACACCCCTGGGCCACTGGTGGGACCCCCATGTGATGACACACACAGGTTATTGGACAGTGGAGACATACAGGTGGAGGATGTCCTGGGCACCTTGGACCCTCCACTGTTAGAACTAGAACTGCAGGGGCCTATGCCAGTAGCCGAGGGGCCCTCAAAGGAAACCTCTCCATCTGTCGTTCAAGAGGCTGTCCACTCTACCACGGTAACAGAGAGTCTCAATAGACGAGACAGGGTAATAAGACCAGTAAAACGGTTGACTTATGATGCACCTGGGGTGACTAGTGAGGAACCAATATGTTTAGCACACAGGCTTGTGGAAGCTAAAGTGGGCTATCTGAGGCCCTTTGGAGGGAACCAGTGAGTTGGTATAATAGGGAGTGTGATTTGTCGGGACGACAAATTCTCGGCTGGGGGGAGGATGTAAGCAGAGTCAGGATGAGCTCTACCCTGACATCTGGTGGTGAATTATGGCGAGTGTGGAAAAGAACTCCAGGGGCTGATCTTGTTTGCATAGGCACACCCACTCGCCTGGCATGAAACACAGCAACTGAAAGTGGTTACTTTGGCTGGTGTGGGATCCCCAGTTTCTCTATTATTGGGGCAGGAAGAATAAAGTTTTGTTACCCTGATTCTGTGAATCAAGGTCAATGGAACTGTTGTATGACAGAAGGACTGAGTGAGTCCTTCACCATTACCTAAGTAGCACTTGCTTGACAAGGGGCATGGGTTACAAAACCCAGTGAATTGAGAGAGGATGGGGGCAGGTATTTGTACCTGATGGTATGGGCCCCCTCTGAGGGTTTGAAACACCAATTGCACTGCCTCCTCTCTCCACTGTTGAATGTCAGAGCTAACTTTGATTCCCTTAGGAGTCTAGTTACAGGCTGCTGAGCTGAATTCACTTTGGGCCAATGGTGCACCAGCACTGGGGCTCCCCTACTATACTATGAGCTGAAATCACTAAGAGCTGAAATCACAAAACAAAAGAGCTGATGTTATTAAGAGCTGAGATCACTGAGTGCTGTGTTAACTAGTGGGGGAGCCTGCAGCTATATTGCTCAGCAGCTGGTGGAGCAATTTGTGGGGACGACTGGAGGAGCAGTGAGCGGCGTGGAGCCTTGTGGGGCCGGTTGGAGTGGCCCAAGGAACGGCGAGTGGAGCTGTTTGCGGGGACGGCTGGAACGGCTCACAGGTCGGTGAGCGGAGCGGAGCAGCTTGTAGAGCGGAGCAGTTCGTGGGATGGGCAGAAGGGTTACATATTCACTATAAAAGATAGATTTTAAGTGATTATAAGTGATAGGTAAAAAGTCAGAGTTAGTTACCAAAATAAAATAAAATATAAGCACACAGTCTAAACTCTCAACCCTATTAGACTGGGCAACATCTAGATTAAGCAGTTTTTCTCACCCCACTGTATATTGCAGTCTTTAATATACAGGTTTGTCCCTTAAACCTGGGCCAGTCTCCTCAGTTGGAGTCTTCAGTCTTTTGAGTGTCCTTGTTGCTTGAAGCATAGGTGGGGGAAGGAGAAAGGCCAAGCATGGGGCCCCTGTGTTCTGTTTTATACCCTTAATCCCATGTGCTTGGAGAACAGAAGTCCAGGCATGTCTGGTGATCATTGCTGAGTCACAAGATGAAGCAATATCCTGGTGTGTCTCCTGTGAGTGAGTCATTGAATTGTAACTCCTCTGCTGGACAATGACTGGTGATGTCTGTTCAGCACCCACCCAGGTGTTGATTACCTCTTCCCCTGTCATTGTCTCTGGAGAGTTAGTATCTGGGTGCTTCCCAAACCTACAGCATATAACACATTCTCATATCTTCATATGCATTAATGATGTACATATTTAGATGGGACAGTGGGTTTCAGCAGATCATAACCTTTCCCATGATACCTCACATGGCATACTTTATATGCAATATCACAATTATATAAAATGAGGAATATCGGGGTTACAGGGCGCTCCCACCAAAGTATAGAATGTCAAACCTATCCAGCAGGGATGGCCTGCATTCTTTTTCCTAGACGAATGCCTTTGCATTGTGCTGTATTAAGACATGTTCAGATGGGCTTAGTCTGCTGTAAGGCATTTGATTCAGTCCCACACAACATCCTAAATAAAAAATATAAGCACTATCCACAGTCCTTGCAAGGTGGAGGCGCTGCAGCAGGTTAACAGGTCCTGGCTGGTCCTTTGGCTGCTTGGGCCAGAGTATAAAAGGAAGGGGAAGGACATGCCTTCTCCTCATGGGGCTGGCTGAAGCCTCTGCACATTCTCCCCAGTCTTTTCAGTTGATTTACTTTGTGAGTGTTTGGGTAAAAAGCAAGTCCAGGCCAGGGCTGTAAAAACACTGATCCCTATAGGGCTAGTTCCATTGCCTGCCTGGGGAACCCAGCTTGGTATCTTGATAGCTTTTTTGACAAGATTACAAATTTGGTTGTTAAAGGTCACAGAGCTGATGTAAGGTTCTTAGACGCCTGCAAGGCCTTTGACTTGGGACTGCATGACACTGAGTAAAAAACTAGAATGATATAAAATTAACATGGCAAATGATGAATGGATTAAATGCTGGCTGGCAGATAGGGCTCAAAATGGAACTGAGAATGGGAAATCATCATCGAGTGGGTGTGTTTCCAGTGGGTCCCACAGGGATCAGTTCTTGGCCCTATGCTATTTAACATGCTTATTAATGACCTGGAAGAAAATGTGTAATCATCACCGATAAAGTTTGCAGATGATCCAAAAATTGGGGGAGTGATAAATAATGAAGAGAACAGATCATTGATAGAGTGATAAGGATCACTTGGTAAATGGGAAGCAAGCAAATAATATGCATTTTAATATGGCTAAATGTAAATGTACACATCTAGGAACACAGAATGCAGGCAATACTTACACAGTGGGGACTCTATCCTGGAAAGCAGTGACTCTGAAAAAGATTTGGGGCGATGGTGGATACTCAGTTGAATATGAGCTGCCTGTGTGACCGGTGGCCAAAAGGGCTAATGCAATCCTGGGATGCATAAAGAGACTAATCTCAAGTGGTAGAGAGATTATTTTACCTCTGGATTTGGCACTGGTGTGAACGCTCTAGAATAGTGTGTCCAGTTCTCAAGAAGGATGTTGATAAATTGGAGAGGGTTCTGAGAAGAGCCATGAGAACAGCCTCACCTCAGTCCCTGGAAAAATCATGGATCAGGTCCTCAAGGAATCCATTTTGAAGCACTTGGAGGAGAGGAAGGTGATCAGGAACAGTCAACATGGATTCACCAAGAGCAAGTCATGCCTGACCAACCTCATTGCCTTCTATGATGAGATAACTGGCTCTGTGAATATGGGGAAAGCGGTGGACGTGATATATCTTGACTTTAGCAAAGCTTTTGATACAGTCTCCCACAATATTCTTGCCAGCAAGTTAAAAAAGTATGGATTGAATGAATGGACTATACAGTGGTGTGGCGGGATTACAACTTACCGGTGTGGCACCGCCTGCTGGTCATCTCAGGAATTAGCTCTTCCAGCCTCTGGAGCGCCCTCTCCAGGCCGGTGTCTCACCTGCCGCTGGCCCCCATGTCCCTCCCGGACCCCGGTGCCCTTCTGTGTCAGGGTTCTGCCTCCTAGCAGCAACCCACAATCTGGGTCTCCCCACCAGGCCAGATTAACCTTTTGTGGGCCTGGCGCCATTAACCTTTTGTGGGCCTGGCGCCAAACATATTTGGAGCATGAAGTGGGACTGTCAGTCCCCAGACTGAGGGGCCAGCCAGGGGCATGGGGCATGGCATGGCAGGGGCAGCCCCGCTCCGCCCAGCCCAGTGCGAGGGCACTATTTACAAACCAGCAGTTGCCAGACGCACAGTGGCCCGCCCAGCCCTGTGCTGCCAGCATGTCCCTTCCCCTCAGGGGCGGGCCCAAGCCGTGCCACACATCCCTCTGCCCAACACAAACACCCCCCCGACTCCCTATGACCAGAGCCCTCCCGGACCTGCTATGCCCAGCGTCCCCACCCACCCTCCCTCACAAATGCCCAGCGCCCTGCACAACACCACCCCTTCCCAGCATCCCCCATAGACCCACTCCCTAGTGCCCCAACACACACAGATCTTCCCTGCCCCCCCACAGCCCAGCACCCCCCATAGACCCCCTCTCCCATGTCCTTTCCCCCCCGGCTGCACTCACTGGCCCTGCTGGGAGGTGACTGTATCTGCCAGGCTGAGCCGGCAGTGCAGCCAGGGCTGGTCCCTGGGCAGAGAATCGCTCCGGTCCTTCAGGAGTGGTGCGATCAGCCAGGCCAGCCTCCCTCAGGACCCACTTGCCTGGAGGGGCCCAGCCAAGCCCCCCACACTGTCCCCCGCCCCCAACTGACCGAGACTGGCCAGGCTTCTGCACCAGTTCCAGGCGGCTCAGCTCCAGGGAGACAGGGGTGGGGCCCCACAGGTGGTGGGAAGGAGAGATTGCCCGGAGCCGGAGGTGCACTGGGGTGGGGCCAGGGGGCTGAGAGGAGCAGGGAGGATGGCAGGGGGAGTCCGGCCAGGGGGCAGAGAGGAGCAGGGGGTGGGGCCAGGGGGCAGAGAGCAGCGAGTGGTGGGCAGGGGGAGCCAGCGGGGTCTAGGGGCGCAGTGCAAGTGGAGCAGGCCAGGGCCCCTTCTGAGCATGGGCCTGGCTCCAGGGCGCCACTGTAAACCCGGGACTGCTCCCCACCCAGGGGAACCCCCAGCCCCCTATCTCCACCTTGCCTCAGTGGCTACTGCCAGTCATCATCTAGCCCCCACTCCCTGGTGCAGACTGCAGTCTGTCATGGCCACTCATCATTGGCTAGGGGGGTTAGCACCTGCTGCCTTTGCCTATCTCTGGGCTGCCCCTCTGCAGCCCCAGTACCTTCTTATAGGCACTTTTCAAGGCCTGCAGCCTGGAGTTTTTCCAGGCTGGAGCTCCCCAGCTCCCTCTGCCCTTCCACTGCCCTGCTCCACTCTAGGTACCCTGCTCAGCTCCCAGGCAGCCAGGTCCTTCTCTCTCAGAAGCTAGAGAGAGAGAGTATCAGGAGGTAGCCGTGTTAATCTGTATCCACAAAAACAACAAGGAGTCCGGTGGCACCTTAAAGACTAACAGATTTATTTGGGTATAAGCTTTCATGGGTAAAAAACCTCACTTCTTCAGATGGGGATAGAGAGAGAGAGGGTGTTTCCTTCTGGCCCACCACCCTCTTATAAGGGCCAGCTGGGACCTGATTGCACTGGCTACAGCTGTGGCTGTTTTCCCAATGCCTAGCTTCTCAGCCACAGCCCTCTCCAGGGCTGCTTTAACCCCTTCAGGGCTGGAGCGAAGTGGATAGAAAGCTGGCTAGATCATCGGGCTCAATAGGCAGTGATCAACGGCTCGATGTCTAGTTGGCAGCCGGTATCAAGTGGAGTGCCCCAGGGGTCTGTCTTGAGGCCAGTTTTGTTCCACATCTTCACTAATGATCTGGATGATGGGATGGATTGCACCCTCAACAAGTTTGTGGATGACACTAAGCTGGGAGGAGAGGTAAATACACTGGAGGGTAGGGATAGGGTCCAAAGTGACCTAGAGAAATTGGAGGATTGGGCCAAAAGAAATCTGATGAGGTTCAACAAGGACAAGTGTAGAGTCCTGCACTTAAGGATGGAACAATCCCATGCACTGCTACAGGCTGGGGCCCAACTGGCTTAGTGGCAGTTCTGCAGAAAAAGACCTGAGGATTACAGTGGACAAGAAGCTGAATATGAGTCAACAGTGTGCCCTTGTTGCCAAGAAAGCTAACGGCATATTGGGCTGTATTAGTAGGAACATTGCCAGCAGATCGAGGGAAGTGATTATTCCCCTCTATTCAGCACTGGTGAGGCCACATCTGGAGTATTGCATCCAGTTTTGGGATCCCCGCTACAGAAAGGATGTGGACAAATTGGAGAGAGTCCAGCGGAGGGCAACGAAAATGATTAGGGGGCTGGGGCACATGACTTATGAGGAGAGGCTGAGGGAACTGGGCTTATTTAGTCTGCAGAAGAGAAGAGTGAGGGGGGATTTGATAGCAGCCTTCAACTACCTGAATGGGGGTTCTAAAGAGGATGGAGCTAGGCTGTTCAAAGTCATGGCAGATGTCAGAACAAGGAGCAATGGTCTCAAGTTGCAGTGGGGGGAGGTCTAGGTTGGATATTAGGAAAAACTATTTCACTAGGAGGGTGGTGAAGCACTGGAATGGGTTACTTAGGGAGGTGGTGGAATCTCCATCCGTAGAGGTTTTTAAGGCCTGGCTTGACAAAGCCCTGGCTGAGATGATTTATTTGGGGTTGGTCCTGCTTTGAGCAGGGGATTGGACTAAATGACCTTCTGAGGTCTCTTCCAACCCTAATCTTCTATGATTCTATGAATGAGTAACTAACCCATCCTTAGGTTATCTACCAACACCCCCCAGCTGCATGTCACCAGCACACGTTACCCACAAGGACTGTACATTTTCTTCCAAAACTTTGGTAAGGATCTGGAACAGCAGTGGGCTGAGAACAGATCCCCGCAAGACCCAAAAGAACCCTCCCCCCCCACTGGCTGATAATTTCCTGTTGACAAGCTGTGATGGGTGTCCACCCCACACAGGACTGGAAGGGGTTAAGGTGGCCAGGCAGGCCAATTAACTGCCCAGGCTGCACCTGGAGGAGTAGCTTCACAGCAAACAAATATTTCAATCTTGGCTCCTCAGGCTGGCAGAGAAAGCACTAACACCCTCCAATGGCTGGACACTGAAGCTGGACAAAGTCAGTCTAGAAATCAGGCATACATTTGCAACAGCTTTATTGGGGTCCTGGTGGATTCTCTGGCACTGTCAATTTCTAACTCATGACTGGCTCTGCTCTAGGAAGTGTTGTGGGGCCGCTCTCTCACCTGGGCCAAACGGGCTCAACCGAGCTGATCACAGGGACCCTTCTGGCCTTCAAAGCAGGAATCTGTATAAATAAACTCCAGCGCAATTCCTGTGAATGAGGCTCTAGGGTAGTGTTGCCAGGCATCCGGTTTTCGACTGGAACACCCGGATGGAAAGGGACTCTAGCAACTCTGGTTGGCACCGCCGACCTGGCTGTTAAAAGGCTGGTCGGCGGCACAGCAGGGGTCCGAGTCTAAGGCAAGCTCCCTACCTACCCTAGCTCCATGCAGCTCCTGGAAGCCGCCTCCGGGTCCCAGCAGCCCCTAGGCTCATGGGTGGCCAGGAAGGCTCTGCCCGTGCCCCATGTGCTGGCTAAGCAGCTCCCATTGGCTGGGAACTGCAACCAATGGGAGCTGCGGGGCCGGTGCCTGCAGACAAGAGGGCAGCGCGCGGAACTTTACTGGCCACACCTGCATCTAGGAGCCGTAAGCGCTGCCAGGATCCCACACCCCCTCCCTCACTTAAACTCCCTCCCAGAGCCTTCACCCCGCAACCCCTCCACACCCCAACCCCCTGCCCCAGCCCTAAGCCTGCTCCTGCACCCAAAACCCCTCATCCCTGGCCCCACCCCAGAGCCCACACCCCCAGCCAGAGCCCTCACCCCCCCATACCCCAACTCCTTGTCCCAGCCCAGAGCCCTCTCCTGCAACCCGAACCCCACGTCCCTGGCCTCACCCCCAACCAGAGCCCTAACCCTCCTGCTCCAGCCCTGTGAAAGTGAGTGAGGGTGGGGGAGAGTGATCAACGGAGGGAGGGGGGATGGAGTGAGCAGGGGTGGGACCTCGGGGAAGGGGCAGGGCAGCGGTGTTCGGTTTTGTGCAATTAGAAAGTTCACTCCCTAGAGTAGGGTTGCCATCCATTGTGTGGGATGTGGCTACATTGCAATGAGACCTGTGGCTGGTCCATGTCAGCTGATGCATGCTCACGAGGCTTGGGCTGGAAAACTGCAGTGTAGACATCTGGTCTCAGACTGGCGGCTAGGCTCTGGGACCTCTCCTGTTGCCGTATTTTACAGAGAACCATGTTGACTGGCATTATTCAGGCGCATTTATTCTTTGCTACTTGTGTCAGCCATTCAATGGCTTTGCCCAACCGTTTGCCCAACCCTGTTTGCCTTTTCCAGGTGGTGGCACAATATTAGCATATCCCAGTCCCCTGGGCCTGGGAAGGGTAATGGGAGGAGGGGGAGGTAGGGCAGGCTCAGAATTTCTCCCTATTTTGTTCTTATGTTGTAGATGGTGTTGTTGTTTTAGAAACAATCAAGCAATTGCAGAGCCAACCTGGCTGTCACCGTGGAGCCAGGGTTACAACCAGGGGTGAAAGTAACTTAAAGGACTTACTGGTACGCCGGAGTCCTGAGCGGGGGCGTGGCCTCAACCGGAAGAGGTGGGGCCTTTAAATCACCCAGGAGCTACCAGCTGCAGAGGCAGCTGGAAGCCCCGGGGCTCAGGAGTGAATTAAAGGGCCTGGGGCTCTGGCTGCCGCGAAGCTCCGGACCCTTTAAATCACTGCGGGAGTCCTGCTCCAGCGGCGCTTTAAAGGGCCCGGGGCTCCCCGCAGCGGCCGGAGCTCCGGCCTCTTTAAATCCCCACCTGAGCCCGGCTGCCGGAGCTCCAGTGGTGATTGAAAGGGCCTGGGGCTCCCCGCAGCGGCTGGAGCCCTGGGCCCTTTAAATCACCGCTGGGGAAGCTGGTCCAGTCCGGCATGGTGTACTGGCTCTTACCAGTATGCCGTACCGGACTGTACCGGCTTACTTTCACCTCTGGTTACAGCAGAAAGAGCTAGTGCCCACATGGGCTTGACTCAGGGAGAGCAGCTTTGCCGTCAGGGCCCAGAGCTGCAGTGGGGTTACCGGGGGCTGCCCTGTCACTCCCCTGGAGGCCATGCCCTGACCCCAGACAATGCTGATACTGCACAGTGCCATTGCATGCCTCACCTCCTCTTTTCTTTGCCCATCACAGCTGTGTCGGCGTTCGGAAAGAAATTCACATCGTTCTGGTGAGCGAATGCCGGAAGGTGAGTCACACTCAGCTGCCCCAATGCCCCATCCCATGGCCATCCTGATGTACGAACCTTTGCCTCCCCACAGCTACCCTGATGCACCAGCCCTCACCACCCCAGAGCCACCCCAACACGCCAGCCCTCGCCTCCCCACAACTGCCCTGATGCACAAATCCTACAGCCACCCAACGTCCCAGGCAAAACCACCCCGCAGTGTACCAGCCCTCGCCATCCCATTGTCATCCCAAAGCACTAGCCCTTGCATCCCCACAGTTGCCCTGATGCACCAGCCCACACCTCCCCACAGCCACCCCAAAGCACCAGCCATTGCATCCCCACAACTGTCCCGACGCGCCAGCCCTCGTCCCCCCACAGCCGCTCTGAGGCGCCAGCCCTCGCCTCCCTACAGCTGCCCCAAAGTACCAGTCCTGGCCTCCACACAGCCATCCTGATGCGCCAGCCCTCACCCCCCTACAGCTGCCCCAAACCACCACTCCTCACCTCCCCACAACCGCCACAAACCCTTCCCTCCCCAATGCCACCCTGATGCACCAGCGCTCCCCTCCCCACACTGGCGCCGATACATCTGCCTTCACGTCCCACAATGGCCCCGACGCACCAGCCCTCAAATACCCACAGCTACCCTGACGTGCCAGCCCTCGCCTCCCCACAGCTGCCCTGACGTGCCAACCCTCGCCTCCCAACTGCTGCACTGACACACCAGCCCTCACCTCCCCATAACTGCCCTGACACCCAGCTATCGCCTCCCCACAGACGCCCTGACATGCCAGCCCTTGCCTCCCCATGGCCGCCCCAAAGCACCAGGCATCCTCTCCCCATAACCGCCCCAATGCACCAGCCCTCATTTCCCCACAGCTGTCTTGATGCTCCAGCCTTCGCCTCCCCATAACTGCCCTGACACACCAGCCCTCCCTTCCACACAGACGCTCTGATTCTCTAGCACTTCTCTCACCACAGACACCCTAATGTGCCAGCCCTCACTTCCCCAATCCGCCCAGACATGCCATTCCGCGCCTCCCCACAGCCGACCTGACGTGCCAGCCGTTGCCTCCCCATAACTCTTCTGACTCGCCAGCCCTGGACTCCACACAGGAACACTGATGCACCAGGCCATGACCACACAACATGCCAGCCAACACCACACATAGTATACCAGCTCACATCACCTAATAGCCACCCCGAAGCACCAGCCCTCTCTTCCCCACAGGTACCTGGAATGACGACGGCTCATGTAACAAAGCAGCCTTTGGCGGGACACTACCAAGAGTATCAATTCAGGACACATTGCTTAGAACAGGGCAGTCACAGCCTAAGGCTGGGGATCCTTCACTACTAAGGCACATCAAACCAGACAAACAGAGAGGATTTCAGTTTTACCTCACTGGCTAACCAGAAGTCATACAAGCAATTCCCTCAGACACTCCAGTTTCCCAGTATCACCACCAGCACCAGTCCTTATGGGGATGAATGGTTATGAAAACCAATACCCCAGTAAAAGAAAAAGGGTTCTCCTGATCCCAAAGGACCAAGCCCCAGACCCAGGTCAATATACCAGCTAGATCTTACCCACTGTTGCCAATCCTTTAGAATCTAAAATCTAACGGTTTATTCAGAAAAAGAAAGAAATATAGTTGAGAGCTAAAATTGAATCAATTACATTCAGAAAAGTTCTTGGTTCAGGCTTGTAGCAGTGATGGAATAAACTGCAGGTCCAAATCAAATCTCTGGAGTACATCCACAGCTGGGATGGGTCATTCAGTCCTTTGTTCAGAGCTTCAGTTTGTAGCAAAGTTCCTTCAGAGGTAAGAAGCAGGATTGAAGACCAAAATGGAGGGGTTTCCAGGACCTTTTCTGTCCTCTGCCATGTGGAAGAACACCTCTTTGTTCTTACTGTGGAAAATCACAGCAGCAAGATGGAGTTTGGAGTCACATGGGCAAGTGGATGGTCAGGTTAAAGTCCTAACTGAGGAAGGAAAGGGTAGATTTTTGATGGGTGATGGATTGTTGGCTAATACAGTTTATAAAAGCAAACCTGAAGAGGGTGACTGTGATTTGCTGGAAGTAGCTCAGTATAGTGACAAGAGCAGCAGTTTATCTGTAGGGCATGGCAATGTGCCTGGTAAGAAAGTTGCCCCACTATCCCAGTATTTGTCTGTAACCAGCCCTGTGTGCTGGGACAAGGGAGAGGAGAACAAAGAAAGTTTGGATGAGCCTAGGCAGCCTTGTGAGCTGATGGTTTTGTCTAGTCAGCAGTTTGGGAAGGCGAGGATAGTGGAAGATGAGTATCCCTATACCTTACCTGTTACCTGTGTGGAGAATTGTGACAGTGAAGGAAATGTGCCTGTGTCTGTTAGGGGTATTGACTTGCGTATGGAGGGATCTACCCCAGTCTCCAAGCAGTTGTCTGTGAACAGCCCTGTGTGCTGGGACAAGGAAAATGAGATCCCAAGCTGTGTGTCTGTTAAAGGGGAAGGTTTCTCCAGCTGTTCTTTGTCTGTGGAGCAGACAGAAGGTGCCTTTAAGCCTGTGATGGTTGCGGGTAGTGCAGTTGTCTCAGAGTTGGTTCTGGATTCAACTAAAGCCCAGGAAGGGAATGGTCCTAAGTTTGTGTCTGCTAGGGAGAATGACACTGTAACTAGGTTGTATCCAGTTAGTGTCCTAGCAAAATCCCAGAGACCAGACAATTCTGGTGCTTGTATTTTGCCTGTTGCTAATGTGTGGCTGGAAAAGGGTGTAGCAACTCTGTCTGATCAGGGTGATATCCTAGCCAGGGCACAAGGAAAGCATAAAGGTGATTTGATTGTGTTACCTACTGACAGTTTGAACACTTGTAGCAAGAAGGAAAAGATTCCTAAACTTGTGTGTGGGACAGGGAAGGAGAATGCTTCTAACCTTTTGACTATGAAATCTAGCAGTTTGCCTGAAAGGGGATTGTGTAGGAATCTACCTGATAAGCCAAAGATGATCCTGGATATAAGTGAGACCCAGAAAGAGTCTGTTGTTGCTCAGGAAAGTGTTCCTTTAGAGCAAGCCCTAGGTGAAGAGGGTAAGGGCAGAATTTCTGTGAGGGGTAAATTGTTGCTTAGAGAAGCTCCTAGGGAAAGGAATCCTCATGTTAATCTGTGCAAGCAATTTGCTGTAGCTGAAGAGTGGGAAAGTGATTTAATCAAGGAAGTTTCAGTTCCTGATAGGCAGACATTTTCTGCTAAGAATGAATTCATTGACTTTGCTTTGGAAAGATCCAGTGTGGATAGCTCTGAGAAGGCTTCAGATGGAATGAAAATTGTTAGGGAATTTGGACAGCCCTATAACCAAGTGGCTGTGCTTGACCAATTTGTTAGGAAAACAATGTTGTTGGGACAGAAATATCTCCATGTAGATTCTTTGAGTGAACAGTCTGTGTCTCAGGTTCAGAGGGAAGAATGGCTAGCTAAGGCTGCAGAGCAGAAAAGCTGTGTAGTTAATCTCTCGAGAATGCAGGGGATGGCAGATATACTCTCATCTCTAGACACTTTGGATATGACTTGTAATCTCTCAGTGGACTTAACATCTGATTCCATGTGGAAGCAGAGGTTGGTAAGGGAAGGACCACAGAACTTTAAGTCTAACTTGTTAGTAAAAATCGATGGTATCTCTTTAAGACAGAGTCCAGCCTTGGAATTGGTAGTGATTAAGGATCTGAAAACTAGTGAACAGGCTCCTGTCTGTGTTAATGCAAATTACCTGGCTGACAGGGAGAAGAAAGACTTGCTAATAGCTGTTAGCAAAGAGAGTATACCCAATCAACCAGTGAATTCTGTTAAGCAAGAGAAATCAGGCTTTAATCCTACAAAACAAGGAGGAAAAAGATAACTTAATTTTGCAAAGGGAAGCCACAGGGTAACCTTAAAAGGCCCAGACCCCAATGGTATTGAGCCAAAGATGTGGCATGACAAAATGATTGTAGATGGACACTTGCAATGAATTTGTTGTTATGGCTAATGGTAATTTTGTAACATTAATATCTACAGTCACGGCCGGCTTTAGGCCAATTCAGCCGATTCCCCTGAATCAGGCCCCGCGCCCAAGCCATGGTACGGTGTAGCGGCAAGGGCCCCAGGCCCTTTAAATTGCCACCAGAGCCCCACTGCTGGAGTAGGGCTGCGGAGCTCTGGGGGCTATTTAAAAAGTCCTGGGCTCCCACTGCCTCTACCGCCCCGGTCCTTTAAATAGTCGCCAGAGCTCCGCCACTTCTCCAGGGCTCCCGCGGCTATTTAAAGGGCCGGGGCGGTAGAAGGAGGGGAGCCCCAGGCCCTTTAAATAGCCCCCAGAGCCCTGGGGTAGTGGGGGGCTCCGGGGGCTATTTAAAGGGCCAGGGCTCCAGCTGCCTCTGCTGCACCCCTTGCCCGCACCAGCCCCGCACCCCCTGCCCGCAGCCAGCCCCTGTCTCCAGTCAGCCCTGCACCCCCCTGCCCGCAGCCAGCCCCTGCCGCACCCCCTGCCCTGCCTCCAGCCCTGCACCCCCTGCCCACAGCCAGCCCCTGCCGCACCCCCTGCCCTGTCTCCAGCCAACCCCTGCCGCACCCCCCTGTGGCCCTGCCCGAAGCCAGCCAGCCCCACACACACCCCTGCCCGCACCAGCCCTGCACCCCCTGCCCTTCCCACACCAGCCCTGCACCCCCTGCCCTGCCTGCAGCCAACCCCTGCCACACACCCCTGCCTGAAGCCAGCCAGTCCCGCACTCCGCTGTCTCCAGCCCAACCAACCCCTGCCGCACCCCCCTGCAGCCCTGCCTGAAGCCAGCCAGCCCGCCCCACACACCCCTGTCTCCAGCCAGCCCCGCACCCCTTGCCCTGCCTGCAGCCAGACCCTACCTCCAGTCAGCCCCTGCCCTGTCTCCAGCCAGCCCCATGTCCACTGGTGCCCTGCAGTTCCCAGGGCAGTAATCCTGCACACCTGCTTCAATGAGGGGGGCAGGGAGCAGCTGGGACCCACACATGTGCACACCCCCAGGGAATGGCGGGGACCCACACATGTGAAATGGAGCTAATTAATAACCAATCAACAGCATATATGAGGCAATGTACAGAATATATAATTTTATTATTTATATAGTTATGGAAAGTAAATAATACATGGAAGAAATGAAAGGCTTTTTTTTTACATTTTTTTTTTTAAGTCATCCCTGCCAGGCCCCGCCAAAAATGTTCGAATTGGGCCCTGCACTTCTTAAAGCCAGCCCTGTCTACAGTAACTTGATGTTAATTGGGTTCCAAATGTTTGCCAGAGTTTATCTAGATAAAGTAGCTATTTTCTTTAGCTCTTGGCAAGATCACATACGACATACAGGAACCATGCTCAAGAGCAGATCCAATCCACTGTTGTTCTAACCAAGTTTTACCTTGAGTTTGTAAAGAGATTCAATCATGTTATTGAACATGAATTTGATAAACCATTTCTGTTATACACTGATACTGCTTCTAACCCAATTCTAGCTGTAGTAAGACAGAACCAAGGATGGGGAGCTCTTGGGATGCAGTCAGTGATATTTGTGTCATCCTTTCCTGCATCAATTTTGTGTTGGGGGTGTGACATTGTCATAAACTGTGACCGTATAGATCATTGTTGCAACCACTGTTATATATTTGCAGCAAATATTGTACAAAGGTTGTCATCTGAGGTGTCTATGAAGAGGTTATGATTTGCTGGTTATGATTATGCTATCTGTATGTGTGTACCATTTTTGTAGTTAAAGTTATGAATATTAGCTATGTACTTGTATCTTAATGTGTTTGATTCTAAATAGCATTAGTGAAGCATTTGGTCAGCTTCTTGAGAAAGGAATTTGCAAATTAAGTGCCCAATCAAGAAATATTTAACTGACAATGGACCATGGGAGACTCCAATCCACATAAGAAGTCTTCCTGGGAATGTTCAAGGTAGGATGTGAGCAATGGCTGCCGCCTGCAAACTGAGTCATGCATGGACGTGTGACTTGCCCATGTGACTCCACACTCCATCTTGCTGCTGTGATTTTCCACAGTAAGAACAAAGGGGTGTTCTTCCACAGGGCAGAGAATATAAATGGCCCTGAAAACCCCTCCATTTTGTCTTCAATCCTGCTTCTTACTTCTGGAGGAACTTTGGTACAAACTGAAGCTCTTGACAAAGGAGTATCAATTCAGGACAAATTGCTTAGAGCAGGGCAGTTACAGCCCAAGGCTGGGGGTTCTTTGCACACCAAACCAGCTAAACAGAGAGGACTTCGGTCTCACCCCACAGGCTACCCATAAGTCATACAAGCAATTCCCTTAGACACTCCAGTTTCCCAGTATCACCAACAGTGCCACTTGTTATGGGGATGAATGGTTATGAAAACAAATACCCCAGTAAAAGAAAAAAGGTTCCCCTGATCCCAAAGGACCAAGTCCCAGACCCAGGTCAATATACAAGTCAGATCTTACCCACAAATCACACTGTTGCCAATCCTTTAGAATCTAAAATCTAAAGGTTTATTTATAAAAAGAAATATAGATGAGAGCTAAAATCGATTAAATTGAATCAATTACATAGAGTAATGGCAAAGTTCTTGGTTCTTGCTTGTAGCAGTGATGGAATAAACTGCAGGTTCAAATTAAGTCTCTGGAGTAAATCCACAGCTATGATGGATCATTCAGTCCTTTGTTCAAAGCATCAGTTTGTAGTAAAGTTCCTCCAGAGGTAGGAAGCAGGATTGAAGACCAAAATGGAGGGGTTTCCAGGGCCTTTTATATCCTTTGCCATGTGGAGGAACACTCCTTTGTTCTTACTGTGAAAAATCACAGCAGCAAGATGGAGTGTGGAGTCACATGGGCAAGTCACACGTCCATGCATGACTCAATTCTTTACAGGTAGAGCATCCATTGCTCACATGCTACCTTGAATGTCATATGTTGATTGGAGTCTCCCAAGGTCCATTGTCAGTTAAGTGTTTCTTGATTGGGCACTTAATCTGAAGAGACCCTTCTCAATAAGCTAGCCAAATGCTTCACTGGTGCTACTTAGAATCAAACACATTGAGATACAAGTACATAGCCAATATTTATAACTTCAAATACAAAAATGACACGTGCATACAGATAGCATAATCATAACTAGCAAATCATAACCTTGTCTTAGATACCTTATTTGACCTCCTTTCTTATCCCAAAACTTAACATTAATACCAAATTTTTTAATACAGATGGGTGTTTACCAGTATCTTTATACCATGTTCTCTGTTCAGATATTCTAGTTTGAGGTTAGTTTATTCATTACCCATGGTGTCCTTTGACTCTCTCCCATGTAATCAGTCACTGGCTTTTCCTTCCCTTCTGTATGGGCTCTAAATTTAATCATGTTTCTGGCATTTTGATGTATCAGGGTCTGGCAAGATAAGGGTCCAGGAGGACCTGCACATTGGCTGGCCCTTTGGGGAGCGATCTCCCAACCCCAGGACTGTCTATATGCAGAAAATCCAGCTCCCTTTTTGGAGTTACCCTCTGTTTCCCCCTCCCAGCACTGAATCCTTCCCTGCCCCCTAGAGGGCTAAGATCTGTGCTCTCTGGGCTAGGTGTGTTTACCCTTTAATCAGATTTACCTTTTCCCAGCAGCTTTCCCATAACTGCTCTGTGTTTCACCAGCCTGGGGGAAGACACCCCCTTCTCTGTCCGTTGGATCATTTGTGTTCTCACAAACTACCACCTGGCAATTTTCTGGACCCAACTCCTCTGTTATCACAGGCATTGGAGCTGCATCTTGATTTAAAGAGACACAGTTACTTTCCAAAAACCTATCAGAAATAGCATCCTGAAAAATTGAGACCTGGATTGGGGTACCCTCCGCCACCCCTTTGTCTGTCCCTGAGAAATCAGCTGTGTGACTGCTCCCCTCCAGGATGTCAGGTACACAGTTCCTTCTCAAAACCTGGATCACAGGCTGAGTGCCTGGGTGCACAGATGCTGACCCAGCCATCCTCCTAGTGTCCTGGGCATCCTGCTCCAAGTGACTAGTGAGGAGACATTCCTGTACCCCCACTATTCTTTCCCCAGTTTCCTCCTCTGGGCCCCCTCCTAAGACACATTTCTCTGTGCTCCTTAGGGAGGGTTCTGTCTCTTGTTCATCTGCAGAACTCTGCCAGCTAACAACTGGGACAATTTCCTTAATGCCTGACAACACCTCTCCTGCCCCTGCGCCTGAGGGCATGTTGCCTTCTGCTGGAAAGGAGCTAGTCTCAGCCCTCTCATACTTGGAAACACCCTGCGTCCCTGTGTTACAGTCACAGGAATCGTCACCCACCTCAGTGTTCTCTGGGCTCTTCTCTAGGACATATTTCTTTCTGCTCCCTAGAGCCGGGTTTGTCTCTGGTTCAGCCGTGACCTGCTGGCAGCTAACAACCTGGACAGTTCTCTCCCTGGCAGGCATTACACCCCCATCCCTTCCTGATGAGGTGTTGCCTCCAGCTGCACCCTCCCACCTGGAAGCATGTGGTTTCTCCCTGCTGCAGAAGAATCAAGGAGACTCTCTCCCATTCTCTTGGCAGTTCCTGAGACCTTACCCTTTCCCTTGGGGGTCCCAGGATAACACTCCCTCCTGCTTCAGGCAAATACTTTAACCTGAGCTACACGGAAAAAATCATTACCAAGAAGCAGGTCAAATAGAAGGTGTTCTATTACCCCCACAGTCAAAACACTATCCAAACCTTCCCAAACCACATGAATTTTAGCTAGCCACCACCACGCCTAGTGTGCCAGCCCTCACCACCTGATTCCCACCCTGAATCACCAGTACTCCCTCGCACCCTGAACCACCTGGAACCATGAGCTCTCATCTCTCCAAAGCTGCTCCAACGCGCTAACCCTCCTCTCCTCACAACCGCTATGAACCACCAGCCCTCGACTCCCCACGGCCATCCTGATGCTCGAGCCCTCACCTCCTCACAGCCTCCCTGACGCTCCAGCCCTCGCCTCCCCATGGCTGCCCCAACGCTCCAGCCCTCGCCTCCCCACAGCCGTGCGGAAGCACCAGCCCTCGCCACCCTGATTTGCCAGCTGTTGTCACCCTCAACACACTACAACTGTCCCGAAGCACCAGTCCACGCCTCCCCACAGCCACTGTGACTCGCTAGTACTCAACTACCAACACCCGCCCAGAGGGGCCACCCCTTATCTCCCCACAATCGCTCTGAACCACCAGCCCTCATCTCTCCATGGCCACCCTGACACACCAGCCCTCTCCACCCCACAGCAGTCCTGACATGCCAGCCCTCGCCTCCCGAAAGCAGCCCTGACGCACCAACCCTTACCTCCCCACAACCGCCCTGACGCGCGGGCCCTAGCCTCCCCACAACCGCCCTGAGGCACCAGCCCTCGCCTCCCCACAGCCACCCTGATGCTCCAGCCCTTGTGTTCCCGCAGCAGCCCTGACGCGTCAGACATCACCTCCCCAGAGCCACCCTGACATGTCAGACCTCACCTCCCCACAACTGCCCTGACGTGCCAGCCCTTGCCTCCCCACAGCCACCCTGACACACCAACCCTCACCTCCCCACAGCCACCTTGACGCACCAGCCCTCGTCTCTCCACGGCTGCCCTGATGTTCCATCCCTTGCATCCCCACAGCCGCCCTGACACGCGGGCCCTCGCCTCCCCACAGCCACCTTGACGCACCAGCCCTCGTCTCTCCACGGCTGCCCTGATGTTCCATCCCTTGCATCCCCACAGCCGCCCTGACACGCGGGCCCTCGCCTCCCCACAGCCGCCCTGACGCTCCAGCCCTCGCCTCCCCTCTAACACGCCAGCCCTCGCCTCCCCACAGCCGCCCTGATGTGCCAGCCTTTGCCTCCCCACAGCCACCCTGATGCTCCAGCCCTCGCTTTCTGGCAGTGGCCCTGACACGTCAGACCTCGCCTCCCCAGAGCCGCCCTGAAACGCCAACCCTCGCCTCCCCACAGCTGCCCCAATGCGCCAGCCTTCGCCTCCCCACAGCCACCCTCACATGCCAGCCTATGGCAACCCATAATGCCAGCCAACACCACGCCTAGTGTGCCATCCCTCACCACCTGATTGCTGCCCCGAATCACCAGTATTCCCCCCTCCCCCAGCCACCTGGAACCATGAGCCCTCGTCTCTCCAAAGCCACTCCAACATGCTATCCCTCCTCTCCACACAACCGATCTGAACTAGCCCTGATGCACCAGCCCTCAACTCTCAACAGCTGCCCTGATGCACCAGACCTCGCCTCCCCACAGCCGCCCTGATGCTCCAACCCTCGGCTCCCCAGAGCCGCCCTGATGCTCCAACCCTCACCTGACAGTGGCCCTGATGCTCCAACCCTCGCCTCCCCATGGCCGCCCCAATGCCCCAGCCCTTGCCTCCCACAGCCGTGCCAGACCGCACCTCCCCGCAACCGCCCTGATGCTCTAACCCTCGCCTCCCCACAGCCACCCAGACACGCCAGCCCTCGCCTCCCCACAGCCGCCCCGACGCTCCAGCCCTCGCCTCCCCACAGCCGCCCCGACGCTCCAGCCCTCGCCTCCCCA